>NC_056728.1:747226785-747542909 GCF_019279795.1 Protopterus annectens | reverse complement strand
GCGGATGCCCAGCAAGAAACTTTGGTGTAGGCAACAGTGTACACCTTCCATTTCTTGACTTTCCCATGCTTATGTTGTGGCACTCCTCTTTCCATGATATGTGTCTAACATCTGTCATGTAACTTTGACCTCCAATGAACTACATTTCTGTCTGCCATTCCCCCCTGTGATGTCACCTATCTCCTACTCTGTTCCTCCCCTTCTGTAACTCTTACACTACTCAGAATGTGCTCATTTGCTATGTGACAGTGGAATTCAGTATCCTAACACTCATTTGCATCAGATTGCCTACTAATGCTTAATTACATGTCTTAGACTCAGCTTCCCCCCTTATCAACCATTAAACGGTGGCCATGTTGTTTTTGTTCTGCTGGTCCCTGCATTGTAAATCCATGTATTGCATAAAACCCACATTTGTGGGTTTATAACCTTCATTTTTATGTTTTATACAGCGCAGCCCATTTGAGGGCTGCTTGGTTTAAACATCGGCTATCGCTGAAAAAAAAAAATTATATTTTTATTACTTTTGCATTAGGTTACCTTGCCAATGGCCCCATATTTGGCCATTGGCATGCTGCCTGACACATATGCACCCTTTATTTGGAGCTGACATGGCTCCATTGTGGTTTTTGCAGAAACTTACTCAGTTGTCAACTGAGTACATTTCTGCAGCTAAAACGGCTCTTACACGGGCTGTTTTGGGCTTCCTGGATCACTAATCAACCTCTTTTGCATGCTATTTGGCTGCAGGTGAGGTGATTAGCTTATCCACGCCCACTCCGTGTAAGAGATGTTTTAGCTGGTCTCTTACACGGACTTTGGGCTGTTCCTGGATCGCAAAGGCTGCATGGAGTCTTACACTACTCTTAGACTCCGTGCAAGCCTTCATGAATCCTGCCCTCTGTCTTTTAAAAAACTTTTGTTTTTTCCTACATAGAAGCATGGGCAGCTCTGGCATAATGCAATATAAACTACCCCTTTTGTTAGGCAGTTGAATCTACCTAGGATATAAACCCTTCTCCCATTAATAATAAAGCTTTTGCCAACATCAATATGTTTGCAAATTTTACAATTATGACATTTAAACATGCCCTTTGTTTGTACAGAAGTGAGCATTTTAACATTTCTCCCTAAAATAAATTTCAATGAGGTGCCTTTTCTAAAAACTTTACTCGGTCATTCTCCCAAATTTTTGTTACCTCCAGTATATTCATTCAGTACAGTACAGTTCTAATTAAGTATAGCTTTTATAGCACTGCTGTCATTAGAAAAAGTAGTAATCCAACTGGTAGGATATGTTTTTTAAAATTTTTGGCAGACTCAGTCACATGATTTGTTGCAAGTTTTTAAATAGTTTCATTTCCTATATTCTGATGAAATCTCTAATTATTTGTGATGAAAACACTTATCTGTACAATTTGTAAGTTTGTGCAATAAACAGTTTTTTTGTGGTATGAACCTTTTGGTTTTGCTGCACTTTGTATTTAACACTTATACCTACTGCCACAGGACTAGTTACATAACATCCCCTAATTTACTGTAATCATTGTTAAGGTCTCGATGTTAACCTTATAGCAACACTGCTTACTGGGTTCGCATGATGTTCAATAGCATTAACTGAATGTATCCGGTTTATATTTTTGGCTAACTACTTTCTGGGTGGTCCAGTCATTCAGTATGAGATAAGCACAGTCAAATCTGACATTCTTTTTTCTGTGGTTCCCATATTTGTAAGCAGCACATTGCGCGATCACTGACCAAAAAAGCAAAAAGAAAGAAAATAGTTGAAATGAGGCAAAGCAATGTATGAATGCACAGTAGAAACTGTTAGTACACATGAGATATCTCTACATAGCTCTGGATTTCAACTCTCACTCCAATGTACCTTCAGAAAACAGGATGGGTGCCTTATCCCACCTTGCCACACAAACAGCTTGGCAGGAAAGAACTGAAGTCATTCTTCACACAACCAGTTGCAACAGAATGTACACTGATATCAAACCATAAACTATTTGTGCATTTATTATATTTAGATTTGGACATAGTGTATTTAGTGATTACACACCCTGTTATTATTATTGTTTGCAAATATACAGTTTGGTCTTACGTTTCTGTGTTTCTTGGTCATTCATCAGTTGTCTGACCAGTACTCTGAGACATGCAGTGTGTAAACCATGCTTTATCATTGGCCTTAAAATGTGTGAGGATATTAACTGGGCATAATATGATATGCAGTTACCAACAACTGAAGGACAGGCTGCATGGCACACATAAGCATAGACTGCTCTTTTGGGGGGAGAAAAGGTGAGTTACTGTTATGGCACATACAAGGGTACATTGTTTTTTTGAGGGGGAACAAAGCTGAGCTCCTGCTATTGCAAAAACAAGAACAGACTGTTATTTTGAGGGAGCAAAGGTGAGTTAATGTTATGGCATAAACAAGAATGGACTGTTCTTTTTCGGGGGGAGCAAATGTGAGTTATTGTTATGACACAAACAAGGATATGTTGCTCTTGTTACTCTCCTTGTTGTGCATCCTGCCTGTTTATAGTATTTCACATCTGTAGACTATTTTATGTTTCTCCAGTGGGTAATACTGACTGGTTATCTTTACTGTTTTATCTGGAAACAGTTATTTTGTAGTTATGTGATACTTATATGCATTATACTTCTGTTGCCTTTTATGACACCTACAAGTATGTCACACAAGCATATCCATTCACAGAGACCCGCCCCCTTAAGTGATGCAAAAAATCAATTCTTTGTTGATGGCTTTCAGCAACATGGTGCTTTTCTCCTAGAAAGGGGACAGACAGAATATGTCATGGATGCTGCGAATATGGCAGCAGATTGTCCAGGTTGTAAATGTTGTGGGTGGCCATGCCAGAATACATGAACAGGTGTGCCATAGGACCACTGACATGACTGTGTCTGCAATGAGGTGAGCAGATGCAGTTGCCTGTGACCAAATGATTACAAAGGGAGGACCTGCTAGGGAACCACCACTTACCCCCAGTGAAGAATTCCTTGCAAATATCTGAGATCCAGACAGCTCCCAAGACTGGGAAGTGCAGCATGTGCTGGATTTGGGTGCATCACATTCCAAGACAGCAAGGATGTCCAACTAGGAACTTCCAGATAGGCTTTGTTATCTGAACAGTTGAATACTGTTGTATAGTAACACAATTGAAATGAATGCTAACTCTGTGAACCATCTTTTTCGGGGGGCGGAATCAGTTATAAGCTTAGGTTGGAATTGTCAGTCATGTTCTTGTTGAATTAGAGTTAATGCATATATAAAGGTGTAAATGTATTATCCCCTTATTTTACTATTAATTATAATTATGTTCCTTACCTCTTGCTTAACTTCTTCCAGGAACATCTAGACTACAGTACAGTATGTCTCCTGCAGATGGTAAGCCAAATATTTTATGTCAGTACTGCAGATCAGTTTAAAGAAATATTGTACTGTGTGATTTTGATCACAGGCCTGTTGTGTGTATTGCTGTACTGTTTGCAATAGTGGCAGCACTGTTAATTTGTTAGCATATATTAGACTTTAATAGAACATGTATTAATGTATTCCTGTATTTCTTGGTTTTTATAACAGGTGTTAAAGACAGTGGGAGAGTGGGCCCTGTGCCACCTGATGTCAGTATATCAGCAGACTCTGATGATGATGGTGGTGAACAAGCTGAGGTATAGTCAGTCTGGGAGTGCAGAGAGTAAAGCTGACACAAAGATTTACATACAGTCATGCCCTACATTTCCATTGTACACAGCAAGTAGGCCTGTGCCTACCCAGTCCACTGAGCTCACAGATATTGGACAGGTGGAGAGGCAAGACATTGATCAGGGAAGTGTGGCTACTGTGGCTTTAGGGCCTGTTGAATTTGGTCATAGCCAAAGTATGGGTGAAGTACCAGTCAGGAGGATTGATGGGATGCTCAGAGGGGCCCTGCTGTCCCTCCTCCACCTGGTGCAGGTGTCACTTCCCATGCAACTCACTAGATGTTTAGGGCCATCATGGAGACACAGGCATGTTCCCATAGGTGCTCCAGACAAATGCTCAGGGTTGCAGATGTGGCACAGTCAGACAGTGTGACTGCCTCCACCATGTTATCGATCTACTAGGTCAGATGAATGACACATTGGAACAAGGAGTGCCTGTGATGTACCAAGGGGCGTCTGCCATGGAATGAGCAGTGTCTGTGATGGAACATCTGCTGGGAGGGGCACAGCATCCTTGTGGGCGTAGGTCAGCCACATCATCTGCTGTCAGCAAACGTGGCCCTTCCTGATCATGCTCCCATAGTGACCGTACTTCCACTGCTCCATCAGTAAATGTACTGTCCATGTCCAGACATGGTAGGTCATGAAGTCATTATCCTGGGCATCTGCATGAAGGGAGCATGTTCAGCAGACATCGGTCACATTCAGGTAGCAGCACTGCATCTGACCGTGGGCGTGGATGTGCCAGTGCAACTTCTGGCAGAACCAGTTCTCATGGTCAGAGATGACAACAATAAACGGCTACCTCTACCATGCATGGCTCACACCTTTCCAACATACCAAGATGTAGAGCTAGCACACAGCTTGGCTGTGTTCATTCAGACACTCACACACCAATTTCATCTGTAGGAACCCTACAGACACACACAACAGTTACTCATTTTATCTAACTGGTCTTTTGTTATTTTATCCTAATGTCTGCCTTCTTCTCCTTCTTACTCATACACACTCACCAACCTTTTGTGTCATCCTAGACTTCCTGATGCCCCACACAACACCCTGTGCAGGTGATGATAACTGTGCCATATCCCTGTTTTCTATCTTTTGGATACAGGGATACAGAAGCTGTGTCTGATGCTCAGGGTGTATAGCTAACGTAGTGCTTAGTTTATCTGCATTCATGTTGTTGAACTGGTCATTGCATCTTTAACTTATATTGGCCTTGGTAAGTTATACAGGTGATAGCATCATAATTTCACAACTTTATAGTGAATACTCTTATAACGGCTGTGACGTCAGAAACTGCAATGTGTAGTATTACTTTCTAACTTCTCTCTTTAATGATTTTCCATTAGAAACATATAGTGCACATCGTAAGTTATTCCTCCATATTCAAATCTTAGGATTGTGTGACAGCACTGTAATCAAATCTCATCAGAACAGTAATACAGTATAATGCTCATTTTTGCATGTACCTCGTCAAACACATGCAGCAGCTGGAGAGACCACAGGGTTTTCTCATCAAGATAACACAGGGCCTACAAACCATACCATGATGCACGTGGATATATTAATAGCCAAGTCACTGTAATCTGTCTGATACAGGATGAAGGGATATCTGCCTGGCATCCAAGCCAGTGTCTTAACATGTCCTGGTGGGACGACTGCATATCCAAAAATCTGATATAGTTGATGACATCAGCATTGTCTGTTGAAAATATGATAATAACAGTGTCCCATATGACACTGTAAAAGGCTCTCTGTAATATCAGGCAAGAGCTTACACACATGGGCGCATGCGCGCACACACACACACACACACACACACACACACACACACACACACACACACACACACCTGACTTCAATGACAACAGAACCCCAAACTATCTAAGTACACTGATTACAGAACACATTAGGGCAAGGGCCACGGCACAAGCCTAACTTTTGCAAGACTGCAGCTGAACTTATAGTACATGAAATCAGCAGGTCATGTGAGAGACAAGATGTTGGTAGGCCTGTATAGGTTCTTAGTTTCATAGGCTCATATGAGGCTACTACCATAATGACCCTAGTTTCATAAGATTCACAGGAGGTTACTAGGCTAATGGCCCTAGGGACTTTTCAAGCCCAGCCAAGTTATACCATTGTTCCATTAAAGACCTAGATATGTAGTCCATATTTGCAAATCTATGATCAGCACTGGTTGCTCCTGTCTGCGTGACATAGATGAAACTCCCGGGGTACATTTATGATTTCCCATACAACTAAAACAAGTTATGCTTAAATATGATCATTGCAAAGCTCAGTTTCACATGAATTGGGAGTTTGTTCCATAGGAGTGGCAATTTCTGGGAGACATATCTGTCTCTCCAGCATGTCCTGTTGATGTTTCAGGCTAGGTTAAGGTCCCTACAGTGAGTGAGTTTTGTCCATTTTAATTTGCAGAGGAACTGCATTTCCATTCAGGCAGGGTTCTATAGTGCTCTGTAGACCAGGCAAAAGTTACCTCTCAGCAGTCTATACGATGCAGAGTACAGTGACAGGGCCTTCAGTCTGTTTATGCACATCATATGTTGAAGTCCCTGGATTTTTTGGGTGAGAAACTTCTCAGGTCTCTCCAGCTCTTGTAGGTGTATGGTGAGGTACATGCAAAAGGGAGCATTGTACTCTGTTATTGGTCTGATGAGGGATGAGTACAGTGGATTGAAAACATCCTTAGTCTTTAAATCTATGCCCTTACTTATGAGGTGTGCAACATAAAAGGCCTACCTTACCACTGTGAACACATGATCATCAAAAGTTGAGATTACTATCAACCTACATTACCAAATCTCTCACCATTAGGATGGTACTTAGGGGTTAATAGTGTAATTTGCAGGAACTTCTCCTCTGCTGAATTGGATAATAGTGCATTTTTGGGGAGTAAGTTTCAGTCTGTGGCTTCTGCAACAATCATTTATGTATGTCAATCCATTTTGTAGTATGTTGACATCATTTAGGGATTCGATGATTGCACAAAGTTTGCAGTCATCAGCAAACTTGGCGAGCCAGAGGCCATCTCTTATCACCTGAATTTCTGAGAAATTGGTTCAAAACAGTAAGAAGCCCAGCACAGACTATTGTGGAACACCATTAGTAATAGGTCTGGCGGTAGAGGTGAAATCCCCAACTATTACTGTATGCATTCTGTTGGTGAGACAGTCAGCTGCCCATCAAATGACATATGGGTTAATCCCCAGCTGGGTTATTTTCTCAATGATGCCCAAATGGGGGATTGTGTCAAAGCCTTTGGCCAAGTCAAGATAAGTAGTATGTACTGATCTGCCTTTATCTAGAGCTTTGGTGACACTCTTGAAGAATTCCACTAGATTTAACAGGTGTGACCTGCCCTTAATGAAGCCAAACTGTGTCGATTCTCAAGTTTGAAAGACACCAATGTCTTTGTTAATAAGGTCAATGATGATTCTCTCCATGGCTTTACAGACAAGGCTGGTCAGGCTTATGTGTCTATAGTTCCTGGTTCCATTGAGGGATCCCCTCTATACAAAGGGATTACAATTCCTGTTTTCCTCTCTGCCAGAATAAAGCCACTTCTTAATTGAACAGAGTACCAAATGGTTCCACTAACTCTTGCTTTACATAGTTTAGTAAGCAGCCTGGGATGTTATCCAATCCCATAGAAGCTGTTTTTTTGGCCTTGGCCACTGCAGTTATGACCTGTTCTTTGGAGATAATAGGTAGAGAAGTGGTGACATGTATGCTTTGATGTATGATTGGTGCAGATCGGTGTGTGAAATTTTTGCCAAACTTGTCTGCTAAGGGTCTATATTACATCACTGAAATCATATTATGATGAACACCTATTCACCAACACCTAATCAGTGAAAATTGCTTCAGAAATTTGTTGAATTTACTAAGGTCAAGGACATAGCTGGCCAACAACAGAACTTTGCCCTTTTCTCCATTGTAGTGCAATCTCAGAGTCGGTATATATAGTTGTGGGGGTGTGGGGGCAAAGCTCCCCACACTGGGTAGGTTCAATTGACGTAGATGTTTCTCCATTGTTCTTTGGGCAAGTATTTCTTTGCCCTTAGTAAATTCAGTGAATCGCTGACGCAAATTTTGCTGATTAGGTGTCAGTGAATAGGTGTTCACTGGACTACGATTTTGGCGACATAATATAGACCTGTCTGCTTGGTAATGTCCTCAGGTGCAGTAAGAGTGGGACCATCCACTATGAATTTGGTGCAAAGTTGGGCCTTCCCTTTTACATTACAGACATAACTATAGAATGCCTTGTGATTATCCTTAGCTATGGATACGAATTTAGTTTTGTAATTAGCTTTACAGGACTTTACAAAATGTTTAATTTGCTTGTTCAAACTATGGAGGATGTTCTTTTGCTGAGTCTGTTCCCTCTAATTCCTGGATATCAGATTCTTTGTCTTGTATAATCTATTTATGCTAGATGTCCACTGGGGCAGCTTGTTTTTTCATGATCAAGTTTTGATCCATTCTGGTACAGCTAAGTCTGTGCACTTGTAGAGGTGTTTATACAGGGCATTTATGTACCTCCGAATAGGAGTCTTTACTGTCAGTGGTGGCAGGAGGTTTGAAACTATGTATGCCATTCCTTAGAAGGCTATAGTTTGCTTTGGAGAAACATTCCAATCTTTTGAATCCTGAGGGGGGAATCAGGTACGATTGTTACATTGAACGTGACTGATTTATAGTCAGACCATGCCAGGGAGGGTAACACACATGGGGTGGTGCAGTGATCTGCCATGCTGGTGAGTACTAGGTCAAGGACATTCGAACCCCTTGTGGGGGTGTGGACTAATTGCTCCAGAGTATTTGTGTTTTTAAAAAGTGCAGAAACCTTAGGGTGAGTATGTTTGAGCTCATAATGTATCCCAATCAATTAAAGTATGGTTAAAGTCACCCATGCCTAGGGTGTTTGGCTGTATTATGAGTGATTCAGTTAGGTCCAGGAATGCACAGTGTGATTTTCATGGTTCATGTTGGTGGACCTGTACCTAACAATGACATGGAGGAGAGTCTTTCCTACAGCTAGTTGGACTTGGAATAACTCTAGGGAGTCGTACTGCTTAACCAATCTTGAGGTGTATACCTTTGGTACTTTCATGTTCATTTTACAGACTGAATGTGAGGAAGACATTATTGCCTTTCATGGCTTGAATACTCTTTGTGGCTCTAAACCATGTCTATGTGATTGAACAAACATCAACATCTTCCTCAGTAAGTAGACTCTGCATTGATTGTGGTTTCCGATTTAGACTCCTAGCATTAAGCAAAATAACCCTGAGTTTGTCTTTTGAGTATATTTTTATATCAAGAATTTTGTTTTTATGGCATGGCCTAAAAAAACCACTATGAGGGAGGCAAGTACCTTTTCCAGTAACCAAAAGGCAAAAGGTGACAGGTAAAGACCATCCCTGGCAAAGTAGTGTGGTCATCGACCATATCATCCCAGACTAACAAATACTGCATCACCCTGGACTGACACAAGTAGCAAAGCCAATTGTTGAAGTCAATAATTTTTTTTGATTGTTGTGAGGCATCATCCTGGGTAAAGGTAGAATACCGCTTAGGGCTATGGATGTACCTGTCTAGGACACATAATCTGAGAGTTCAGTCATATAGTCATATAAAGATTTAGAAATGTTTTTAAATATATGTGAAACACAAATAACTGACATTTTAGATAAGAAAGCTGAGTTTAAGTATTTTAATTTATCAAAAAGTGAAAAAGAATGTTTTGATAATTTGATAAAAAATTACAAAATTCTGTTCCTGAAGGCAGATAAAGTGGGGTCATTGGTGACACTTGACAAAATTTTTTATAAAGAAAAAATGGGTGAAATACTGGCAGATAATAAATATTATAAAAACATCACAATGAAAGAAGTGAAAAGGGGATATGGAATGATTGATGCATGTATAGAGGAATGGTTTAATACTGGAAGGATAGTAATCAAAAAATTAGTCAGATCTTTGGGATTCCAAACATCCATAAAGACTTAAATGAACCCCTGCTGAGACCAGTTGTTGCAAATGCCAATAGTAAAACAGAAGCCCTATCTGTTTTTGTGGATAAATATCTTCAAAAAGTAGTTCCAAATAATGTAACATATATAAAAGATAGCTTTGACTTTTTATTGAAAATAGATGACTTATTAGTCAATGATACTGATTTGTTAGTGACATTGGATATCAAATTCCTATACACCATGATTCCAAATGAAGAAGGGATGGATACTGTAAGAGTAGAGTTATTGAGAACAAAGATGTATTCCCACAGCACTATTGGGTTATTAATGGAAATGATAGAGATTGTGTTAAGTTACAACATTTTGCAAATAAATGGTATTGCAATGGGTGCAGCATTAGCACTTAGCTATGCTAATGTATTTATGCATGGGTGAGAACTTGCTAATATACTTGAATGCAGACTTAAGAAATACATTATTAAAATGTTTCATTTTATTGATGATTTTTTTTTTTTGTTGTTATAGAAAGGAACATCTAAAGAATTAGAAGAGTTTATAAAGTATGTGAATAATGTGTGTTCTAATTTGAAGTTCACATATCATTATACCAATGAAAAAATAATTGTATATATTACTGTTTATAAAGAAGACAATAGACTATTGACTAAAGTATTTAAGAAAGAAGTGCAAAATAATATGTACTTACATTATTCAAGTATGCACCCAAAAAGAATAACATTGAATATAGTGAAAGGACAATTAAAATAATTAGTAGCATAACCAAAAAAGATTGTAATTTTAAGGAAGAAGTGAACCATGTTTGCAAGAAAATGGAAAAAAGAGGGTATCCAAAGTTACAAGTTGATAAAATGTTACAAGATCAGGTGGATGAGAGAAAAAAAGAAAGTAATATATAATAAAAGGAGTGAGATGCATAACTATGGAACAGCTATGGAAGTTCATAACAGTGTTCGTTCTAATGCCATTAAAAATGTCATAATAAATAACTGGATCTTATTTAGAATGAATGAGAAGATACTAGAAAAAATTTGGAGTGAAACCTAGATTCATACAAAAGAGAGTAAAAAGTTATAAAAATTATTTTCAAGCCAAGTTGAATACATCAAAATTGGAAGAAAGTAAATGTGGAATGGTTAAATGTTTTAATTGTAATATGTGTAACTTCCTGTATACAGAAAATAAAAATTGGAATTGGGCAACAGCAAACTTAAAAAAATAGAGTATTTAGCTGTAAAGCTAAAAATGTAGTATATTTAGTGTGTTTGGAGTGTAATTCATTTTATGTAGAGAGAACTACACATGGATTATACAAAAGAATGTATGAACATAAATATGCCATAAAGATAGGAGATGAGAGAAATGCTATGAGTAAACATTATAAACAAAAAAGTGTAAAATTAACTTTAAGTTTTTAGTTTTTAGTTTTTAGTTTTAGAAACACTTCCAAATACTGCCAACATAATAAATATAGAGGAAGAACTTGGTTGGTTAGAATACTGTTGGCAAGTTAAACTCAATGTATGTTTCCCACCAGATCTTAAAAATAGAGAAGAATTCATTATGTATTTAAAAAGAAAGGGACTGAAACGTTAAAGAAAAGGTATTTTTAGGTTATTTGGTTAAATTGTTACTGTTGTTAAAATGTTACTGTAGTCAAGTCTTTTCTAATAACAAAGTTTTTATTAATCTAAGTTTTTATTAATGTAAGTTTTTTTATATAAAATGTTATAGAACTGAGTCTATGGTTAGTGATCATATGCCTAGGTTTTCATGTGATAGTGAATGTATGTATAAAGAAGGCATCTTATTTTTTATTCTTTGTCTGAAGAATGCCAATTACAGTGGAACAGCGACTTCCTTGAAATTAGATGCCATGCCTTTGTTGATAAGTTGCATAACATAGAATGGTTTCCTCAGTACTGTAGACACATGGTGGTTAAAGGATAGATAACTGCTTATGTGTGTTCCTAAGTCTCTGAATACTAGGTCAGCTCCAAGGAGCGTGTTGTCAATATTATAGTTAACAGGGGTAGATGACTTACCAAAGAATACTATTATGCATTTCTTGGCATTTAGTTTTAGTCCATGGCTCTGACACCAGTTGCTTGTCTGTGGCAGCCCTTCCTGGTGAACATTTATGACAATGACATTAATGACAGTGCCTAATTTGCAGTCATCTGCAAATTTATTTAGCCAGAGACAATTGACATTGGCCTTGACTTTAGAGAGGCAAATGCCAAAAAGAAGTGGTCCAAGAACCGATCTCTGAAAGACACTACTTGTGACTGACCTCTATGTAGATGTGGACTTCCCAATTCTAACTTCCTGGGTCCTGTCTGTGAGCCACTTGGCTATCCACCAGGTGACACACGGGTTTGTACCTAACCTCTTGAGCTTGTCAACAATGACTGAGTGGTGTATTGAGTCAAATGCCTTGGCCATGTCAACGTAGGCAGTGTGAACTATTTTGCCCTCATTCATCTCTTTGGTGCCATTCTCAAAGAAGTCTACCAGGCTGAGTAGGAATGTCCTGTCTTTGACAAAATCAAACTGGGTTGGGTCCAGTGACTGGAGATTTATTATATCACTATTGATCATTTCCATGATAATTCTTTCCATTGCTTTATATATAAGACTAGTGAGACTTATGGTTCTGTAGTTTCCATGGTCTGCAGATGGCCCACCTTTGTGCAGAGGGATGACTGTTGCTGTTGCCCATTCATGAGGCATGAAGCATGTTTGGAGGTTAGACTTAAATAACAATTCCAGATAGTCTGATCATGCTATTGTAAGGTATCCTGGGATATTTTATGGGCCTACTGGTGCAATGTTCATGGCCTTAGAGAGTTGTTACACCAAATGCATGCATGCTATCTGTTCAGCTTATGCACACATTGCATACATAGGTGTTTGACAACATCAGTGTCATGTATATCATTAGGGACAGTGTGGATTGTTCCACAGACATATGCCATGCACACACATCAAGTAGCCTGTATTGCCCATACTGTCACATATAGATATAGTAGTGTCCCTCCTAACACCTCCTGGACAGTGTGTGTGGTTACCCTCATAGAGTTTGAAAGTTTGGCTGTATCATAATAGTCGAACAAACACAAGAAACCACTCCAAAAAACACCAACAGTCACATAAACAAAAAAAAAAACAGATTGAGTACCAGACTGAAATGAATGAAAATATGCCAAAAAGTTGAATACAATATTTTATTGGTGCTTCCCAGCAACTCATCTCAACAACCTTTCAAAGGAATGATTTTTACAGCAAAATTGCAGCAAATTTAAATGCACATCAATTGGGCTCATTAAGACAATCATTCAATTGCAAAAGTGTTAAACAATGAGTATTACTTATTAACCTTTATCCATCTTACACATTCAAGTTTCAATGTATCAAAACAAATCACATTTTGAATGAATAATAGTACATATAAAAATAGTACATATAAAAATGCACAAACCCCCCAGGATATACATATATAAATATATGAATACAATATATGCCAACATGGATGGAATAATATACTTAATTGTTAACTCTATAGTAACATATTATCATAAAGAAGTTTGTGATCCTGTTGTGCATGAATAAACGCCTTTATAAAGAAGACACATGTAAAGATAAAAGAACCAAAATCATGTGTTGATGAAATAAGATAACTATAATCATGCAAGCGCTCAAACTCTTGAAATATAAAATGAACAAACTATTACTCAGTAACAAATATTGATATTAAGTTCCTGATTTAATCCTCTAGGAAATAATGTGCCATAGCTGATAATGAATTTTGCTCTCTAACTTCAACAATTCACTAAGAAAAACATCAACCTGTTTGTTGGATGGTTTGGCCAGAATGCTAAAAAATAAACTGGTATCAAGACCAGCATGAACAGCCTGAAAATGCTCTGCCACAGGATTTTCAACCCTAACATGTTTCGTGTCACTCAAATGCTCCATTATGTGATTTTGTTTATGTGACTGTATCATAATAGTTGTCAAGTGTGTGTGTGTGTGTGTGTGTGTGTGTATGTGTGTGTGTGTGTGTGTGTGTGTGTGTGTGTGTGTGTGTGTGTGTATGTGTGTGTGTGTAGGCTCATCTGTTATCAATACACACCACGTTTTGTCAGAGGCATGGTATTAGCAATGGCATTTTTATGATATTCTCCATGATTGTGGTTGGTTCTTGTAATGTTTGCTATGATAATTTACTTGTGGCCAACTTGCTGGAGACCAGAGAGTACACTCATATTCAGTTATAACAGTTTGCACAGCTTCCCAGTATACATCCTCCCCAGTTGTATGTCATATCCCAGATAGATATTCTCTGCATTAGTCATGTAAGGATGCTTATCTCACACACACATCCTCCCCATTCTTATGTCATCTTGTGTGACAGTCACAGACAACACATTTTCACTGTACAGTCCATACTGTACCATATAGATATGCGCTTGGTGTTGCTGCTACAACCATCTTCCATTGACATGCCTTCCTCTGCTGTACATGCGGGAGTTTCACCTGTACTCTTTCCCTGTGTTCATTCCTACAGTTCATCCGTCTGTCCCTAATGAATACACACACTTCCCCACAGTGATCATTTTGCATGGCAGTCCCATGTCCTGTTACAGATTATTAACACAGCTTCAGTACAGTATGCCAGGAATGGGATATCACAATACTCTGCACTGTAGGTACCCTATCCTGTACTGCGTTTGGACCATATACTTCACATTCATATCTCTCAATTGTGCAGATATTGCCAAGATTTCCAGATGTTTTCCTTATCAAATATATAGCTTTCTGCCATATTACTGGGATGATCTCTGGACTGATGTAACTCGATAAAACATACATTTAAGTGCATACCTCTCCAATGTCCTGATATGTACAGAATGTGCAGTTTTTGTCTCATATTTGTGATCTTTTCCTCATAACATTTTCTTCCTGGCAAATCATGGGCATATGATTGCAGACTGAAGTCAGAAACCAATGACTGACATTTGAGTTTCAAACTTCAGCCTCTTCAGAAAGTTCATGCTAATGTACAAAATATATATTCTGTCAACTTCCTAAGTTTAGAAGTGCAATATTAAACATCTGTCACTATTTCTAGCCCTTTGTCCCCCCATTTTATGGCTTTGTCCACATTTCTTGCTTTAAGAGGTTGAGAGAGTTACATTCTAAAACATTCCTATGTGACATCTACGTCAAATATGTCCTGTCCCTATTAATGGTTATCTGTCCTCTCATTAAGCTTGATGCTGTGCAGATGTGCTACACCTACAGAATGACAGCTATTTGTAAAGCCCTGGTGATCATTGTGGCATTCCGTGCAAATACGCACACTATAGATGCTCTCCTTTCAGGGTCGGCCTTAGGTCAAGTAGTGCCCTAGGCAAAAGGGCTCAACAGCACCACCCAACACAACCTGCTGCCTCCATCCTGGTCTATTTACTCCACCCAGTTTAGTGGAAAAGCGCTCCTGTTAGAGCAGCCCCCTAGGCGGCCAACTTGTTGTCCTATGCCTAAGGCCGGCTATGCTCCTTCACATGGAATTGCTATTTGTGTTTGCTTACAAGGTCTTGTGGCCAACAATGCTGTTGCAAGCCATGAACTCTAGCTGATGTGTGCAGTGCCTCATTAATAAGCATGGTGCATTGACACACATTGCGTAACCTTCATGCAAACATGTAAACTCCGTGTAGGCTCTGTGCAAAGCCTACATGGACTTCATTGAATCCTCAGGAATGTTATTAAATGTTTTTCACACTTCTCTAGCAGTGTTTCTAGTTACTGTTTGTGTTGCATAAATGCAACATTGATACTGTTGGACATCTCAGTGTGACAATTGGTAGCATGTTGGTCGGTTGGCCTGAGACATTATTTATTCCTTAGACTTTGAGCATACAGTGTATATTGAAACAAAATTACTTGTAATTAAGCAAAAAAACTAATTTTACAAGCTCTTTTCACAAAGCAGAGGAATGTACTAAAATTATACTATTTTAATCTTATGACTGTGATGGCTTAAATGCATTCCTCTTGAATGATGCTAGCTGACCAGGCTTTTGATTTTTCCTGTGTCTTTGCTAATTTTGTAAATGTATATGCATGCTTTCTGCTGTTTGTTTACACCTCCATTAACACCTTGATGACCCATTGTGTGTCTCTGAAGTGTAACACTGAGTGTGTTAATCACTTGCTATAACCATTTACTTAGTTGCGTGATTGGCTGAACCATTGCTGTAGCATTTGCGTAAACTAGTGCCTGTTACAGGTTTTTGTTATTGGTCTAATTTAGATGTTCTTAATGTTTTGTACATTTTATTTTTCGGATTAAATTTCACTGTAATATTGTAATACTGAGGTAACTCTGTGTTGCTGTTTGTATGGTACCTTATTTAGTATTGTGTAAGCAATCTATTATCTGTTGGCAGTTATGGGTAGTGCTTGATTTATTATAGGTCTTGTACAAAATATATATAATACAATGTGTGTGTGTGTGTGTGTGTGTGTGTGTGTGTGTGTGTGTGTGTGTGTGTGTGTGTGTGTGTGTGTGTGTGTGTGTGTGTGTGTGTGTGTGTGTGTGTGTGTGTGTGTGTGTGTGTGTAGTATTTGTTTACTGGGTAGTGCAGTCATCAGCACTGACCAACTTCAGGGTGATCCTGGAAGTAATTCAAAACATTTCATATGCAAAAAAGGCAGATATGTAAGTAACAACTCAAGTAGTTCACCTTAGCCTGTATATGTGCATTCTGGTAAACAGAGTATAATGGTACAATATTTACATTCATCTGTAAACTGGGCAAACCTTCAATAATTCTTTGAGAGCAGCAGAGAAGTGGAAAGGACAGAGGGATAATGTGTTATGTTATTTATTTACTTTTTGTTGACCAGGTTAGTCCCACTAGGATAGTAATCTGCCTGCTGTGATGTGACATGGATGCTTGGTGTTGAACACCAGCACCTGTCTGAATGGACATCTCTAGGACTGGCTGCCATAATATGACACTGAGGCTTGTCACAGACTTTCTTGTTTGTTTAACAGCTACTCTGACATTGTACTGTAAGTAAAAGCCAATCAGTGTGATAGGGAAAAATAAATAAAATATTGTAGTGTCAGATCATGGCTTATAATTCTTTTGGGGGGGGGGCAGTATGGCTCTAACAGTGCAGGTCTGTGCTCTGGACCTACATCTTTTGTGGGGTGGGTGCAGTAGGACTTGGTTGTAAGTAAGTGCCTTGGCCATTTCTGCAGTTGTGGTAATAGTTTCTGTGGTACGGCTACCAATAAATTTCATTGCATATGCAACCTCCCAAACCAAACAGCCAAAGCAGTGAGCCAAGCTGCCTCCCTCTACCCAGGATAGGTGAGCCATCTTGTATGTGTATAAGCAATGAGGTAATTAAATGTACTAAAGCAACTCTCCAGTCAACCCAATATCATATTCATGCATATTCATGGGGAACTTCAACTATACTACTATAAACTGAGAATCCTACATAACCCCAAACCTCTCAGGCCCAAATAGTCCATCTAGTCCGTATGCCCACAGGGCTACAAAGATACTTGACTTAGCCCTCTTGGACATTGCAGAAAGTTGCAACCCCTTTTTCTGTGCCCACACACACACACACACACACACACACACACACACACACACACACACACACACACACACACACACACACACACACACACACGCACACATACATACACACACACACACACACACACACACACACACACACACACACACACACACACACACACACACATACACACACACAAACATAGTGTAACATCCTCACAGATCAGGTCAGGCCATGAAGCTGTCTCCTTTAAAATAAAACCTGGGACACTATCCAGATGTGGAACTTTAGGAAATTACTCCAAGGCAAATAGCCTACTATTAAAGTGACACTCTGGCAAAATTTAATGAAGTTAAATTTGCCTCTTAGCCTAAGGAAAATCACAAGGCATTCTTTAGCTAGGTCAATAACCTCAAAGACTATACACAACAATATGCTAAGCTAATTGTAAATTAAGCTACCTATACTAAGACAGAGGACATAACAAATCTACTGGCTGATAAAGCTTACTCTAGAGTTTTCCTGCTTTCCTCCCTTGACACCTCTCAAGATGTAACCCCATTAAAAACTATCACTAAGGAATAGGTTCTCAATGATGTATAAAAGGCCTAAAACACTGCATCAGTTGGTCCTAGTAATATCTCAAGATTTCTCTCACATAGCAGGAAACATGACCTGCGGGTCCTGCTAGAATGATTATTTAGCCATAGCCTCCAAGCAGATTTTATGCCAAATGAATGTAGGACTGCAGCTGTTATCCCTCTGCACAAGAGCGGGCCATGTACTGACCAGGATAATTACTGACTTATAAGTCTGATTAGTCTTGTATGTAAAGCCATAGGAAAAATTGTCATAGATATGATAAATAATGACATTGAAAACCTTCAGACACTGGACATAATCCAATTTGATTTAGTCAAGGGCAGGTCATGCCTGCTCAATCTGGTGGACTTTAAGAAAGTCCTTAAATCAATGCATGTGGACAAAATGATGTATATGGCCTATCTTGACCTGCCAAGGCATTCTACATCATAATCCACTCGAGCATTGTAGACAACCTCATGACATTAGGTGTAAATTTCTATATCGCCCACTAGACAATTAACTGGCTTACAGATAAGTCCCAAGAAGTCTGCCAAAAGGTCAGCCACTAGCAGAGACAGCAAGTGCTTGGTGCTGGGGCAGATCCTTTTTGGCATCTTTATCTCTGAAGTAAAATCTAATGTCACTGGCCTCTGGATGATCAAGTTCACAGGCGATTGCAAACTAGACACATTCATAGAATCCTCCAAAGAGATAGACACTCTTCCAGGACGCCTGATTGTTTGTTTGTTTGTGTCTTTCGGCTTTTCCCGGTTAGGGGTCGCCACAGTGGAACTCCGGTCCACTAATGATTGGTAGTGGATTTTTACGTACCGGGTTACCAGCCCTGACACACAACCTTCAACGAAGGCACACCCCATTCACGTATGCCTCCACACAGAAGACACTCTAGCTAAGAATCGAACAGGACAACATCTTGCTATGAGGCGACAACACTACCACAGTATCTTTCAGGATGAACTAATAACTGGTGCCAGAGTGACAGACTAAAATTCAATGCCAAGAAATGTATAACAGTAGCCTTGGGTAAGACAGACATTCTAGGAGTGGGATTTTCTTAATTTGGTATTTAACACTGTCATTTAGTACAGGTAGGGTCTGTAACCATACAGGAGGCATTCAAGGTGTATAAGTAATGCATTCTATTCAAGCAAGGCAGTATTTGCCTAATCTGTGCATGTTTTTTCATGTGATGTCTAATGTAGGGATATGAATCTGGATGTCTAAAAAGTTTACTTTCATTGTAATAAGTGACATAGGAGCTTTAAGAAACAACAATGCTGGTATCTTGGAATTAAAAAGGGAAGGAAATACATATATTTACATAAACATAATAAATATTAATATGCAGAATTGATTTATAAGGAGAAATGAAAAACTGAAGTGATGGAATCAGAAATAAAACAGTGAAGGGGGCTTTATACTGAGTTACAGTATGTGAAAAATAAATAGGAGAAGATGCATTAAGAATGATTTACCGGTTTAAGAAAATTACTGCAGACAACATGGATAAATTCTCCAGTTGTAAGAAACAAATTACAGGGAGCAAATACAGGCAACAGTACAATAAGTGGCAAATGGTGCAAGACCATACATCTCAAATGTCCCTGATTTTGCAGAATGCTCATGATTTTTTTAATCTTAATTTTGACTTGTCCCTAATCAGTGGTGATTACTGTTATGTCAATAATGTGATAATTTACACTTGCATTACTATTGTTTAGAAAGTGCACATGATGTAAAAAGCTTTAAGTGTATCACAGTGCTATATGAAAACAAAATGTTTTTTTTTATGGCCTTTGTGATATAATTATTTAAGAATTTCAGTTTCTCAGGAATCCCTGAAAAATGTAGTTGGGAGGTTTGCCAAACAATGTGCTACTAATTAGTAGGTAGTAAGGATTAAAATTTGAGGATGAAAGAGGCTATGGTGGAGCAAAAATAAATGTCTCACTGTAAGTAGGTGGTAGTACATGGCAACAGTACATGAACTTTGTCTCCTACTGTGAGCTGTCAATCACAGCAATAAACAGCTCAAATTACCTTTGCCACTTTGACAAATATGAAGGGGGAGTGTGTAGGGAAGGAGAGATGAATTTAAGGACTACAACTAAGGCATAACAAATGAATGAAAATTGTCCACTTTAGAAAGAAAAAGAAGTAACAGGCACTGAGAATACCGTTCTGCATGATTATCCCTGTTTGTCTTTTAAGTAGTCATTGAAAAGCAAGAAATGGGAAGTAAACCTGACTGAATAAAAGAAAGCAGGGTATATGTGAAAACGTGCATAGTGAATTTTATTGACGGGAGCTTAGGAGCTGTGATGTAATATTTTAAAGCAAAACCACACATGTGGGATACGTAGCGGTAGATTAAAAAAATCAAGATGCTGGACTCCATGTTTGCAGATGCTGGAATTATATTTAAAAATATAAAAAAGTACATATCGTCTAAAGGTGGTGTTATAATGTAAGGAAACATCAGGACATTATGAAATAAACATGTTTTTCTCAGTCTGTGGGTTTGGTTCTCCTTTAAAGTGGACCTCATCTACTATTAATATTCCAGTAGATGCTAAACTAAAACCAATTCAGATCCTTTTGCAATCAGTTCTAAGGCAGAAGAGGACCAAAGCTTACTTTGGAAGGAAAAAAAAAAACTCAAAATGGCAGTAGAATATGAGGAATTATCCATTGTTGTATTACCTACAAGGAAACCGTATGGCTACTTCACTGAAAATGTTCAAAAAAGTATCTAGTTCCTCATGTGAAAGGACTTTTTTTCATAGCTAACATTAGGTCAGAACTTCTCAAAATTAGTGTTGAACAATTTTTACCAATAAATGTGGTGGTGCTGCGGTAGCGTTGTCACCTCACAGTAAGACGCTGACCGGTTCGACTCTCAGCTAGAGCGTCTTCTGTGTGGAGACATGCGTGAATGGGCGTACCTTTGTTGAAGGTTGTGCGTTAGGGCTGGCTACTCAGCACATAAAAATCAACTGCCAATCATTAGCGGACCGGAGTTCCGCTGTGGCGACCCCTAACCAGGAAAAGCCGAAAGACACAACAACAAGTTGAAGCTGATCAGTCTAAGAAATATGCAATCGTGAATAGTTATAGATGAATGCTTATATGTAGTTTTTGAAAAAAATCTTTATTGCATCCAAATGATGATTCATTACTTTTACATTTTAAACATAATCATTTTAATTACTACAACAATACAGCATACAATATATTGATTCATAATAAAAGATGTCAAAATATATAAAAAAAGTAAAATGTAAAATTCTTCAAAAGTAAATTGTTTTCCTCAGATACATATATTTTAAATTTACAGTAATGCAAACTGACAATTTTGAAATAAAACATTTAAATATTGCTGATTTGATATTAAATGTAACATTCTCTTGTACAATAGAGAGAAAATTCTATCTTGACACAGTGGAATTTTACATTCTTTTTCACAAATCATATCATCATGATCACATATTAATCCAGCCCAATACAGTTCAAGCTGGTTATCATAATACAAGTTCCCCTGCACCCCCACACCCCCTGCATCATTGTTTTATGCCAAAATGCACTTGTAGGAGGAAGTCTAACTTGGATTCTTTTTCTGTTTTGGCAAAATTTCATCACCACCTCTTTTCATGATAGTAGGATATCCTTAGATTCCAAAATTGAGTAAATAACTTAAGAATACAAAGGCTAGGATTCAGAAAGAATATTATCAGTGGTAATCCCTAACATTGGTGGAAAACCATTGACAGATGTTCTTTCCAGTTCATGGAGAGGCCCACCATAATGAGTCTACATGGTCGTTAGAACCACTGCAGTGAGCTTTCTCCATGGCCATATAAATAACTAATGAGGCATTCCAGGAGAACAGCCTTTGTTAATTTGCTATAACTTCTCTCCCAGAAATGCTTGTGGGAAGGAATTTATGCACCCAAATGATACAGAAATTTACTTAGATTTTAAAGTAGCACTGACAGCTGTGTTATTTAATAATAGCAAAATTACACATTCCCTACTACTTCTAGTGAGAGAAACAATTTTACATGTATGTACTGGGGAGTTTAGTGGAGATGTAATCATGGGATACATGTGAGTGTATGCATGCATTTGTGTATGTCTGCAGGAGTATGAGATTTCTCAGGTGAGTGTATATGTGAATGTGCATCTGCCTGGGTGGTTACAGTATGGGGCTTACTGCTTACTTAGGGGACCGGTACTATAGGTGTGTGTGTGCGTGTGTGCGCGAGCGTGCGTGCGTGTGTGTGTGTGTGTGTGTGTGTGTGTGTGTGTGTGTCTGGCAATTACTTCTTAAAAGTGCTCTTTAGTACTGGCCGTAATTACACCAGAGTCAGAGGCATACAAATTAGCTGATAATGAGGTCTTACTTGTTGCAACCTATTATGTCTCTGAATCAAATTTCCTGCATTCATGTAAGCTACCTCTTTGTTATGCAGCAGTTTACACCTGCTTTGGAATTGTCTCCTAAAACCAACCAAGGTGTTTCTCTTTATGAACATTCCACAACTGGTTTTGGAGTTTTACCCCTCAGTTGCCCATTCGAAAAGTCTATTAACTCTACTTGAGTAACTGGGCTCATAATTGCAGTCTCTTCTTTCTCAGCAACTTTCAGGAACTTTCAGAAACTGTAAGCCTGATTAATCTAAAATCTCATTCCCATGTTTACCTCATTCATGTTCTGATCAATATAAAATGTTGCTAACACTGTAGGAGTAACTTTGCTGTCCCTTTGGTGTATCTAATAAAATTAATCCCATCCTCTCTTTTTTAAGCATGCAATAATTATTTTCATTCTGTTATCTTTCTTTAATTGCTAAATATTTCTAGTATTTATGAGGATTATAAAATTATGGATCTGACCATGATTCTTTTATAATTGCATACTTCTTGTGTAACACCCTCCAGTCATTTTCTTCATTTCAATGACACATTATCATTTTTCATATAGAGCATGGATGATACATTTTTAATAGGTTCGTACTAGGCTAACTGCCCTTGCAAGCCATTTTAATCCCAGGCAATTATCCCCTGTGAGATTTAAATCCTGTACCTTGTGTTTGTAAGGCAAACAACTTAACCATTAGGCCACCCTCCCAATCACAGGACTAGCTTCCTGGCCTTCTTTGAGAAAAGGGAATCCTATGATATTAGTACAACACCAAGCTGACAACTGTTATGTGGAGATGCTGCCTATGACCACATGACTATGACAAGAGTTATGCTTGTAAATTGTTTCTAGAAGTGAGTCTGAGTTGTTGGGGACATGAGCCTTATATTTAGATCATTGGTCACTTGAGCAACAAGTTCACCCATACTCTGTTAATGGATCATTTCATCAAAATCCCACAGTTTTACTGAGGTTGTATGTGAGAGGTTGCTATATTAAGTGAGTATGCATTGCTGGGAGGTTTGCCTCCTTACACACACACACTTTATCCAAGTTCATCAAGTTACTTTTTAAAGAAAGTTTTTTTTCCCCAGTAGAATGACCCATTTAATGGAGCAGTAGTCAGTGGTATATTCCATAACTGATCATAGCATAATTATTTTTTCTCTGAGGCAACATGTGAATAAGTGATGTTTAGAGTCTGAGAAACTGTACCAGTCTATGAACCTAAAAAAGATATGAAAGACTCACTCTTCAGTGCCGGGGAACTTAACATGCTTTTTACCAGAGATATTTGAAGTAACTTGGTAATTGCAATTTAAAAACCCATTCTTTCACTTGTGAGAAAAAAACACATTCTCTGAAATCTACAGGTTTACTTGTCAGCACTCTGTCTGTATGGTGGTTATGTGTAATGCATGCAACAAGACAAAGTTCAAGTGCAAAGCACCACGAAAACCAACTGGTAATAGACAATAAAATCAACGAACTTCAGGCTCCTTCTTTACTTTGAAAACTTTAATTTTAGATTTAACTTTAAAACAGCAAAGAACAAGTAAAACCACAATAAATCAAGCGCTTTCACCCAGGCTCTCCCAGGCTTTTTCAAGACAAGTTATAAGCCATTTTCTTTGGCCTTTTATACAGGAATGTTATGTGCAATCATGTGATCAATTAAACATTTAATTATTTAATTGTCATTGTTTCCAGAATCTACTGTGTGCTGTGAATACCTGAGAAGAACTACTGGCAACATACAGTTCTTAGTTTCAATAGTTTAGTTTATGGTGTTAAATGGTTAGAAAACCTTTAAGTTGTTTGCATATCTGCATTTTAAGTATAATAAAAATTTCATCTCATATAACAATAAAAATATTTAAAACATTTAAAATGTAATGATACAAATATAATAAATGTATAAAATAATATATTGGCTGTTTATTGGCTGTTTTAAATACTTAAAAACTCTGTCTCAACACTGTTAAAATACATATTGAAAATACATGCCATAAATAAGGATTAAAATATCCATAAATGCGATAAAAATGCATGTCAAAGAAATACATATTCAAAATACATTAAAAGTATGCAAAATACATATTGTGCAAGTATGTGAACAAATAAACATTATAATTAGAATTATAATGTCAAAGCCTCACTCTTCTTATTAAAATACTTGTAAAAAACTCATTTGTAGATTATATACAACTAAATGTAAAAAATCTCCACCTAGAACGCTTTGAATAGTCTTATAGTATGCTTGTGTTATAATTTTTGCCCTTCTGAGTTTAAGCACTACTCAGACTTATAGCACCATTCAAGCCAGGGGTCTTGAGGCATCCAATGTTAACTGCCAAAGAAGTTCTTTGTATTCTAGGAAGATTCCCAACACTTGGTCTAACACTAAAATTTTAGATCCATCTGATTACAATTTAAAGAATGCCTGTAAACGATTTTTGCTTGCTTCAGATGTTCATAAATCCTTTTTGCTAGTGTTCTTTCTGTTTTATAAAACTCAGACAATGTTGGCAAATTAACCACCCTTTAGTTTTGCAGTTATATTAGGCTAAAGATCCAACATATCTTTTCCCCTTCCTATTCATAACATAAGGACACTTGCATTTAAATATACCACAACTAGATGGTCCTTCATTCTCCTTCACTAACAGATTGGTCTCAAATTTAAATTCATATTCCTTCTCTTAATAAAATGAGGTTTATTCCTAAAATTAGTTTGAATTCTTCCACAATCTTCTACTGCTGCACTTTCATTACAATTAGTGTGTATAAATGACTTAGTTTGTCCTTATTGGCATTCTCTACTGTCACCATTTGACTATGGACTTCACCCAACAGGGAAATATTTTACTTTTCTACTAGCTATGACCTCCATGGCTATCGATTCAAACATTTGTGTGATAACCTCTTTCCATAAACAAAGTTTTTAGGAAGGCAACTTCCTTTTAACTTTTTCTTCTGTGCACATTCTGGAGGCTCTGATCAATTGCCCTATAAGTGATAGCTATCAAAGTGTAAGTACGTGTTTAAAAACTTTCTTTCCTATGTATACTAGATTCAAAACACTGTAATTTTATACAAGCATACATCTAAGTAGTGCAAACTGTCATCCTAATGCTGCTAATTTCAAAAATTGGAACTTAAATTAATATAGCAAATAAATTTGTGTAATTCCTCTTTACTCCCCTTCCAGAGAATGCAGATGTCATCCAGGTAACGTTGGTAATGCGTTATATTTTTCTTCCATTCTGTGTTGAAAATACAATTTGACTCCCAAAATCCCAATACTATATTAGCATATGGGTGCCCATTGCTACACTCTCTTTGACAAAATAATTCCACATTGAAAAAAATGAAGTTGTTAGTTAGTATTGTTTCCATAAATTCTACCAGGAGCCCTATTGTGTTTGCTGTTAAACCTGAGTGCCTTGTCAGCATATCATTGAACCATCTAAGCCCTGTCTCGTGGTATGCTTGGGAACAACTTAATTGTAACCAAAAATTGTGTTTCCACAATATTCATTTTTGATGCTTAGAACTCCCATGAGTCCTTACGCATTGAGTCAAATTTTCTAAAATTAATACTTTATGGGTCTAAATTACCCTTGTGTACTTTGGGGATGCCAAAAATAATGGGAGTTACTGGTTTGTTCACCCATAAATAATTGTATAGTTGTTCATTCATTGCCCCCTGGTATAAATGGTCTTCCAACATATATTTAATTTTAGCATAAGCTCATTGATTGAGACACTGTTGTACTGCTCTGTGTCATGTAAGGAAGAATAAATAGAGGCTTCGTAATCATGTTGGATCTTTAGCCTACTATAACTGCAAAACTAAAGGGGTGGTTTATCTCGGAATTTGCCAACATTGTCTGGATTTTTTTGGATGCCTCAAGACCCCCTGGCTTGAATGATGCTATCTTAAGACTCAAAGAATTTTACATTTATAATCTACAAATAAGTTTTTTACATTCAAGTATTTTAATAAGAAGAGTGAGGCTATGGCTATCAAACATTGTAAGATCCGGCACACATACTTGGTACAAGATGTTGACATTATAATTACAACTCTAATTATAATGTTTATTTGTTCACATTTTGGACTTGCACAAATTATTTCTAACATGTATTTTTAACATGTATTTTGATGCATACTTTTAATGTATTTTGAATATGTTTTTTGACATGCATTTATTGATAATGGATATTATTTTAACAGGGCTGTTGAGACAGAGTTTTTACATTTAAAACAGCCAATATATTTATTTATACATTTATTATATTTATTTTATTTGTATCATTACATTTTTAAATGTTTTAAATATTTTTATACATTTGTTGTATGAGATGAAATTTTTACTGCAAATTTGATGTTTACATTATTATACTTAAAATGCAAATATGCAAACAACTTAAAGGTTTTCTAACCATTTAAAACTATTGTTATATTGAAACTAAGAACTGTATGTTGCTAGTAGTTTTTAAAAAAGAGTTAACTAACTGTGACAATTAAATAATTAAATGTTTAATTGATCACATGATTGCACATAACATTCCTGTATAAAAGGTCAAAGAAAATGGCTTATAACTTGTCTTGAAAAAGCCTGGGAGAGCCTGGGTGAAAACGCTTGATTTATTGTGGTTTTACTTGTTCTTTGCTGTTTTAAAGTTAAATCTAAAATTAAAGTTTTCAAAGTAAAGAAGGAGCCTGAAGTTCGTTGATTTTATTGTCTATGTGTAATGCATGCCCCTACTCACCAGGACTGTTTTAGATGGTGTTTATTTTGTTTTCTTTCAAAAGAGTAAGAATGTAAAAGGACGTATTGCGGTTTCACCGAAAGCCTAGTAGTATATGTAGACCTTTCATAGTTCAGAAATGTAACATGGAATACTTCTGATAGGAAACTATTACCCTAATATAGACTTGTGTTGTAAAAATGAAATGCAACAATTTTAAGTTTCCAGAATACATAGGATCATAGGTTCATAGGTTCATAGCATGTTACTAGGCTAACAACCTTTAGGGCCCTTACTAGCCTATCCACACATCCCAAACCATTTGGGTCCCAAATATCATTTGAAGGTGGGGCATGTTATTAGGCAGGTAGCTAAGGATTTGTAGGGTAGTGTTAGGATAATTACTTTCATATTGATGGCCTATGTCCATAAGGGGCATGGGGGACAGATTGTAGGTAAATGTGCTTTCCCTTCCAATTGGATGTGTAGTAATAAATCAAAGTTTCCTTTAATAAAATAATAGATGTGCATGGAGATCTTAGATGTGTAGTTATAGTTGTATCATTATGTGCCCTGTTATATTATTTTGCTTGTCTTATTATATTCTGTCACTAGGTAATGTACATGTTTTGAAGGAAACTGTCTGGCTCTGATGCAGTTTTATACTGACGTTTGTCAAATGTTTATAAGCCAATCTGACTCTGTTTATTTTGTTGCAAATGTTCCAACTGCTGTGACAGTAGAGTACACATCACGTATTTGGGTTTTTGAGCCACAGAATGTGTTTAACTTTCTCTGCAGAAAGTAAAAATGAATACGGTGGAGGCCATCTAGCACACTGTGGGTGGCATGAACTCTTTTACAGTTTGTTTTGGGGCAGTAACCGCACATTTTACTGGATGAAGCTCTAGTCACTGTCAACACATAGAATATTTTGGACATCCCAAAGACAAAATGGGCACCCCTTTTGAATGCAGCAGTTTTTTGCACATAGGTCTGTGAACTACCTCTTTCTCTGGATTCCTGCTCACTTCCACTGGAAGCACGTGTGTTAATGTTTAACACCTTGGCTATATGTAAAGCTGTCCAGTTGTCCAGCATCATCCTTCCAAGACTCTTCTGTTGCCATGCCTTCTGTTAAATCTTTGGGAGCTTATTTTCTCTGCAAGCATGTATGGCAAATCTCCACATCATCATTTATCACCACCTCCTGCTCAGCAGCTACTGACACCTCCTTCTTCAGGTGATACCTGACACGTCATCATTTATCACCACCTCCTGCTCAACAGCTACTGACACCTCCTTCTTCAGGTGATACCTGACACGTCATCATTTATCACCACCTCCTGCTCAGCAGCTACTGACACCTCCTTCTTCAGGTGATACCTGAATACTGATTTCTGTGTCTGATCTGTCTCATGGCTAGAGTACCTCCATTTGAATAGAAACCACTGTGTAGTCACAGTACCCACTTTCACCCACATTCCTGAGATTTATTCTACCATGGCATGCAGTTACGTTATATGGGTTAAAGCAGACATAAGCAGGGGCCTTCAATATCATCCACCTTTAATGGAACTCAGGGCACAGCTCTAATCAGAAGCAGCCATGAGATGGCCAGAAGCCAGCAAGTAACATTATTGTTCTGTACCTGTTTATATCTTTATTTATTTATCAATTTAATGCATTTTATATTTTAACAACTTTACATCCTTTTGTGATACATTTCTTGATGGCTCTGTGAAACAAATGAAATGCTTCCTGAAGGATAGTCTGACTCAAACACTCATGCAGTAGCTAATGGAATGTGTAGATTCTAAAAAAGAGAAAATTAATTAGGAATTAAATTTTTCAGACATAGAAAGGGCAAGTATGTAATTTGCATTATGCTATACTATGCTATTCTATTATGTTATATTATATTGGTGAATGGGCAAACTTTACATCTGCACCCTGATTGGAGAACGAAAGTACTCCAGCAAGGTATTAATGTAGAAGTAATGCCCACTGAAAAATGAGTCCGCAACTTCATAGCAGCATATCAAGCTGCTGTGGAGCTTGGACAGAAAAAAACTAACAGCCGCCAGTATTTTATGCTTGCGAAGCAGCCTTTCTGCTGTTTAGCAAGTGTAAAATGTAAAAAAAAAGAAAATTAAAAAAAATCTGTTTGTTTAAGTGTATGCATGCATGTGAGTGAAAGTGAATTTGATTGAGTTGTCATTTTACACTTGCTAAGCAGCACTTTTGCTGTTTAGTGAGTGAAAAAAAATAAACAGAAAAAAGTATATATATGTGTATGTAACTCTATGAGTGCATTTATGTTTCTGTCTGCATGTGTGAGTGAATGCATGCAAGAAAGTAGAAGAGACTGTATGTGTGTATGAGAGAGAGAGTGAACAGTGAGATCGATCGAGTCCTTATTTTATACTCGCTAAGCAACGCTGTTGCTGTTTAGCAAGTGTAAAGTAAAAAAGGACAGAAGCCTAAAATATTAAAGTGTGTGTGTGTGTGTGTGTGTGTGTGTGTGTGTGTGTGTGTGTGTGTGTGTGTGTGTACATGTGCGCATGTGTGCGTGTGTTTGTGTGTGTCTGTGAATGAGTATATGCATGTATGAAAGCAGAGACTGTGTGTGTGTGTGTGTGTGTGTGTGTGTGTGTGTGTGTGTGTGTGTGTGTGTGTGTGTGTGTGTGTGTGTGAGAGAGTGAAGAGTGAGAGCAATCCCTAGTAGCAGCAGCAGCAGTAAAGAGGCCTGCATACTCGACCTCTTACCTCAAGATATGTTTTCATATATTTTTGATGTGAAGTACTTCCTGGGTGCGCATCAATTACACATCAACACACACCCTGTCAGGCTTTTTTGCTAGATTATTACTAACTTAAAACAAATGCGTTAATCAGTAACATTGCAATCAATTTGACAATTTTAAATCCATTAATTAATTATATTAAGCTATATTTTAACACAGATGCTACATGGGTAGTGTGTTTTCAAAAAGTAGTGCACATTTAAAATACACTTCTGCTAAAGCATATTTTGGCAAATAATGTAAAAACAAAATAAATCACTTGCAACAGGGAAAAGTGACATATTTACAAATAAAACATCATCCAAAGACACTGCTTTGAAAGTTTACAACAGCCTCTCTTTCTTTTTTGTGTGATGTTTCTCAAGACTGTCTCCAATAGCCCAAAGGTAGATTTTAGAAATAATATTTCTTCCACTGTCTGACAAGAGATGACATGCATACTAAATAAATCATTTGAAGTTTAGGAAGATTTGGAAGTTTGTTTTGTTTTGTTTTTTTTTTTAAACAAGACTTTATTCAGAACTCTTCTTAATAAGTTACTTGTATGGTAACATTATGAAGTACAACGGAATGATTAATCATGTACTTATAGTAATTAAATAAAGAGAAAATAGTAGGAAACTAACAACAGGTTTCTGGCATCAGGGAAACTGTTTATGAGAAAAATAAGGAGAGACAGACAATGAGAGAGAGAGAGAGAGAGAGAGAGAGAGAGAGAACGGCTCTATCCTTGGTGGTACTCACTAGCTCTGTTAAGTCAGATAAGAAGATATGGTTAAAGCACATTGCTCTGCTATCTATTCTTGATTTTCTTAATGAATGCTTTTTTATTGCAGAAGAGTATTTTCTCACCCTGCTTCTGCATGACCCTTTTGTTTCTCTATTACCTATCTGAGACTCAACGTTTTGCACGTCAGGTCCCTTACTGCGTATTTCCTGCACTGCCCAAGATTCAGTGTTCAGTAGTGTTGTTGATGAGGGCTTGTCACTCACTCACTTTCATGGGTATTGTAAGCCCTCAAGTCTGCTCTGATCCTTGAAGTCACACTCCTCATGTTCATAGGTTCATAGGTTCACAGCAGATAATGAGGCAAGCGGCTTAAGGGCCCTTAAAAGCCTTGCCAATATAACTCCATTTTATGCAATATATGGTGCCTAGGGGCAAGAGGATGGCATGGATTTGTGTCTGTGCACTGAGTACCTTACAGACTGCCACTGTCCATAAGGGATATAGGCACTACCCTATGTGTGAATTTGTGATTTTCTGTCCATTGATCCAAACTGCGTCTTAAGAGGGCCAGGGAAGGGTTCTGCTTAATGTGAATAGGAAGCCTGTTCCAAAGAAGGGGCAATCTCTGAGATATACATTTATCTCTCCAGCATGTTTTGTTTGAGTTGCTGACTTAGTTTAGATCCCTAGATCGCGTGACCCTCATGCTGTTTGACTTGTGGATTTGCAGCAGCTCCATCAAGGTTGGATTTGTGAGTGCCTTGTAGGTCAGGCATAGGTCCTACCTTAATAGTCTATAGCAGACAGAGTAAAGGTATAGGGCTTTTAGTCTATCTGCATAGTTCATGTTGGTTGCACCCTGTATTTTCTTGTGCGGAACCTATGAGGTCGCTCCAGCTGCTGTAAGTGTCTAGTCAAGTACATGCAAAATAGCCCACTGTACTCGATTATTGGTCTAATTGGGGCAGAGTTCAGGAGGAGTTCAGAGTGAGGAGAGCTTACTTGGAGCTTACCCCTACCTATAAGATGTGCCAAATAAAAGTACCTCCTCACCACTGAGAACACATGGCAGTCAAAGTGCAGGCTACTGTCTATCTGTGTACCTAGATCTCTTACCTTTGAGTCTACTTTAAAGGGTGTGTTAATGATGTTGTAATTTGCAGGGGTATTTGACTTTCCACAGGGTATGTAATGCATTTTTTGCATTTAATTTTAGGCTGTGGTTTTGGCACCGATCATTTGTCTGATCTAGACTCTCCTGAAGGATATCTACATTACTGGGAGATTCAGTGAGCGGCATCAGCTTGCAGTCATTGGCAAACTTTGTCATCTAGAAGCCTTCTATGTTTGCATTGACTTTAGAGAAGTATATTCCAAATGGGAATAGTCCCAGTACTGAGCCCTGTGACACACCATTAGTAACTGGCTTCTTGCTGGATCTAGATTCACCCACTTTAACCATGTGTCCTGTCCGTGAGCCAGTTGACTACCCATATGGTGACATAAGAACCTATGCACAGTTTTGTTAGTTTATTTATAATACCTGAGTGAGGAATTGTGTCAAATGCCTTGACCAGGTCAAGGTAGGTGTCATGTACTGTTTTACCCTAATCCATGGCCTTAGTGACTTTCTCATAGAAATCCACCATATTCAGTAGGCATAACCTACCCTTGGCAAACTGAATTTGGTTGGGTCCAGTGTTTGGAGGTCTCCTATGTCACTATTTATCAGGTCTATGATTATTCTTTCCATGGGCTTACATATAATACTAGCTAACCTTATGGATCTGTAATTTCCTGGTTAGTAGCTGATCCCCCTTTATGCATAGAAATGGCTGTTGCTATTCGCTAATCTATCAGGACAAAGCCAGTCCAGATGCTGTGGCTAAATAGAGATCCTAATGGGACTGACAAGTCCTAATTTAAGCTGTTTAAGAGGCAACCTTGTATATTGTCAGGCCACATTGAAGCTTTAGAGAGTACAGTAGCAACCTGTTCTTTGGTGATAATTGGTGTATATTGTCAGGCCACATTGAAGCTTTAGAGAGTACAGTAGCAACTTGTTCTTTGGTGATAATTGGTGGTGGAGTGGTGGAGGATATTTCTTGGGGGAGAACTAGGGGTGATGGGGAGGTGAAATTTGAGCTGAATTTGTCAGATAATGGATTTAATATGTCTCCCTGCTGAGTATAGGTGATGCCGTCTACAACTAACTCTGCACTTTGTTGGTCATTGCCATTAAGACTGCAGACATAACTAAAAAATGCATTAAAGTTATATTTTGCTTTTGAGCTTATTTTTACTTCAAAGTGTGCTTTCAGAGACTTGCCTATTTCCCTGATTCACTTGTTTCGACTAATGAGAGACTTATTGCTCTGTTATTCACATTCTCTTACTTCTCAACAAGATTTTATTTCTTTTGTTGTACAACCTATTAATACAAGGTGTCCACCAGGGTGGCTTGTTTTTTCAGTTTGATTTGAGCTTATTTTGGTCTGGTATTGCCATTTCTATGCAGTTGGTTACATGGTCATACAGGGCTCTTGTGTATGCCTCAGCATAGGTTTCTGTGTTTTCTGGATGAGATAGGGAGTCATTTACCTTAGAGAAAGTCTTAAACTTTTTGAGGATAGGTGAGGGCACTAGTTTTACCTTTATTTTAAGGGAGACTGCTTTGTGATGTTATCTTACCAGTAAGGACATAACACTTGCGGGAGGGGGGAGGTTCAGCACTTTCCCATAATTTCTGAGTACCAGAGCTAAGATATTTGTTCCCCTGTTGGAAATACAGATTAGCTGCTCCAGAGTATTTGAATTTACAAAGTCAAGAAATCTTTGACCTGCATGCTAGTGGTTGTATATTCCTCCCAAATAATGAAGGGCTAGTTAAAATCAACCACGAGTATGGTACTTTGCTGGATTGTGAGTGATTATAGTAACTTCATGTATGATGTATGGGTTTCCTGCTCATAGTGAGGGACCTGTAGCTAGCAAGAATATGGTAATGGATTTTTCCCATGGTTAGTTGGACATGAAGTAGCTCAATTATGTCATATTGTCTGGCCAGCCTTGAGGTGTGTTATCTTTTGTGTAGATAGATACACCTGCACCATTAGCTCTTTCGTGTTCAAATGGTGGTCAGAATGTATGAAAGGCGTTATAGCCATGTACTGCTGGAGTGCATTTCATGGCTTTGAACCATGTTTCAGTAACTGCACAGCCATCAGCATTCTGCAAGGTGAGGAGAGCTTCCAGGAAGTACAGTTTATCGTTAAGGCTCCTAGCACTGAGCAGCAACACCTTTAGCTTATCCTGAGTAGCTTTTGTTATGTTGGAAGGTTTGTCTGTTTGGTAATGCCTAAAAAAGGTACTATTCAGGTGGATAATGTTTTTGGCAATATCCACAATCCTAGAGTTGACAGCTGAAGACTATGCCTGGCAAAGCAGAGTGGCCCATCATCCATGTCCTTCCAGGCTGACAAGTACTGGACCCCTTTGGAATGACACCTGCAGCTAAGCCAGTTATTAAAATGATTAATTCTCTGCTGGTGTTGTGGCATCATCCCTGGAGACAGTAGAATGCTGCTCAATGCTACACTCATACTTGCCTGTGACACATATTCTGAGAGTTCAATCATGTCTCTCTTCATATAGTATAAGGAGGTACATCTCAGGTCATTCACGCCCACGTGAACTACGACTGAATCATACTGGTACATAGGGGTAAATGACCTAAATGCTTGTGTGATCTGGCGAATCCTTGTCCCTATCAGGCAACTAACTCTAACCTTCCCTTATCCAGCCTGGTAAGAAGGAAATCAGTATGCCTCACAAAAGAGTCTCTTATGACCAGAATATTGGGTCATAGAGTGTTTCACCTTATGTGATTGGTAGATGTGGCACAATGAGATGGGGCTTCATGTGTTGTGATGAGAATTGTGTTGTTTATGTATAAGCAGAGTTGCTAAGGACTGCACCTGGGAGGCCTTTGAGGTTTGGGTAAGTTACATGTCAGCACCTCTGCATATGTGGGTCTTTGTGCGGGGTCCTTTGTGGGTGTGATAAGTGATGTGTGTGAGACACTGACAACCTGTTTGTTGCTTTTTGTGTCTGTCTGTGAGAATCTAGCCTTCAATGTCAGTAGGCAACTACATCTCTCACATACTGTTTTTGTCTGTTTGAGAATTAATAGATGTCATTGTACATAAGGCAATTGTTACATTGCCTCATGATACCTATGTCCACCAAGCTGGATGCAGAGAGAGCAGGAAAGTGCCCATCCATGGTTGCAATTGCTAATGTGTACTCCAACCAATAAAATAATGACATGCAGGAATCTCTAGTGTGTTTCCTCAATGAATGCAGACCAGGCTACCAACCAGTGCTACTAGATGGAAAATCCACTGACCTCTTGATGTAAAAAACATAGCAAAGTGCTTGCTAGAGTGTAAAAATAGACTACTTTATCCAATAGCTACTTAGAGAATGAATTCAGGCAAGTAAATCAGTAGAACAGACAATTAGAGACAAAATGCATTTTATCAAAATTAGCACAAGGAAAGGCAAATAAATAATCCAGGATATAATCAGCAGTGTAGAAAGGGAGGAGCTTACAGAGCTGAATTTACAGTAAGTGTTGGGAGCTTAAAATCACCAAGTTAAAAAGCAGATCAAGCAATAGGATGGTGGCTGGTAAAATTACTAGCAGGGAGTCAACAGTGCTTGTAGTTTTTGCAGGCTTGGAGTCTTGACAAAGACCCAGAAATTGTATTTAATTATCATTCAAGGAGCAAATTAACCAATGGGGAAACGTGGGGTGTGTAGCCTAGATAGTTTATGTGTTTTTCTCCCACATACAGCAAAAGCACCTGCCCAAGCAGACTTCTTAAAATAGAAAACAAAATAGAACAGGTAAAACAGAAAGCAGTTCTACCAGTTTAAGCAACTCACAGACAATATATGTTTATTTTCCTAACCCAGCAGGGAGTAACCAACAGTGCTTGAAGTTTTTCCAGGCTTGCAGTCTTATCAGAAAAGTCAATGACCCACAAATTCCCTCTGTATTTTAGTATCACACAAGAAACAAACTAGCAAATGGAAAAAAAGAGATGTGAAATGTGCAGCCTAGATAATTCAAGTGTTTGTCTCCAACATAGAACAAAAACAACAGGCCAAGTGAATTTCTTAAAACAGAAAATGCAAAGAACTAGATAAAAAGAAAGCAGTTCTATCAGTTTAAGCAATTCACAGACAAATATATATATATATGTGTGTGTGTGTGTGTGTGTGTGTGTGTGTGTGTGTGTGTGTGTGTGTGTGTGTGTGTGTGTGTGTGTGTGTGAATAGACCAGATAAAACAGCAACTTAGAAACAAAAAACAAAAATATAGATCTCCTTTCCTCATGCAGCAGGGGGTCATGAACAGTGCTTGTATTTTTTGCAGCTTAGACACCCAGAAATTTTCAGTTTAAATAAATATCACTCAAGAAATAAATTAACCAATGAAAAAAAAAAACATATGAAATGTGCAGAAGTGACCTGTGGAAAATTATCCAAAAAGAAGTGATAGCAGATTGAGACTAGTATTGAAAAGAACTCCATTAACTGTAAATTATGTAAGGATGGAGCATAACTTGGCCCAAACATATTTATTGGACGACTTGCTTATAACACTTTTTTTTCTTTTGTGAGTGCGTATTTTTATGTCTGAGCAAGTGGAGAGAGAGGGCACATAGAGGTGAAAAAATGCTGATGGACATGAGCGAATAGAGAAAAAGAGGAGGATGAACTGAGCTGAGGATAAAAAAAGACAGTTCAGCTAAAAATACATGACATTTTCTTTAGACACTGGCTGAGGTAACTTGACTGTATGTAAGATCTTTTTGGAGGGTATTTTTATACTGTGTTGTGATATGAAGAAGAATGTATGGAGAATACTAAATTTCTTGTGGACTATGTTCCACTGTGGTTAGCAACAGAAAGGGGAATTTTGTTACAATGAACATTTTGACAATGCTACAACAAAATTTTTGTAGAGGCATGCTGGAAGAGGAAAGTAAGGTGTATTAATTTAACAGGCAAATGAACATTCATGGAGACAAAGAGAACTTCCCTTAATTGAGATTGTTTACTTTTAGCACATAGATGTTTGTTGAGCAAAGTTCAGATATAAGCACTGGATAGAGAAATTGATTTTACCAAATATTATTCAGATATTTTCAACAAGTGCAGTGTGTAATAGCTGTTTTGTGCAGAACTGGATATTTTTTTTACTATTATATGTTTATCATGTTTATTGATATTGAGTTAATACGTTTTGAGTGTGTGAGGGTATAATGCTAGTGATAAGAGTATAATTAGGAATAGCTGTATAAATGAAGTTTACTGTGTTTGCTCAGTCATATGACCGTAGGAGGTGGGCTCATCATGATGAGTCATAAGACTGTATTAGGGACTACTTATGGATCCATGACTTAGAGAAGTATTTTATTTCTGTAGGATAGGAAAATCATTAAGTATGAGTAACGTTGGAATTTAGGGAATACTTTTGCATCTGGGATCTAGTTAGTTTTATGATAGGCTTTGGGACAGAATTGTAATCAGGTCAATGGCATCCAGGGCAATTTGCAGAATGGCAGCCCCCTCAACCAAAAATTGAGGACCCCCAAAAATGTCCTGCAGATGAAGAATAGTAGCAAAGAAAAAGCTTTCATGAGCACCTTGCTGTAGCTCTAGTATCTAAACTCATTCATTTAAACAGCCACAATATCAGCAGCAGCTGTTTATATGAATGCTGCTACTGCACTTACACTCAGATGGAAACAATTGTGAGGTGCTGATCACACCCCATGACAGCTTGTGTGCAGAGAAGCTGTGCCATTTTCCCCTTTCTAACTATAGCACAACCCTAGGGTAAACTGTCATTAATCAAGATGTTTCATTGATTCTGTAAGATAAGAGGATGATGGGTAAAAGGAGAATGAATGGGTGAACAAGGTACCATGTAAGAGAAGAAATACTTCTAAATGAAATCTATGATATGAGTTATTGGCTGTGCTATAGGGATATAAGAAGTTGTAGTGTACATAATGGTTTAAAAGCTATCCTCTGCACTTCTCATTTAATAAGCAACTTGTACATATGAACAAAAAATGAAGCTGAAAGTTGGATCTTATTTTTAGCATTACTTGTTGCTTTAATGGGGAAAGTAGATACAGTAGATTTTAGGGTGTAAATGGCGTTTAGTAAGAAGATTATTAGGCAAGAGTATTTTACTCTATTAATGACTACAAAGACCAAGACATAGGGTTGGCATATGAAAAGGGTCATACAGTTTGAGTATGTAACATAAAGCGAGCTAGATGAGGAAGTAAGGAAAGAGAAGGGACAGCAGTTAATACTAATCAGGCATGACGTTTGTCCCTTTCTGGAGAAAGTTGCCTAGGTCATTTATGAACTGTTGTCAGTGAGGTGGATGTGACTGCAAAGTGACGAAGGGACCATGGTAGCTGGAAATTGCAAGGAATCACTGGTTATGACAGCTGAGAAACAAGAGTGTCTATTTGGATTGGGGCCTTATACCCGAGTGTGGTCTTTGTTGGAAGAGTTATTTGCTAGTGATCTTTATTCCCAAGGAGACTTGGAGTAACACAATGAGCAGATTACCTGATAGGTGAAATTGGGGGGAAGGCATATGTAGATATGAGATCAAGAAGTGGTAGTGTAGCAGTCCACGGTTAGGGTCTAGTGGTTTCTAGTATCTACCTTGGTTAGTGGAGTGTAGGTAAGTTATTTCTTCCGACCCAAGTACCCATTGGACCTAACTGTGGAAGAACAATATCTAGGTATAACAGAAGTGATGGGGGTACTGAGTATAGCTACATAGAATGTGAAATGATAAGGGTTCTAATAAAAAGTGAGAAATTTGTGGAAGATGGTAGACAAAGTAGATGCAGCAATTCTTCAACAACCAAAACTGAAGTGAAGTGGAGAGGGTAGAAAAGAGGAGATTATTCTGAATAGGGGTGGATTCAGCTATGTGGCAGAGGAGGGCCATATTTATTTTGGTGAGTAAGATTGTAGGATGGAAGTAATAAATGTAGGAAAATGGGCAGATTGAGAGAGGGGAGAGGCGTGATACTTGCAGTGTACTACACACAGACTAGGAATCCAAAATAGATGGAAGAAGATTATCTTGTTAAAATAAGGTATGATAAGCAGGAGGAAGACAGAATAATTCTGGGGGGGGGGGGGTTAATATGGAACTGGATGCAGAGAGGGATAGATTGTTTGAAGCATGTGAATTTATACTGGGAGTCAGAACACATTAAAGGTGGAGGTGATGCTACTCGGTTTGTCTGATTTGCTGGTAATAAAAGAAAGATGATGAAGCTGGTTTTGTCTTGTTGAACGATACATTTGGGGTGATGAACTGACAGCTGGTGAAACAGGAGTAGTTAGAGAAAGAGAACTCTCAAATAACAGACTGTTTGTGTTAGAGCAGGATACTGAGAAGGAAAGAGGCTCAAGGTAGATCCCAGGTCAATAGAGGGAAAAGGGAAAACAGAGTCCCTTCAAGAGATGGTAGTTTACTTATTGAAGGAGAATAGATCTGAAGTAGGTGTAATGGGAGCAAAAGAGTGGGATGAGGTAAAGGCTACTTGTCGAGGGAGGTTAATAAGAAGCAAGTGGAAATTAGAGGGTAGGGAAGAGGGAAGCTAGAGAAATGGAGGATGCATTGGTGGAGGGGGGAGTGACAATGCATTCAAATGGTAGAGAATATTTTTGTGAAGAATACCAAGATTCCCAGAGCTCAACACATGTACATGAGTCTAAAGAGGAAGTGGAACTATAGAATGGAGCAGATCAGTGAGTATATGAGGAGAGTGATATTAAATTATAATAAATTACTTGCCTGTTACAGCATATTTGATGTTACATATCTATGTGCCAGTGATTGGCATTTGATGAAAGATAAGCATGGCTGCCAGGCACACAAAGTGCCCTTGTGCAACACATGGGTTGTGATGGAATAAACTCATATATGTTCTACAGGCAGCACAAGGTTTACTGATTTCCAAATAACAAGCAGCTTATTATACCATTCAAGGGTACATTACACCAGGCTCATTTGATCAATATGCAGGATTCTTATGCTGTGTCAGTACAGACAACATCCATCTAGTCCTAGATTCCCAGCTTTTAGGGCAAACAATCTCAATGCAAGGTCATATGCTTGTGCCTCCATAACAAGTGCATTTGACCACAGTAGTGGCAGACACACCCATCAAATATTGGGACCAGCTAGAGCAAGTCTTAAAACACAGATATCGAATGGCCAAAAAATATACTTAGTATAGTCCAAGATGGCCATTACTAAGAATATTCATTTTTCTCCTTGGCCAGTTTGGGGGTCTTGCCTCTGGCCTCAGCGGTTGACGGGGCTTGCCCCCCTGCAAAAAAAAAGTTTAAAGGAGAAAAGTTATGTTCAACATTCTCTCTTCTCCAGGATTTTCAGTGTTTTTTTTTTTTTTGGCATGTGCACCATTCATTTTGAGCACTGAAATTTCAGTAGAGAGTCTGTTTACATACTTTGCATCTACATAGATATGCACCATGCAAGCTCCATGTATATTGCATTCACTACTGCTTAGACATGCAGTAGCCTATGCTTATCCATCATTTTACTTTATGCACAGTACTGATGGTCACATCTGGGAACAGTACTGTAACACATGGAGCACACCTATATGTCACGTATTACACTACAGATGCATCCATCCGATACTGGTGAAAATCCTTAATACAAACAGCTTGCATCAGTTATACAGTACGTGTTCTTCTTCTTCTGCATTTTTGCCTTCACCATTCTGTTGTGCTATGTGCCAGCATGCCTCAGTGCTAGCTGCATGTCATATAACATGAGATGGGATAGAAATACTTAAGCTATCCTTCCCTGGTGAGTAATATGTCAGCCCCTCTCAGCTAACCAAATACCTCCACTACCCCACTTCATGACTTCAAATATATGTTGAACCAACACACATGCTTAGATCTGCATTAGTTTGGAGCTATCTTTAGTAAACACTGAAGATGCTGAACATGGATCACAATCCATAGTAGTAATATGTAGAAGGCTTCATATATAAAGTCCAAATAGATCATGTTTAGTAATTATGGGCTTCTGTTGCCCCCATACTCTTTTGTAACACTCTTTTTCAGTGTTACACTTTGTGTAACACACATATAAATAACACAGTACTTCATGCTGAGTATTCCTGCATTACTGCCTGAAGCAGGCTGCACATGTGTACTATTTAAGCATCATGCGAACTCTAATAATGGTTGTAGAGGACTTAATGTCTCCCGCATTACCTGCTATCTGTCATATGGTGGAGTGAATCTCCTTCACGTTCATAAATGGTACCGTCTTCTCACCTGGTTGGAGGAAGATAGCTATATGGCTACAGTCTATTGCAGTTAGCACTGTTGTCAGACTTCTAATGATTTTGAATGTCTTGTGGCTTCTGGGATGTATCAGAAAATGATTTAAATTTCTTGACACACTACATCACGAATGGGTAAAAGTACATCAGTTATCCTTTATGTAGATGAGTAGCATGTGCATACCATACCTAGCAGAGTCCTACAGCAACAGAAGGAGAAAAGAGAGACCTTGGATTGATTAAGTACTTTTTTGGCTAGATTTTTGCTAGTTGCTGCTAATGCCATCTAAACGCTTTGTTTCTAGCATTTATTTGATACTGAAAAGCCTATTTCACCTGTTTATTGTACTTATTGTTTGCACTTTTAAAATCATTTCTGTGAGCATTTCAACTGTTTTAACTGCTGTAGGCTACACATTCACGTGCGATAGTCATTTTACTGTGCTTTAAAGTGATTATCTTGTTGTATGTGCCTTAACATCTTAAAAAATATTCTACACTTGTTTCCCACCTTTCTGAAGATAGTAGAGTGCAGTTTTCAGAGTTTGCTGAATCCAGGGCTGTATTGTGGTTTCTGTGTTGCCCATACCTTACTTGGATAGAAGGAAGTTTCTCTGTTCATCAGTGAGAGTGGGGAGCTTTGAGCAGCCTGTCTGTCCCTGGAGGAGTGGTTTTCAGTTCAGAATTTATAGTTTATTGGCCATTTTGGGCTAATTTCTATCCCTTTCATCTTTCTGCTATGAAAACCCGCATTTGCGTATTTTTTGCACTTGTGTCAGCTCAGCAAGATCCTGCCCAGGTGTCCTGCAGTGTCCTACAGCAGCAGAAGGAGAAAAGAGAGACTTTGGATTGATTAAGTACTGTTTTGGCTTGTTTCTTGCTAGTTTTTGCTAATTCCGCCTAAACGTTCAGTTTCTAGCATTTATTTGATACTGAAAAGCCTATTTCAGCTGTTTATTGTACTTACTGTTTACATTTTAAAATCGTTTCTGTGAGCATTTAAACTGTTTTAACATTTGAAGGTTACACACTCAAATGCAATAGACATTTTACTGTGCTTTAAAGGGATTATTTTGTTGTATTTGCTTTTACTTCTTAAAAATACAATAAAACAAAAAAAAAAAATAACCTGTTCTACACTTGTTTCCCACCTTTCTGAAGCTGATAGTATTCAGTTTTCAGAGTTTGCTGAATCCAGAGCTGTATTGTAGTTTCTCTGTTGCCCATACCTTACTTGGATAAAAGGAAGTTTCTCTGTTAACCAGTGAGAATGGGGAGCTTTGAGCAGCCTATCTGTCCTTGGAGGAGTGGTTTTCCGCTCAGAAGTTGTAGTTTATTGGCCATTTTGGGCTAATATCTATCTCTTTCATCTTTCTGCTATAAAAACCCACATTTTCATGTTTTTTTGTGCTTGTATCAGCTCAGCAAAATCCTGTCCAGGTGTCTTGCAGAGTCCTACAGCAGCCGAAGGAGTAAAGAGAGACTTTGGATTGATTAAATACTTTTTATGCTTGTTTCTTGCTAGTTATTGCTAATTCCGCCTAACGCTTAATTTCTAGCATTTATTTGATGCTGAAAAGCCTATTTCAGCTGTTTATTGCACTTACATACTGTTTGCACTTTTAAAATCGTGTCTGTGAGCATTTAAGCTGTTTTAACTGTTGTAGGCTACACACTCAAGTGTGATATGTGTTTTACTGTGTTTTAAAGTGATTATTTTGTTATATTTGCCTTAACTTCTTAAAAAACAAAAAAACAAAAACATAACCTATTCTACACTTGTTTCCCACCTTTCCAAAGCTAGTAGAGTCCAGTCTTCAGAGTTTGCTGAATCCAGGGCTGTATTGTAGTTCCTGTGTTGCCCATACCTTACTTGGATAGAAGGAAGTTTCTCTTTTCACCAGTGAGAGTGGGGAGCTTTGAGGAGCCTATCTGTCCCTGCAGGAGTGGTTTTCAGATCAGAATTTGTAGTTTATTGACCATTTTGGGCTAATTTTTATCCCTTTTATCTTTCTGCTATAAAAGGCAACATTTGCTTGGTTTTGTGCACCGTGCAGCACTGGTTAGCTAGGGTTAACTTTTCCCAGCTCCACAAAGTCCACTCTTCAGTTTTTACCTTATAACTAGTCAGTCTTTCAGCCTAAGCACTCAGACCTGCACCTTTTAGCCCAGCACTTGTTCTAAATATACTGCAGCACTTAATAACCCCCAGCACTCAACCCCCGCACCTGCCTGGAGGGAATATTCTATATACTTCCCTACTTGACAACTACATCCCCATTTAACAAAAGCAAACAGTCTTTACTACTTATTCATGCATGTCCAAGAGACAGCTCCCGGTGTACTCTCCAGCCTGCCTGATGAACCTGGGCATCTTGAGGCAATGTTACAACTGCCTTATGTACACAGATAACCCTCACCTCTTACACTAAACACTAATACCTGTGAGAGATGCACTTATACAGCCAATCTAGAGGCAAAGCTATCTCCAACCAAGACTGGAACAGACAGTCAAGAGGAGAAGATAATAACCCACAGCAACCCATTCACTTCACATAGATCTAGTAAACCAACACCTCTGAAACCCACACATAGTAACACCAAGACATATATGGAGGCTCTGAATAAAAATCTAAATCTGCCTAGGCAACAGAGACCTCCAAAGGAGACACACAAGCAACCTCCTCCCACCAACATGCCCCAAACAATACATAGCCCTCAAACTCTTTGTGCCACACAACCACAGCCCATAAGGCAAAACAACATACCCAACACACTAGTGATAGGTGACTCTATAGTCAAGCACACCGATGTCCCACTCACCAGGCTGGTTAAAGAGAAGGTTGCTGTCAGCTGCTTGTAGGGTGCCAGAATCCACCTCATAATGCACACACTCAGGTCACTACAAGGCAAGTACAAATATGACTCTGTCATTGTCCATGTTGGTGTAAATTACCTAAGATGTACCTCCCTGGACAACATGAAAAGAGACATGGAAAAGCTCTATGATCTTGTAGCCCAAGTGGGTATGACTCTAGCCCTGAGTAGCATCCTGCCTTCCCCAAGAATGATACCACAGTACAAGGATAAGATGATCAACTTCAACAATTGGCTTAAGCTTCTGGTGTCATTCAAAGGGGATCCAGTATCTGTCTGCCTGGGATGACATGCTTGACAAGCCATAATGCTTCATCAGAGATGGCCTGCACCTGTCACCCCTGGGATTCAGGATAATGGCCAAGGACCTTGCTGCCCCCATAGTGCCTTTTTTAGGCAAGGCTCAAAAGACAAACCCACCACTGTAAGAACTACAGGTGACAAAAAACTGATGGCAATGCTGCTCAATGCTAGAAGTCTAAACATCAAAATGCACTCACTCGAGGCACTCCTAAAAATGGAGAACATTGATATCTGTGCAGTGACTGAGACCTGGTTCAAGGCTCCCAGGAGCACTCCAGCACTACCAGGCTATAATTCATACCACATGTTTCAGCCAAAAAACCCAGACCAAAACACGAAGGGTGGAGGGGTGTGCATATTCATCAAGGACATCCACACCTCTTGGCTAGTTGCACAACATGATGCTTCTGAGATCATCCAAGTGCAACTAACCCAGGGCAAAAATGCATTCCAAATTGTAGCTTGTTATAGATCCCCCACCATGATCCAGGACCCAACACTCCTCTTTCCTGGAGACATTGGAAAAAATGAGGGTCCAACTAAATACCATAATAATGGGCAATTTCAACTACCCTAACATAAACTGGGAAAACTACTCTTGTACTAATCCCCTTGCTGAACTATTCCTGGAATTTATAAACTCTGATGCCCTGGATCAGCTTGTCAACACCCCTACCAGGGGCAACAATATTCTGGATTTGGTGATCACCATCATGTGTGACCAGTGATCAATGCCCGAGATCAAGTCCTTGCTTGTTAGATCAGACCATAAACTAATCACCCTAGATATCCACATCCCGACCCCACCCCCACACAAGGAAACCATCGTAAAAATTTCTCCAAAGCGAACTTCACGCTACTCAAAACTGAGGTGGCCAACTTCAAGATGCCACTGCAGATGGATAATACAGTCGCAAATGCTGAGTCTTACACAAATGCACTCTACAAGCACCTGCATAACTGCATGAATCGTGCTATCCCCAACAAAACCAAGACACTATCCTCCAAAAAAAGGAAGCCAATCTGGTGGTCCTCTGCCATTAACAAACTCTACAACAGAAGAAAGAAACTGTTGCAAAAGAGAGTAAAAATGTTGAGTCCAAAAAATATCCAGCACAAGGGAAAGATGAAAAAATATACTAGAAATTTAATGTGGCAAATCCCATGAATACAATAAAAGCAAACCGGTTTCAGCTAAAAAGTTATAGCCTTCTTCAGTGCATCAAAAAACATTCATTAGGGCAAAACCTTACAGCTCCTTATATATATATATATATATATATATATATATATATATATATATATATATACCAAAAACCTGATCACCTAATTGAAATAATCCATCAATTGGTTCAGACCAGAACTAACTTAACTCATTCAAGCCTGGTTTAAATAGAGCACCTAACATAATAATCCAAGCAGATTCGTTTTGGTTTAGTAAATTATGCCATCCAGCTTTACATAACTTATTCATATGAATTTTCTCTATTATGGTGAAGGCGAATTTAGCAGATTTATGTGTTAGAGTATGTTTATAGAGGGCATTGGAAACCCTTTTATTTCTTATTTCACTTAGATGTTCACTGGTTCTATGTCTGAAGGGTCTGGATGTTTGTCCAACATAAAATGAAGAACAAAAACAAGTGGTCAAATAAACAATTCAATCACTGCTGCAATTTCCAAAACATCTTATTTCATAAATTTTGGATGTATTACAGCTAGTAAATTCCTTAGTTTGAGATGCGTGTGAGCAAGCACTGCAATGACCACAAGAAACACATCCTAATAGTATATCTCCAAATAAGGTTCTTTGTTGGCTGATAGGTAGAATGTAATGTTTGTAATGGGTTAGGTATGAGTTAATAGCTCTACCTCTATGATAGGAAAATAGACATGTGGAGTTGAGCAGTTCACTCAATTTGTCCTGGGATAACAAAATATCCCAATGGCTATTTATGATGTTTTTAAATCTATTGGTATTGGTCCCAAACGTAGTAACTAGCCTGATTGATTGTGGAATATGATTTTCAGCCTGAATAGTTCTATCCTTGTATTGTAATAGTTGACGCCTGTCTATTTGATCAACCTGATGTAATGTTCAAATTATAGGATCCTGATGATATCCTCTGGTAAGTAGCCTGTTAGTTAAATCACCTTGGCAGGCTTTAAGAGTTCATTAGGAGGAACAAATATGTTTGATACATAGATATTGAGACTTAGGAATATTATTGATGATGTGGTGAGGATGATAGCTGGAGGCATGTAACAAAGTGTTATATTCTGGAAATTTTCTGTATACTTGTGATTCCAGTGTATGATCCTCCTGTCTGGTTATGATGACATCCAAAAACATTATTTGTTAATATTTAATGTGCAATGTAAACTGAATACCCCACTTATTTTCATTAAGGTATTGTATAAATTCATGCACATATTGCTGATCCCCCCACCACACCATCCAACAATCGTCCAGATATCATCCCCAAATATCAGGCTGGTCCAAAAATATATTATGATTGTCATCATATATTAACTGTTCCTCCAAAAAACCCATAAACAGGTCAGCATAAATGGGAGCAAAAAATGCTCCCATAGCCGTACCATGAACCTGCCAGTATGATTTCCCATGAAAATAAAAAACATTTTTTGACAACACGTGTTCAGTTAAACATATAAGGAGTGTGTTGAACCCAGGAGTGTATAGTTGTGATTTGTCAAGCCAGAACTGAATAGCCTGTAGACCTGTCCAGTGCGGTAAACTAGTGTATAGGGAGGTTACATCTAGTGTGCATAGATACCAAGCTGGTTCCAGTTGTGTGTCCTGAATAATATTAAGAAATTATGTAGTATCCTTCAACCTAGACCTAACCATGGGTAGCAAAGGTTGCAAATATTCTGTGAGGAAGGCAGATAAAGGTTCAGTTAATGATCCCCTACCAGATACTATTGGCCATCCTGGAGGGTTAGTAGGATGTTTATGTATCTTTGGTAGTAGGTATAAATACTGGGGCATGGGATCTGAAACCTTCAGTTGTCTGCAAACTTAAAAAAAAAAACAGGAATGGGGGAACTCCCCAACGGGCCTCAGTAAGAAGCTCAGGTCCCTCATAAAATCCCCCAAAGTGAATGCTGAAAGAAAAATCACCACTGATTACAAAGACTATCACAAGGCATTCTTTAGCTATCTCAAGAATCTCCATGGCAACACCCAGATCTGCAGTGAGCTACAGCAGAATGGCACAAAATATACAGAGCCTTGGCAGCTAGGTTCAATGCTACCTTTACTCCCCTATCACCCCCCCAAAGGGCCTATAACTATACCAAATGATTGTAGAGCCCCATTAATCACAAACATGCAGGGAAAAATGGCACTCTCTAAAGCCAAAAACACAGTGGCCATGGGACCAGACAACATCCCAGGCTGCATCTTACGCAAACTCCAAAATGAACTAGCCCCCCACCTAAACTCCATGTTTAATCACAGCCTCACCACAGGCTATGTGCCCACTGAATGGTGCACAGCAATGGTTATCCCACTCCACAAAGGAGCAACCACCACAGACCCTGGGAACTATCAACCTATTAGCCTGACAAGCCTGGTCTGCAAGGCCATGGAGCGGATCATCATGCAACTCATAAACAAAGACATTGGTAACCTTCAAACCTTGGATGCTACCCAATTCAGATTTGTAAAGGGTAGATCATGTCTCCTAAATCTGGTAGACTTCTTTGAAACAGATACCAAGGCCATAGACGAGGGCAAGGTGGTCCACACAGCCTACCTGGACCTTGCTAAAGCCTTCAATACTATCCACCATTCAGGAATCATAGATAAACTCATCAACCTTAACATAAACCCTTACATCACAAGATGGATGGCCAACTGGCTCACAGACAGAACCCACACGGTGAGAGTTGCACACTCCAGATCTGACTCCGAACCAGTGACAAGTTGAGTGCCTCAGGGTTCAGTCTTGGGACCTCTCCTGTTCGGTATATACTTCTCCGAAGTGAAAGCAAGCACTGAAAGTCTGAGGCTAACCAAGTTTGCAGATGACTGCAAACTGGGTGCCATAATTGATTCCCCTGGTGACATAGGCATCCTGCAAAAGGGCTTCACCGAGACAGACACCTGGTGCCAAAAACATGGCCTCAAGCTAAATGCCAAAAAGTGCATTGTCATCCCCTTTGGTAAAAACACTGTACCCATGAATTACCAAATGGGGGAAGTTCACTCAACCCAGAAAGTGTGATAAGAGACCTTGGGATCCAAGTGGATAGTAACCTCTCCTTTGATAATCACATTGCCACAGTGGTCAGAAAATCTTTCTACGTGGCCCACCTAATCACAAAGGGGTTCACATCTAGAAAAAAGGAAGTCATTGTCCCCCTCTACTCATCACTTATCAGACCCCTCATTGAGTACAATGCCCCATTTGGGATGTACCTCACAAGACACCTACAGCAACTAGAGAGGCCCCAAAAGTACCTCACCAAGAGGATTGCTGGCCTCAAACAGTTGCCCTATGCTGACCAGCTCAAGAAACTACAACTCTACTCAGCTGCATACTACTTCCAAGGAGACCTCTGTTGGACATACAAAACTATGTCAAACCCGGAATTTATGGACATGCTCCACTTAAAGAAATCCCAATCTCCCAGAGCTACATGCTCTAGGGACATAAGCCTCACCACAACAATAAATAGGACATGCTGGAGGGATAGATTCTTGTCCCAGAGACTTCCCACACTCTGGAACAAAATTCCCATCTACATCAAGCAGAGCTCATCATTAGCACTCTTCAAGAAAAACCTTGATAAGTGGATGGGTAATAGGAAATTCACCCCTGGGATCATGTCTGGGGCTCTGCTAGGTAAAGGGGCAGGAATTTAACACTTCATGGGTGGATAAAGCCAAGACACTGTTGGCTAGGCTTATTTTGGCCCTCAGGCTGATAGCCTAGTACCTGCCTATGAACCTATGCCATCTGTAGGTCCGTGGTATGTTCCTTTATTTAAGCTCTAGAGTGCTTATCTTATCTTGGTAACATTCACGAATGATCAGCCATGCATTCTAATCGATGTGAGCCTTACATAGCACATGTCATAGATGATGTCTAACATAGCCCTATCAATTAGAATACTGAGGGTCTGTCTAGTGCAGAACTACTGTCATCGGTGTATTTTGTCTAGTTGTGTTAGCATCTACATTCACCCTATTTGCCTTCATATCATTGCCATTATGTGTAGTATTTATTGTGTTGCATCCATTTCTTCTTCCCATCCAGATATATGTGTACTACAATTTTAGGGGATGTATCACTTTTGGATTAAACAAAAGGCTTACATTTAATATTATATAGAAATAATGTGCAGCTTAATGATGCGATCATTTACATTATGCTCCTCCGCATTACTGGACTGCTTAGCTACAGTGCTGAATCAGTTTGTATATGTGTGAAAGTGTTAATCAAGCAATGTTTTATGAATCACAACATTTTTCTTCCAATGTTCTTCTATACTTTCCATGGTACAATGCTAATTTGACCATCTTCCCATGAATGTTTTCGTTTTTTGACCACCCCCTCAATGTCATTTCATAATAAATTACTTTTGTGTCACATTTCAATGAGAGATATGCTGCATGTTGTATGTTTATACATTATTATATTGGCTAATCCAACCAGCGTGCACATTGTAAATCCAACATAACAAAGTTGAAAAGTCAAGCCACTAATGTATTAAGCTGCGGCAACTTATATGAAATTCGATAACAGTTGAGATGTATGAAAGTATGAGGAACATGACGGGAAACATGCAATTATAATCTTAACTCACACATCAGTACAATTATGCTGTAAGTATGGATGGCTGTATTAAAAATGAAGGAAAACACAGACAGATAGCATTTACTTCATTCTTTGTCAGTTAAATCAAAGAGGAAAGTTTAGCAGTAAATACTATACTGTTTTAGTATTATTTAATTACTTATGGTATCTAGGCAAAATAGTATACTGTGATTCAGCAGTGGAAGTCATTTATTTTTTTTGTATGAAGTTAAGTGCTTGACTGGCAAGAGCCGATTACCACCTCTCCCTTACTCCAGCTTGCTATTGACAGCAATCTGTGAAACTGTCTCTTATTTCTGCCCTTGAAGTTACAGTCCCAAATCAGGGATATTTTAAATATCGGTACTACTGACATAGAAAGTTAAAATAATAACAGGGGTTACATTTGTATGCATTTTGTGAAGTAAATGAAGACTGTAAGTGTATTAATCATTTTTATTTGTTTGCTAAATGAAACCCGCACAGTGTTCTAAAAACCAAACAGCATTAAATAAATAAATAAACAAACAAATAATAAAAAGTATTGGACTATTTTATCTCATAAAGAGCGGAAGAATACAGACTAATGCAAACAAAAACCTAAATAACAACAGCACAAAACTAACACCATTGTATAATAGCAATAACCCACTGCTGGGTGTGGGCAGTGTTGGATTTACTCACGGTTGGCTTTGTTTATCACAAGGGCGAAGCCCTCGTGACCAAACTACACCAACCATGGGTAAATTCAGCATTACCCACACCCAGCCGTGGGTTATTGCTTAATTAAATACATTTGCCAGCATTGCCTGTCTGTAACATAACAGTTGAAATCAGCTCAGTATCTAATTAGTGCATTTACCATGCAATTTTAGAAGTACAGGTGATCTAAAGGAAAAGGTTTGTATAGAAACACAAAGGGAAGGTAGTAGGGCATTCATATGACTGGATAACACTCCATCCTTATAACTCAAAATTTCAATAAACAAAAAAAAGTCAATTTACAGGGTAGCTATTTTATAGAAATCTAAAACAAAATGCAGCTGATTTGGAAAAAGAAATCAAACTAATATGATGATTGCAGCCTTACATAAATCTAGATTTTGGCTAGCATGCTTCAGTGCTTACAATAAGAATTCACGATGCAGAATAAACAGAGCATTTTAGTGCAATTTAGGCTGAAATTAATAGAATAATAAAAACATTCACTCACACTTAATTTTTTTTTGTTTTGCTGAAGGGAGGGAATTGAGGGATGGAGTTGATTTCAATGTAGATCGGGTTAAGTCTGTCTGCTGTTTGACTTTTTAACTACATTTCCTGACATTTGAATTAGTTACTTAATAAGAAAGTGTTGACTGGTTTGCAATTTAAATGTATTAATCTGTGTCTGGTTTATGGGCAGGATTCCAACGTGCTAGAGCAGCACTGTTTATCTTATCAGGCAACAGACGGTAGCTTTTCCAGTGCGTAATAGTGCCAGACCTTTGCATATACATGAGGCAATGAGAAGAGTTTTTATAGCGTAACATTTCTTGGTGTTTTCCAGTTCCTTACCCACCAAAATGGTCAATCCTCCTAAAAACTGCTTTAAACCAGTGGTCTTAAAAATCAAATGGCTTCAGGGATAAATGAAAATAAGTCTACTGAGCTGAGAGATGGATAATGGTGAAAACAATTAAAAATAAGAAAGAAAGAAAGATAAAAAAAGAAAAAGACAATCAAGCATTCTTGAAAAAAGTCCTTTAGTAAACAGTCTGATAAAATAAAACTATGGGAAGAAAGCTCAGACAAAACAGATGGGAATACACACACACACACACACACACACACACACACACACACACACGCGCACACACACGCAAACACGCACACACGCACACACGGACACACACACACACACACACACATGCACACACACACGGACACACACACACACACACACACACACACACACACACACACACACACACACACACACACACACATGCAGTTCATCATAGCGCTGCTGGACTATGCATCACTCCATTTGGTTTGTCTGCTAATTTATTTATTTTGGGAGGATTCTTTCTGTAATCATCACATTTTTGTTTACTGACATATTTTACAAAGAACAGTATAGTATTCTGAGGCAAAGTAGAGCTAGATGAACATTATGATACACTGACCATCATTATGATTAAATATCCTAGATCATGCCTTGTAGTACAGGCAGCATATGGCAGGTGTTGATTTAAGAAATATGAAGCTGTCCCTGTTTATTCTTTATCTGCTTCTGGTACTTTCTCTAGCTCAAACAGAGTAATAGCAGAAGCATTTAGGATCTACGGTGTTCTGCTTATTGTTTTCTTTAGAGCTCCATGAAGTGTTTATAAAATCATTCTCTCTGTCTCTCTCATTGGATCCATAGTCAATACAATAAAAAAGCAGCTACTTCTGGCAATCAGAGCCACAAAAACAAGCATCTCTCAATAGCATTCAGATCAAAAAACGGATATATTTTTTAACATAAGCATACTAGATTTGTGCAAAGCTTCATGAGTTAGATTAAAATGTGTTAACTTGTTTCATTGGGCCCACAAACTGGGCGCATGAGACCACTGCTTTATTCCAAGTTTGTGAAGGACTTCTGTGAAACTTGCTAAGAAAATGTATCATGATATGTATATATATATATATATATATATATATATATATATATATATATATATGTGTATGCCATCTTGCAACAAACAAATTGTTTACTGAATACTATGGGGCAAGTATATATGAGTGCCTGAAAATAAACTAAAACCTTTTCACTGACAGCCTGAAGTGCCCAATGTCAGAAGACAGATATGTGAGTGAACATAAGTTTGAAAAATTAAGGTTCCTCCAAATGTTTCTATATTTTGGATGCGTGTATATGTGTCAGTGTTCTCAGGGGTTCTACTACAACATTCCAATTTCCTGAAAGTTGATATTGCAAAAAAACTAAAAAAATGCCTAGAATCCAAAAGGGTAAAAAACTCCTTTTCTCTTGTTTTTTTTTTTTTTTTTTTCAGGGGGTAACCCCCTCTCCACAAACTCATATATGTCAGTTCCACAGTTGGACCAACTCGAAGAAAGAGGAAATTTCCCTAAAGAAGTGAATCATTGTTGGTGCACAATTAAAATTCACTCTGACAATGATTTCCTATGGGAAATGAGTTCAGTGTTATGCCATTTGTCTTTTTTTTTCTGAGGACTACTGATGATTGAGCAATTTCAAGTTGAGCATGTGTAGGGGAGCTTTTCTCACATTCTGGTTACAGTTAGGGTTAGTAAAGGGGATAGATGTTATGTTAATGTTTTGGTTCTAGAATCTGTAGTGTGTGTGTGTGTGTGTGTGTGTGTGTGTGTGTGTGTGTGTGTGTGTGTGTTTGTGCACGCGCGTGTGTGTCTTGTTTAGTGGTACTGTTATGGAAAAGGTGTTTTATAATGTAATGCTTAGGGTTATGATTAGGGACTCAGCTAGGGTTAAGGTTAATTCATATGAGTAAGGTAATGCAGGGGACTAAACACCCTCCCCCACCATTGGTCATTTATACTGACCCTAACCCTGACAAGTTTTATTTATTTCTAAGATACTAACATTAACACTGATGATTTTAAGGCCATATATTTTGTTCCTCCATGTAGTTCACAGACTAATAATGTATTTCATGATCTGGTATGAACATTTATTCTATAAGGTTTTGAAAGGTAACAAACATGATTATTCTAATTTAGTCAAAATGAAACAAATGCATTACAATGTCTTAATAGACATAATTTTAAACTGGCAGACATAGCAGGTACTAAAACTATTTTTTCTGGACATTTACTTGTCTATGTGTATGGTGATATTACCAAAGTATACTGATTATGTCAGTGTTTCTGAATCTCCTATGACAGCTACAAAGCAGTTGGCAAGGGCTTAATGACTGAAAAATGTATGCAGATGATACTGATTACAATGCATGTAATCCCGTTTTTATTCCTTATTGTAAGTTTACAAGAATTCAACTTGACTTCCTGAAAGGGATATTAAATCTGGCGTTGCAGGACTTTTGGAAAAGTTGGCTGTTTTACTGATGAGTTTTTAAACATGCACCGTCTTTCATAAGAGTCAGTGAATACTTTTTATGGAATCTTTAAACTGTTTTATGTGAAGGCTATTTATAAGTGACCATGGATGTAGTTTACAGGCAGTGCCCTTTTCTAGTGTCTATAGTTCATAATTATATTAAGGAGCTTGCAGAATTATCTCTCTTTAAACTCTTTTTTTTTCTATTTTATTGCAAATACTGCCTTCAGGTGTTTGGCACACCCAGTGGGTCTAAATTTGATAATAGTTTTCCAATTTATTTTATGTTCATGTTTGAGATGGATTATATGAGAAAAGCTATACACTTTCAAGGTCATGATATTTTGTATGTGCAATGCATTACTGGTGTGATCTTTTTTTGTTGTTAGAGATTCTCATTTCATGATGCTGCTGCTAGACTTCATTTATATTCTGCTGGTCTTTCTTTTTCATATGATTTCCAGAACCATGAAATATTTTTGATGATGTTAGTCACAGAATGAAGAAAAATAAAAAATTATGTCTGCATTACTTAGGAAACCAGATATGGCAAGTTAATTTCTTCATGCAACTAGATCCTACCCAGAGTCAGATCCAGCACTAGGTGACCTAGGCAATTGCCTACAGCCTACTCGCTGTGGGGGGTGTGGGTCCCACTGACTGGGGGGGCGGGGCTGCCTAAACATTTCATTTTTAATTAAGCAATTAAAAAAATGAAATTATATTTCTTCTTTAAGGGCATCTGTGCATGTTATTTCTTCTTTAAGAATGCACTCTGTGTGCATCTTTAGCATGACGTGCACATCAATGCAGATTTAAAGATTCCCGCTGCAGCTTCCTTTCATGCATGGAACTTAAACATGGAAAATGTGCTCGCTGCCATAAGAGGTACAAGAAAGCCATTCCTTCCTTCAGTAAGTTACAGAACTTCTGTGTGAAATGTCCAAGCAGGTTAGTTAATTTACTTGCATAGACTCAAGCCCTGTACCTTGGTCACAGTAGATAAGAGCCTGGAACGTCTACACCAAATACCAGACTGCTCAAGGAATGTGAGTTTCAGTGCATTTTCAAGGAATTGTAAGTTTCAAGGGAAGAGAGGTTTACTGTTGCTCATGCTATCTGCTTTCAGTGTGTAACTGTTTAGCAAATGGCCATCAGTGCTTATGCTAGAGAATTTGAAACCAGTGTTAGTAGCACAACAGGTAACATACTTCCTTTTGGTGCACATGGCAGTGAGTTCTGTTCCCATACCATGTAGACGGCTTGCTGATACTGTGTGGTGCACCTTAAGGGGGGCAGGGGGTACTGCACTAAGCACTCCTAAGTTTGTCCTCCTCTGGATGAGAATCGTAGTAGCTATGAACCTGTTGTCCATTTGCCAGCCATTCCCTACTGCAATATTACCAGTTTACCATTTTTTTTTTAATGTAACATAGGTCATTTATTATTAAAAGGCAGGAGGCACTGAATTTGTAGATGAAACACAGAAATGTAAAGTTGTTTGTCAGTAGCAAACCCATTATTTACAGATCTCTTTAATGTGTAGTTATTGAGATGATTTTTACTTCGGCACAGATTATGCATATTGACTGATATTGTTGGATTGTAATGACAGAAGTTTGTGTGGTCTTTTATGGTTGAAAGTCTCTGAAATCGGTAGTTTTGTCATTATTGGTTCATACGTTTTGTTTCATTACTTTAATGCTCAAAATTACAAATATAAAACTCTAACAAGTAATGCTACATTATACAAGGAATATAATTTAATACAATCAGGAAGGTGAATCAAAGAACACATGCATGTATGCATGCATGGCCCTAAAAATGTGTGCAAGGAGCCTATGGTTTGAAAACAGCCCAAAGGTAGTCTTAACCTGCCTCTGGCCAGATGCATTTTCTTTCAATGTGGTTCTCAATGCTGTTTCAATGATATGACTTTCCAGGACAGAAAAGTTTACTTACTGCTCATGCTAAGTCTGTTTTCATTGTGATACTTTTTATTTTGGCAAGTGGCTATCAGTGTTTGTGCTATCAAATTTGAAATAAAAGATTTAAATTAAATCTAAGTATCTGTAGAAGTAAAGAAGAAAACGGATGCACATTTACAGTATTTATAGTAACTGGGAGAAATAGCCAAATAATGCCATACTGGAATTGCTGTGAGGGAGGGAGCTGCTGTAAGGAGAAGGGTCATTACCCTGCCTAGGGCCCCATTTGACCATGATCCAACTCTGATCCCACTCAATCCATTTATTATTTATATTATTATTTTATTATTTATTAAAGATATTCAAATGTTTAACGAGCAAATGTCTTGCAAAAGAAAAAAATGTACATGCAGCAGCAAACTGGATTAATAAAATATATTAGGTGCATCTTTGTTATGTTGAAGATTTTCTGCTCAACGAGAATATTCCTCAGAAACATAGGTTTCATAGGTTCATAGGCTCATAGATAGGTACTAGGCTATCTGCCCAAAGTCATTTATAAGCCTAGCCGGAATATGCTGGCTTTCGCCGCCCCCTTAGATTAGTTCCCTGTGCCTCTGTCCAGCAGAGCCACTGAAGTGATCCTCGGGGTAAACTTTCTGTTTCCCATCCACTCGTCAAGGTTTCTCTTGAAGAGTGTTAGCGAGGAGCTCTGCCTAATGTAGATTGGAATGTTATTCCAGACCACTGGAAGTCTCTGGGACAAGAATCTATCCCTCCAGCACGTCCTATTTATTGTTGTGGTGAGGTTTTGATCCCTAGAGTGTGTGGCTTGAGGGGATATGGTTTTCTTTAGGTGGAGCATGTCCATCAGTTCTGGGTTGGACATGGCCTTGTATGTCAGGCAGAGATCACCTCTGAGTAGGCAGTATGCAACCGAGTACAGCTGGAGTTTCTTCAGTCGAGTTGCATAGGGAATCTGTTTAAGGCCAGTGATCCTCGCGGTAAAGTACTTCTGTGGTCTTGTATGGTACATCCCAAATGGGGCACTGTACTCTATGGTGGGTCTGATGAGTGATATGTAGAGGGGCACAATGACCTCTTTTGATCTGGATGCAAACCCTTTTGTGATTAGGTGGACCACATAGAAGGATTTTCTAACCACTTTGGCAATGTGATTATCAAAGGAGAGATTACTATCTACTTGGGTCCCCAGATTCCTTATTACGTCTTCCATATTTAGGGGGCTAACACCTATGTGGTAGTTTGTATGACCTTTGTTTTTTCCAAAGGGGATGACTATGCACTTTTTGGTATTTAACTTGTGGCCATGATATTGACACCAGGCATCTGTCTCAGTGAGATCCTTTTGGAGGATGTCTGTGTCAGCCGGAGAGTCAATTATAGCCCCTAGTTTGCAGTCGTCTGTGAACTTGGTCAGCCATAGTCCTCCTGTGCTTGCCTGTACCTCTAAGAAGTATATGCCAAACAAGAGGGGTCCTAGGACTGAGCCCTGGAGAAGGCCACTTGTAACTGGTTTAGAGTCAGACCTAGCTCCCGCAACTCTTACCATGTGGGTTCTGCCCGTGAGCCAGTTGGCAACCCATCTCATGATGTAGGGTTTATGTTCAGGCTGGTGAGCTTGTCTATAATACCTGAGAGGGGAATGGTGTCAAAGGCCTTTGTAAGGTCTAGATAGGCTGTGTCGACCACCTTTCCCTCATTTATAGCCTTGGTAACTGTCTCAAAGAAGTCCAGCAGGTTTAGGAGGCATGATCTGCCCTTAACAAAGCCAAACTGGGTAGGGTCCAGTGTTTGGAGGTTCCCAATGTCTCTTTTAATGAGATCCATAATGATGCACTCCAAAGCCTTGCAGACCAAGCTAGTCAGGCTTATAGGTTGATAGTTCCTGGGGTCTGTTATGGCTCCACCTTTGTGGAGCAGAATAACCGTAGCTGTGCGCCACTCTATGGGCATGTAGCCTGTTAGATGCTGAGTTTGAACAGTATGTTTAGGTGAGGGGTTAGTTCATCTTTGCACTCATGTAGGATGCAGCGTTGGACACTGTCCAGTCCCACTGATGCTGTGTTTTTGGCTTTGGAGAGGGCTGTTTTAACCTGAGTGTCTGTGATTTCAGGAGCACTGCATTCTTCTGGTATGGTTATGGACCCTTTTGTGGGTGAGAGGGGGGTGAAGTTTACACTGAACCTGTCTGCCAGGATGTTGGCGATATCGGTTAGTTCAGTGTATTTTGTGCCATTCTACACTAATTCCAAACAGATCTGAGAATTGCCACTTAGATTCTTGACAAAGCTAAAGAATGCCTTGTGGTTATCTTTGGTGTCCTTGGCAATTTTTCTTTCGAAGTTAGCCTTGGATGATTTTATGAGGGATCGTAGTTTCTTGTTGATACTGATCAGGGATGTCTTCCCTTTTGGGGATTTTACTCTTTTCTGTACTAGTTTCCTCCTTTTATTGTATAGCTTGTTTATGGCAGGGTTCCACCAGACTGGTTTCCTTTTCTTGGAGGAGTGAGTCTTGGTTTTGCTTGTGATAACACGATCCATGCATTTGCCTGTAGAGTGCATTAGTAAAGGATTTTGCAGCTTGGGCAGCATTGTGCTTTAACATGGGGATTTGAAACTTTCCACCTCAGTCTTAAGTAATGTGAAGTTTGCTTTTGAAAAGTTTTTCACCGTGGTTTCTTTGACTGGGGGTGGGAGTGGAATGTGGATATCCAGAGTGATTAGTTTATGGTCAGATCTAACCAGAGAGGGGTTGACCTCCGGTGTGGAACACTAGTCGCCCATGTTGGTGATGACCAGGTCCAATACGTTGTCACCTCTGGTGGTAGTGTTGACCAGTTCATCCAGGGCATTTGAGTTTATAAATTCTAGGAAATGTTGGGCAAGGGAGTTAGTACTTGAGTAGTTCTCCCAGTTAATGTTTGGGTAATTGAAATCACCCAATATCAGGGTGTTTGGTAGGACCTTTATGCTTCCGAGTGTTTCCAGAAATGCGAAAATGCAGTCCTGGGACATGGTGGGTGATCTGTAGCAAGCTACAATTTGAACTGCAGTTCTGCCCATTGTTAGTGGCACGTGGATGATCTCTGAAGCATTGTGCTGTGCCACTAACCTGGAAGGGAGGGTATCCTTGATGGATATGGATACGCCCCTGCCTTTTGTATTTCAGTCCAGGTTTTGTAGCTGAAATGTATGGTATGAGTTGCAGCCTGGTAGTGCTGGGATGCTCTCTGGAGCCTTAAACCAGGTTTCTGTTACTGCACATATATCGATTTTCTCCATACTGAGGAGTGCTTCGAGTTCATGCATTTTGAGGTTTAGACTTCTGGCATTGTGTAGCATTACCCTCAGTTTTTTGTTACTTGTGCTATTTACGGTGGTGGGTTTGTCTTTTTAGCCTTGCCTAAAAGAGATCCTTGGCCAGTATTCGAAAGCCTAAGGGTGACAGGTGCAAGCCATCTCTAGCAAAGCAGCGTGTCTTGTCAAACATGTCATCCCAGGCTGACAGACACTGGATCCTCTTTGAATGACACCAGAAGCTTAGCCAATTGATGAAATTGATAATTTTTTTCTTTATACCATGGTATCATTCTTGGTGAGGGCAGGATGTTACTCATAGAACATTATGGTCAGGGTGGAGAACAGACAATACTGCATTTTGATTAGGTTGGGAAAAGGAGGAACTGCACAGGAGTACCTTTCTACATCTTTATTACAGACCAGCAAACAGAATAGTAATGCTGATGTTTCAATGAATCAACTAATTGTGATATTGTGCTTTATTTTGAGAAAAGGTTTAGTCCATATGTGAAATTTGAAAGAACACGTAATCCAGTACCATAAAGAATGTCCTGTTGTCTTCAAGGAACCAGTACGTTAAGTAACCAAACGAAAGTTTATTGCACAAAAACAAGGTTCAAATCCATGAAATCACACACTGTCCATTAAGCGCTTTCGTCTCCTACCACGGGAGACTTCATCAGAATAACGTTTTATCTCATAGAAGGTCTTAAATAGATTCCCTATTTTGAATCAACGAATAAAAACTTTACATCAATTACCCCAAACTTTTAGTCACAGTAAAAAGACAGTTGTGTAAATTCTGTAAATCTTTAACACCATAAGATGTTACATATATATATTTATATACCTATTAGACCTCCAATAAAGGATACTAATATATTGTCATTCTTATCAAAATATAAATAATTAAAAATAATTAAAAATTACATGAAACATATCACATTCTTTCTTTCGTAAATTGCAAGTGCCTATTTTTTCATTTTGTAAAAAATACAAATGCCTATTTTTTCTCTCTCTCTCTCTCTCTCTCTCTCTCTCTTCAAAGAGACCAGGTATACATATACATGTGTATATTTACAACCCTATATGTTGTAGATACTCTAGTGATGCAATTTTCCATATTCATTAACTCATTACAAATATAATAACCCACATAACAATATGTTAATATACTGTTACATTATTATAGTGTTGTATTTGTGCATTACATTTCATACTTTGACAATATGTAAATAAATAAATACTTCATATAAAATTCATAAAATTGTTCATTCTAAAAAATACAAATATAGATTGTAAAAATCTGCCTAAATATACAATTATATAAAATGTTTATGTAATACATAAAAAATAAATACATACTTTATTACCTTATACATAAATATATACATGTATGCATCCCAGAATTTGTCAAAAAGGAGCCTTAAAATGACTGCCAACAATCCATTAAAGTGGCCATATCCAAAAATATGAAGGTGTCTAGGAATGTCTGAAGAAATATCTAAAAGTATCTAAAACCCATGCAAAACCTGCCAAAAACATACCCATCTAGTAAATAAAGTGCATAAATAATGGTGAATAAATACATGTACTAAATTTAAAAATATAAAAAATATAAAAATATAAATATATATATTTAAGGCTTTCTATTACTTACCAGTAGGTTACCTACAGGAAAGATGAGAAACAAGCATAGATGGGTAACATGCGTGCAACAATACCATACCGGCTTGCATATGTCAGCCTTAGGCTTTGGAATACTGACCAAGGCTATTGGCGCCCCCATGGTGCCTTTTTTAGGCAAGTCTCAAAGGTGATTCCCACCTCCGTAAACAGCACAATAGTGGAATCATTGAGGGTTATGCTACTCAATGCCAGGGGTTGTAATCACAACATGCACGCACTTACAGCACTCCTCCGTATGGACAACATCGACATCTGTGCAGTAACTGAGACGTGTTTTAAGGCTCCTGAGAGCACACCAGCACTAACGGAATACAACCCATACCACACATTTCGGCCATAGAACATGGACTGGCACAGACATGGAGGGGGGTGTATCCATATTCATCAGGGATACCTACACCTCCAGGTTAGTGGGGCAGCATGATACCTCTGAGATCATCCATGTGCAGCTAACATCAGCCACAACTGCAATGCAAACTGTGGCCCGCTACAGATCACCTCGATGACCCAGGACCACCACTCCTCCTACCTAGAGACAGTGGAAAACATGACAGTCCTACCAAACACCCTGGTATTGGTCGATGTCAACTACCCTACCATTAACTGGGAAACATACTGGAGTACTCATTTCCAGGCCCAGCGCTTCCTGGAATTTATCACCTCATATGCCCTGTGTCAAATGGTAAACTCTCTAACGAGAGTTGGAAACATACTAGAAGTGGTAATCACCAACATGGGTGACAGGTGCACCACATCAGAGGTAAACCGGTCACTGGTTAGATCTGACCATGGACTTTTCACTGATGATTTCCACACCCAACCATCTCCCCCACCCATGTAAACCACAGTGAATACCTTTCCTACAGCTAAATTCACATTACTAAAGACAGAGGTGGGAGGATTCACAGCCCCCATGCTAAGGGAAACACTGCTCAAGATACAGAAAGATTTACAAATGCACTCTATAAACACCTACAAGGATGCATGGATTGTGCCATCACTGGTAAACCAAGACTCACTCCTCCTAGACAAGGACACCAGTCTTGTGGACCCCTGCAATAAACAGGCTATACAACAGAAGTAGAACAGTAGTCCAGAAAAACAGCAACACCCAAGAAGGGCAGACATCTGTGACCAGTATTAGTAAGAAAAAGAGGTCCCTCATGAAATCATCCAAGGCTAACATCAACAGGAATATAGTCAGGGATTCAAAAGATAACCACAAAGCCTTCTTTGGCTATGTCAAGGATCTAAGTGGTAACTCACAGATTTGCACTGTGCCGGTGCAATACAGCACAAAATATACTGACCCTACTGATATCGCTAACATCCTTGCAGATACATTCAGTGCTAACTTCTCCCACTAAAGAGCCCACAACAATACCCGGAAAGTACAGTATCCCAGACATCAGAGACACAAAAGTGGAAATGACCCTCTCAGGTGGAAAAACACAGCATCAATGGAGGCAGATGGTGTCCCAGACTGCATCTTGCAAACACTACAAGACAAACTAACCCCCACCTAATTAAGCTTTTCAACCTCAGCCTGTACACAGGCTACATTCCAATGCAATGGTGCATAGCAATGGTTAGTCCACTGCACCAAGGTGGAAACACAACTGAGCATAGTAACTACCACCCCATAAGCCTGACTAGCCTGGTCTGCAAAGCTATGGAGCACATCCTCATGGCACTCATTGACAAAGACATTGGTAACCTCCAAACACTTGACCCAACCCAGGTCAGCTTGGTTGAGTGCAGATCATGCCTACTGAACCTGTTTGACATGTTACAGACAGTCACCAAGACTTTAGATGAGGGGAAAGGTGGTTCACATATACTACCTGGACCTTGCCAAGGCTTTTGACACCAGTCCCCACTCAGGTATTATTGATAACCTCACCAGCCTGTACATAAACCCATACATCACTGGATGGGTTGCCAACAGGCTTACACACAGAACCCACATGGTAAGACTAGCAGCCTCCAGGTCTGACTCTTAACCACTCACAACTGGTGTCCCACAGGACTCAGTCCTGGGAACCCTACTGTTTGGCATATACAGATGGACTACGCAGACCATATTTGGCAATGAATGCAAACTGGGAGCCATAACTGACAGTCCAGCTGACACAGACATCCTTCAAGGTGCCTCACAGAGACCGACACAGGGTGTCAATTTCATGGACTACAGCTAAGTGCCACAAACTGCATGGTCATTCCATTTTGGAAAACTAAACACCCACATATTAACACATAAGTGGCAGCCACTTAATACAGATGAGGTAATAGGGTATCTGGGAATTAAGGTAGATAGTTATCTCTTCTTTGACAATCATATGTCCAAAGTAGTTAGGATATCCTTCTATGTAGGCCATCCGATTACCAAAGGGTTCGCATCTAGACATACTGAGGTTATAGTGCCCCTTTACTCATCACTCATCAGTCCCATCATAGCGTATAATAACCCATTTGGGATGCACCTCAGAAGACACTTCCGACAGCTGGAAGGTCCAAGAACATACCTTGCCAAGAGGATTACTGGCCTCAAACATATGTCCTATGCAGCCAGACTGAATAAACTCCTGCTTTACTCAGTGGCATTTTGTTTACTCAGAGATGATCTCTGCTGGCCAACAAAGCCATGTACAATTCAGGCTTAATGGATATGCTCCATCTATGGGAATCCATGTCACAGTGAGCCACAAGCTGCAGTGAGCTAAACCTTGCCAAAACAATAACTAGAAGATGCTGGAGGGACAGATTCCTGTCACAGAAACTCCCCATGCTTTGAAACTACATCCCTAATTACATTACACAGAGCCTCTCACTAACACTCCTCATGAGAAACCTTGAAGAGTGGATGGGGAACAGTAGATACACCCCAAGGATCCTGCCATTGGCTCTGCTCCACAGGGGGACAGTTAATTAATCAATGGGGTGGCAAAAGCTGACACATTTTGGCTAGGCTTATGAATGCCCTCAGGCAGTTAGCCAAGTACCTACCTATGAACCTGTGAATCTATACATACAGTATCAGCACATGCTGATAGCTTAATTTACTGTTCAGGTATTGACTTACCTTGTGCCAATAGCAGTCGTTTGTGCAATAGTTGAGGGCTGCCTATGTTGGATGTACACAGTAGAATGCCTATACATGACAATTTAAAGGTAGTCTTGGGTGTGTGCCATCCATTTTTACTGTGTGTGCAGGTAGTGAAAGGTGTCAGTCCCTAGGTGCCTACACTGTCAGTGTGTGTGCTATATGTTCCCTCTTTGCCAAGGTATGGGCATACTGAGCACGCCTCCATCTGCCAACTGGGGCTGGCTCAGGATGTTCATGGTCTGAGTACCTCTGTGCATGTGGGGCCCTTAGCAATGGTGGTGGGCTGTGAGGGCTTTCACCATTCTGTCCCTGCTGCAGCTGTTTCCGCAGGATCATATTGTGTAGCATGGCACAGACTATGAAGATGTGGGCACACATGCCTGGAGAGTACTGCAAGGCTCCAACAGATATGTCCAAGCAATGGAACTGTTATTTAAGCATCCTAAACACATGCTCTATGATGGTTCTGGTTTGTGCGTGCACCTCATTATGGCCTTCTTGCATGGGTGTGTGTGCATTTCTGATAGGAGTCATCATCCACAGTTCCAGTGCATAGCCAGCATCTCACACCAGTTGGCCATATGGGATATCCCCCCTGGCAATTACCTGATGCAACTGTGAGGCATGCCAGATGTAGTAGACGTAATAGCTTCCAGGGCTGCCAGCACACACATACATGATAATGCCCTGGGCATTGCACATGACCTGGCAGTTGATGAAGGGGTATCCCTTGCCATTTATTTAGCACCTACCCTGCTCACTGGGTGGTGACTTGATGTGTATGTGCATGCAGTCTATTGCACCCGGTACCTCTGGGTATTCTGCCACATGGTGGAAGAGATGCATATTGCTGGCCAACTCCTCCTGCATTCAGGGGAAGTATATGTGCTCATTGGCATGTGGTAACATGGCATCCAGGAACTGGTGCAGTACCTTGGATGCTGATGCCTGGGAGCAACCCATGATATCCCCCGTTGGCCTTTGAAAGGTACCTGTAACTAGTATTCTCAGGCTTACACATACCTTCATATCCATTGGGATGGGTTCCCCTCTGTTTGTTCTGGCTCTGAGGCATGGCCGGCATAGCTCCACAAGTTGCTGTAGGGTGTCCCTGTCCAGCCTGTAATGCTCTACTATTGCCAGATCATGTAGCCCCTGGTAGGTTACCCTGGGTCTGAGCACTCTCCTCCTCTGGTGCCTGAGGTGGTTATAAGCATCATCCTCCACATCACCTTCAGTCTCCAACACATGCTGGTGGATCAAAGCTATGGCAGCCCCTAACATGTACATATTAAAAGTTCCCCATCTGTATACACCAATGGTGCAGAGAGTATGGGAATACACAAGTGTGTGTGAGGTGCTTTCACACTTTATACTATTGTGCTATGTATGCTGCTGATGTCATTGGGTGTGTATGTGCAATTCCAGCTGCAAGATATCTTAATTATGGGTTTTACAGTGAGTACTGCAAGTGTGGGGCCTTTAGTGTGGAGTTATGCTTGCCTGCCTAGATTTATCTGTTGCCCTTTAATTCACTTTTATACCAGGATCCCCTCCCATTATCGACATGCCTCCACCTGCCGTCTTTCTTGTTTTGTACTTTCCCTATCCAGTCATGTGTTGCAAAATGTGTCTTGTAGCTGATATAATGCAAATCTGCTTTGTTCTGCTGTGACACTTTACTGTTTTCTTTGCAGTACAGCTCCTCCCCTTTCCTGTTCTGCAGGTAGCTGCTTGCAGGCTTGTTAGCTGTTGTCAATGGCCCACTGTAGGTTTCTAGGTGATAATTAGTCATTTGTATTCCAATGTCCCTGCTGCAGCATTTCCTTATTCTTTTCCTATATCCTTTCTGTTTTACCTCTGGTGTGCACCGTACAAACCCATTTACCAGGTTTAGGCAATTTTAATCTTCATTCACATGCATACTCGGTTACCTTGTGTGCTCTCAGCTAAGGAAAGCTATAGCCAGTTCAACACATCCCTTTCCTGCAGCTTTACTTAGCTACAGGACACAGGATTAGCAATGCTCCAATTTGCTTACAGCAAAAGTGACACACCCCTCTCTTGATGTCATTTCTATCTCAAGGTCACACCTTGGTGTTATAATACTATGCTGTGAGGTGCATACTTACAGCAGTGAGGAATCTGTGATTCACTATTACTCCTCTCATTTGCATGGCATTGCCTACTAATTCCTAGCTACCGCGCAAAACTCTGTCACAGCCCCTTAGCAACCCTTGCACCATGGTGTGGTGTAAAATGCCTGCCATTGACTATTATGGGAAAATCATGATATGTGTTACATTGCAGTTTTATTCTATATTTTTTCTATATTTCTTGCGATCCTGTTTGTGCGCCGCTGCCCTGCACTTAAACTTCACGATAGTGTGAATAATGAAATTAAATGTTCTTTTTATATTTTGCACATTTTTTTATGCCAATGGCTATATATTTAGCCACTGGCATATATTTAATGATACTTGTGTTTGGCCGGCTGTCATGGCTCCGATTTTATGTTTGCAAAAATGTAAACCATTTTTTACGGTTTACTACACCTGCACCACTTCCTGGATTGCTAAATACCTTAATTTGCATGCTACACTGCTGCAACTGGGTTAATTAGCATACAGGAGCTGGGAGCTGTGTGGGCATAGCACACGCAGGTAGTGCACGTGGAAACAGCTCGTACCTGGATCGCTCACCGGCCATATTTGGTGTTGGAATGCCAACGCTATGCCTGCACCTGGCACAAGCTTCATGAATCCTGGGGTATATTTTTCACCCTATTCTTGGCCTGTATAACAAATCCTGTCTTATATCCCCTGTTCTTAAACCACATAGTAAGGTCATCTCTGAAATGCTGATAACTATCATTGTCTGAGGATATATGTTTAACTCTCATAAACTGAAACTTAGGAATGTTTTTGCAGATATGTGGAGGATGATAGCTGGTGGCTTGGAGAAGGGAGTTATATTCTGGGAACTTCCAGTAAACCTCAGATGCTAAGGTGTTGTCATGATCCTTGGTCACAAAAATATGCAGGAAAGTAATCTGATCCATGTCATAGTTTACTGTAAAGTGTATCCCCCATTTGTTCTCATTAAGGCAGCTAACAAAGTCATGCAAATACTCCACATCCGATCTCCATACCATCCAGCAATCATCCAAATATCTTGTCCAGATATCAATCTCCTCCAGAAACAGATTGTGTGAGCTGTCATAAATTATTTGCTCCTCGATATAAGCCATGAATAAATCAGCATAAATCGGGACAAATGAAGCCCCCATAGTTGTACCATGAATTTGGAGGTAACATTTGTTATGATAGAAGAAAACATTCTTAATGAGAATATGCTCTGCAAGACAAATGAGAAATGTATGGAAGCCGGGTTGGTATAACTCAGATCAGATTTATGCAGCTAATAGTCCAAGGCATCAATCCCAGCCCAGTGGGGGATGTTAGTATATAATGCTGTAACATCCAAAGTACAAATTAACCAATCCAGCTCAAGATGCATTTTAGAGATGACCTGAAGAAATTCTGTCGTGTCCCGTAAATGAGCACATACCCATTTAAGTAATGGCTTTAGATGTTTAGTTAAAAACTGAGACAACGGTTCTGTTAAAGAACCCTTCCCAGAAACAATGGGCATACCAGGGGAATTCTGAGTGTCCTTGTGAAATTTGGGAAGAAAAAAGATATATTGATTGCAAGGGTCAGGTAACATCATTTGATGCATAATGATATCTGTAATAATGCTGTCCTCCTTGGCTAGGGATAAGAATTCATCAATCTGTTTCTTGAAAAGGGGGGTTGGATTAAGTGTTAAGTGTAAATAGTATTGGCCATCAGAAATCTGCCTAAGTGCTTCAGTGTTGTATTGTGTGCAATCTTGGACAACCACCACCCCTCCCTTATCCGCCATCAGTATGACTAGTTGATGATTATTAGCTAGTTTGGAAATTGCTTCCATCTTGATCTTAGAAATATTATTAGATCTAGCCCTAGTAAAAATGCAAATCCTTCAGAATGGAATTTTGAAACATGAGGACATTGTGGTGCATCGGGGGCATAAATGTGAACCTATGATATCTAAATTATTCCCGTAAATCAGAGGTATCTCTTCCCTGAAAGAATAATTTTAAGTTAAGGTTTCTTCAAAATGATGTAACATCATTCACAAAACTGTCTTCAGACATAAAAAAACAGGTATAAAGGACAATCCTTTATTCATGATACCAATCTCTGTAGATGAAAGAGAACAGGATGAAATGTTCAAAACATTTTGGTTTATTATTTCCGTACAAACATCTTTAGCAACTCCTCTATATTGTCTACCTGATCTATGTTTCCTGCCCCCCGATCTTTGTGCAGATTTAAAGGGCCACTGGAATTGCTTCTCTTCAATACTGGAGAGCTTGTGGAACAAGATAAGTATGGCTCAAAGGCTGAAGATGAGTTGTCCCCAGAGGCGTCATAACTAGATGTTGAGGCCTTCTTAAGTATGGATCTGGGACATTTTCTCTTAGAAACTTTCCTATAGGGTTGTGAAAAACGGACATGTTTATCCTTTTCCTTAGTGAAGGGATCCCCCCAGTCATAATCAGCCAGGTCCCAAAGAAATTTCTTTTTCTTCCTATCCTTCAGCTGTTCCTCAAGATTCAACAAGTCCTGACTAAGTTTTTTTAGGCAAGAATTATATACTGGCTGGCCCCCAAAAGCCCTGACACCCTCACACATCTTGGTGATATTCACTATATCACTATCAATTGTTCTTTTGTAGTGTCCAGCAAGAATTTCAACAAAATTCATGGTTGCCCTATGTTGAGCATCCATCCATTGTTTCAAAAGGGTGTCATCTGAATTATTGACTAGAGGCTGTATCCAGACTCTTAAACCCCTGGGTGTAATGCTCTTAACAGTATATGCTTTGAACAGCTTAAGACACCAGACATTACTATGAAGTGATCTAATATTCTTATTGAGCTTGGAAAATAGTGTTTCACAACTATCATCCAATGGTAATAACACAGTATCATTCCCAGATTGATTATTTGAACCCAGACTGAAAATGGCTAAGTCATCACGATCGGAGGAAAGCCCCCGCAATATATTAGATATAGCCATTAGAAATCACAACCACCACTTATTAGGCAAGCAAAAATCCCCAAAACAATAAAAATATTAAGCTAAAATTAACATGATATAATATTGGTATACCAGTCAATGCAACAATGTTGATAGATCAAATATCAATCTGGTGAGGGTGACAAACTGCAATATTAATACTGACAGGGATGCAGTATCCAGTCAGTTATTTTCATATGCGTCCCCAAACCATCAGGTCTTTACAAAAAAACATATAAAAAATATATGTGTATAAAATAAACAAACAAACTGGAGACATGCAGTATATTCCAAATGGCCTGATCACACCACCAAAATATAGGACAATATCAGCCCCTGTCAGAACACATTATAGGGCTGGTTCGAAACCAGTATCAAAAAGTAAAACACAAAAAAAGAATAACAATAATGAACAATATCGGCCCCTGTAACCTGCAATGACTTCTACAGTGCTGAGTCCATACTGATAAACAAATGCTGTTAAAGTTTATAAATATGATACCAATAACCCTTATAAAGTCTACATTGCTGAGTCCCAATGAAAAAATGTTATCCAGATCAAAGTGTATTCATCATATGGTCAATATCAGCCCCTGTAAGAGAGTGCTGAGTCCATATGTATATCAAATGATATATATCTGAAAAAATGTAAGATATCGCAGCCCCAGTTATTGATGTAAATGTAAACTGAATATCAAAACAAAAGCAATTAAATCAACAATCTGTTGTACTGAGTGTATCCATAAATACTTTTTGCTTGCCAAAGAGCTGTAGTGTGAATAATCAAAGGAATATAACTATTAAATAGTAGATATGGGAAAACTGTATCCTGCCCATAGATGTTTGTATAATGGTGTATACACCAAATGAGCACTAAAGGGACCCATTATTATTTAAACCAAGTAAAATATAGAATGTAGTATTACTCACACTCTAAACTGAATCCAGAGGAGTGATCAAAAATACCTAAATATGATAAAATATTCATAACAACAAAGATGTAAGATGTACCTCCCATCCCTATCCCTGAAGGTCCAAAAATTAAGGTAGTTCTATCATGGCTGGTGAGCTATACAATTACAGATAAACCAAAAAATAAAGCACTATCATTGTGAGTCCCCAGAACACTCTTTATTAGCACAAGAATTAAGCACTTTCGTCAATCCAGTTCACTTCATCAAAATAAACCTAAGAAACAATTAAAAAACATTTATATACTGTCAACTTGTCCATGATTGGTTTACTCACTTCCAATTAGTGAAACAGTATATTCAAACAATTAATATTACAAAACTACAAAAATTAACTTGTTAAAAAAGAAATAACCAGATGATTATTACTGATTTATTGTTTGATCAGTATCAAGGATTGTATAACAAGATACTAAGCAGGGTAGACAAGAAATGTGATGATGTTTTTAATAAAAAGGCCAGGAAACTTGATAGAGATGTAAAACAGTACAAATATGTAAAGGTGTATCCTACTGAGAGAATAATTTCCTATGATAAGGGGAATAGTGATAACTTTAATGATGTGATTGGTGGTGAGTTTGTTTCAGATCCTTTAGATCTTGAAATTATAGATGAAGAAGAACATTGTATTGAGGATGAGGGAGATCAGCATTTAGTTTATCAGGATTTCCCCTACCAAGACGCTCAAAAAGAATTGCAAGTCGCAATCAAGCGAATTATTCAACCTACAACCCAAGTGGCAGTGGACCATAATTTAGACCCATTTCTGAACAACATACAGCATACTTTGAACGGTTTTCACATTTATAATTACACAAACAAGGAAATTTTATTGGAACATTTTTCCCTTTTTTCTAAGGGTTTTAAATTTGTACCCACAAAAATTCCTGACCTAGCTGACACTTTAGTGGATTTACAACTTTATCTAAGAAAACTGAATTTAAAATTAATGTATCTGAAAAATGGAAAAGGTGATAAACATCAATCAACAGTAGGCCTGAAAAAAAGCAGTACATTTAATCCCCCACTGCATCCTCTCATTAGTACATTTGAAAAGGTTATTAAAGATGATATTTACAAAATTTGGGGTAAACAAAAAAGAATTTTTTACAACCTTAACACTGACAAGAGAAATTTATTACAAAGGTTCAGGGATGATAGGAGTATACGAGTTATGGTACCTGACAAAGGGGGGTGGTATTGTCCTATAAAACAGTGATGACTATACTAATGTTATGCAAACTATACTATTTAATGATATAAATTATTCAACATGTTCCAGGAACGAGATGCACATTGCTTATCAGAGAATAGACAGTTTCCTGTATGAATATTTAATAGACCAGAGGATTACTAGGTCAGATTATGACTTTCTTTTGAATATGCACCCTAAAATTCCAGTCATCTTTGGCATACCAAAAATACACAAAAGTTTAGAACATCCACCTTCTCGGCCAATTGTGGCAGCTGCTGGATCTAAAACTCACAATCGATCTGTATATGTAGACAGAAAGATTAAACATGTTATTGAGTTATGCCCACATCTGGTTAAGGATTCTTGGGACTTTCTTGGACAACTAAAAAATGATTTGTGGTGTGCTGAAGGGTTTATTTTGACCATTGATGTAGTAGACTTGTTTTCCTGTATTCTCAACAAGAAGGTTTAACCTATTTTGAGGAAACACTTTTTAGTTTGTCCAAATTACATTGTGATGAAGTTCATTTAATATGTGAAATAAAGGGACTTATTTTGGAAAACAACTACATCTTCTTTGAAGGGGAATATTTTCAACATGTCAGGGGTGTAGCAATGGGAGCAGCGTGTGCCCCAACGTATGCTAACCTAGTATTACTAGGGTGGGAAAGAGAGCATGTGTTTAAGAGTGAATTTTTTACTAATATAACTTTTAATTGTAGGTTTTTGGATGATATTTTTATTTTGTGGAAGGGAACTGCAGAGAGCGTCCCTCTATTCATCCAATACCTTAATCATACTACCGAATTTTTGAAGTTCACTTTTCATTTTCATTCCCAAGAGATTAGTTTCTTGGACACAAAAATTATTAAAGATAAAGAAAAAGTTATATCTAGGATATATCGTAAAAAAACTTTTTGTAACAACTATCTACACTTTGACAGTCATCATCCGATATCCCAGAAGAGAAGTATTATTAAAGGACAAGCCATTAGGATAGCCAGAATGACATCATTGAAGGAAGATGTCCTCAGTGAATTTAATTTCCTGAAAGATATGTTTCTAGATAGAGGCTACCCTGTTGATTTCATTGACAACACATTTAACAAAGTTTTAAAGCATTGGGGTAAAAAATATACCCCTTTATAAGGTAAGGGGTTGAACAAAACTCTTAACTTCGGGGAAAATGTTGAAAATGTGAGTAATGTTAACTTTGAACAAACGTATTATACAATACAGTCCTCTATATCAACAAATCAAGGAAGCAATACATAAGAACTGGAGCATTTTTAAAATTGACAATGATATTTTTCAAGTGGTGGGAGTAAAACCTGTTTTCACTACTAAAATTGGCCCTAACATTAAAAGAATTCTAGAAAACAAACATCATAACTCAACAAAAAGTGAAATAACAAATGGCAGCAGACCCTGTGGTAGGTGTAGTTATTGCCCTTATATTCTACAAGAAAACATGATATTTTTAGACAATAAAAACAAAAGTATGGTTTACCTAAAAAGAGGTAATTGTTACTCAAGCAAGCTGGTATACATTGCCAGGTGCAACACCTGTACTTCCTATTACATAGGGAAGACTGAGAGGTTATTCAAAACTAGGATATATAAGAATTTGTATGATATAAAAAACAAAAGGAAAACCAATGCTCTGTATAAACACAGTACCCAATGTGATGGCTATACAGGTTTTAAATTTGTTATTCTTGATTTGATAAACATAGATGCTAGGGGTGGAGATTGGCAGAATGTTTTATACAAAAAATAACTTTTGTGGCAATTGAGGTTAGCAGCAAACTTTCCCCTGGTTTGAATGATTATTTAAGTTTTTTACCCATTCTTAAAGAAAAAGCAGAGCATATTTAAATGTTTCTTTACAGCAATTATGCTTATGTTTAGTTTTCTTAAAGTTGTTGAACATAATATTTTTTTAAATGGAGAACTGTGGTTGAATATTTTAAAAATATATATTTTTTTAACAAGTTAATTTTTGTAGTTTTTTAATATTAATTGTTTTAATATACTGTTTCACTATTGGGAAGTGTGTAAACCAATCATGGACAAGTTGACAGTATATAAATGTTTTTTAACTGTTTCTTAGGTTTATTCTGATGAAGTCAACTGGATTGACGAAAGCACTTAATTCTTGTGTTAATAAAGAGTGTTCTGGGGACTTGCAATAACAGTGCTTTATTTTTTTGGTTTATCTATTGTTTTAGAGCACTATTGCACCACCTTCTTTTTGGTTTATTGAGCTATACAATTACAGTATAAATACACACTCCATTTTGTGAAAGACCACTGAAACATCAATTATTGTGCGACAGTTAACAGAGCATATATATTAACTGATATAAATAAAAAGCTTATATCATGCTCTAAAATCATTGCATGATGATAACATAGATTGCTTGAATACTCAAAACACAAATATTGTTATGAATCAAGTTAAATACAAAAGGCAATATTGATTATACTCAAATAGAGCCCTCCGAAACCAAATTCAGACATATATAGTGTAAAGTGTTCAAACCGTCATATACAAAAAATGCAGTAAGCGTCCATAAAGTCACAAAGTTTATATTTGTACAGTCATGACAAACCACACAATTCTGATATGCATGTCCACTCAGTTGTTATACCAAATCACCAAAATGTCACCAATCCATCAAAAAAGAAAAAAATCTGGATATAAGGAAAGGTGTTTCCAAAATTCAGTATTAGAGGAACAGGCCGTACCGCCCCAATCAACAAAAATGTCCGAAACACCAATAATAATGTTCCACAATTGTCGCTGATAACTTCAACCCTAAAAGTACCTTGAAAACAAAGATGGTAGTTAAATGCATACGTAACAAAAATTAGGCATCAGTGTGTTGGAAAACCCACCAAAAGCAAACAGATATGTTCTCAGTGCTTCCATGATCGTAATCAAAAGTCAAACCAAGGAACTGGAATCCAAACCACAGGCTGCTGCTAGAGAAATGATCAGCAGAAATCTGCTCTGTCAGATAGAGGCCCAAGATGGTGCCCTAAGGCGACGCTTGCTTCCAAATCCCTCAAGCTGGAACCAATGCTAACGAGCACATAAATCACTAAAAGTAAATTCAAATGGTCATAAGAAAGAGCATATCAGCCACAATGTGATTATTTGGACCCAAAACAAAGTCCTAAAGTATATATTGCTCCTTTACCACAGGCCAACAGCAGAGAAGAGAAGCAATACACAATACTAACACAATTTCTGCAAGTATGGCAACTGCAAGGTTTCAAAGAAAATGTGTTCCAAAGCCAAAATGAGGAAACCAGCAGACCGTGGCAAATAAACAGTGTTTAATATAAGTTGCTGAGAAACATATACTAAAATATAGAACAAACCGGTTTCGGCTTGATAAATTACATAGCCTTCATCAGTGTAAAAATCTTGTATACATCAAACTCCTTATATAGTCAATATTATGACAGCATAAACATGTGACTGATTAAAGGTGCTCATATAGTCCAGAAGCAAACAAACCCCCCCAGCTTAATAATTCATTTTTTATCTTTCCTACTTAACATTGGTGCCAGCCTGTCTTATTGGATTTCATACCCAAAATGCGATCAATAATGATAAAATTTAAAACAGCATTTTTGTGTATTATGGTACGTTTGAATAGAGGATTGGCAATTTTGTATAAGCCCTAGGGCCAAAAGCCTAGTGCCAACCTATGAACCTATGAACAAGCCGATTTTATGGAATCCCTCTCATCCACCAAGGGTCTCATGGGATGATCAATGAGCCCTTTGTAGATTTTAGGGATACCAAAAAACACCAGAATTAAAGGAGTGATGATATTCAAATAATTGTATAAAGTAATATCAATTTTTTTTTTCTAAAAAAATGTCAGTTAGTTGAGTATAAATTCTTGTGCATGCCCCATTTAACTCAGTAAGAGAAACCTCTTTGGAATTGTCGGTTTCTAACATGTCTTTCATCTTTTCATTATGCATAGAAGAATCCTTAACAACCACTCCACCCCGGTTATCTGGTTTCATGATTCTAACACGCTCTTTTTGTAATTGGCCCAATATATTCTCCTCCAGCAAATTCAGGTTCATACAACTAGCAATTGACCTGTTTTTATATTTGTAAAAATTATGTGCATCTAAGTCACATAATTTTTCATATATCACAAGCTTGGGATGCAAGGGGGGATTATAAGTAGAGCTTATATAGCAAACATTATTGTTATTGTAGTCTGTGTTGTTCTGATACAATAATGTCAGATTTAACTTCCTCAAATATAACTTTAGATCTGTAATGGTGTCAGTAAACTTTAAACTTCTAGAAGGCACAAATGTCATTCCTTTCTTTAACAAATCAGCTGTCCTTTCATCTATATGCACTTTTGAAAAAGGCCTGCACAATTCCTCATTGGCACATGGCATTCAAAAGCCTTCTCTGATAATCATGGGTAATTTTTAATAGTATTACAAGCTCCAAGCTGCACCTCTCCTCAGGAATAAACTATTTTACAATCCGGTTCTAAACTGGTATCTAGTTGTTGTTGTGCATTTTATATTATGCCCTGGGATTCAAGCATATTTTCTGCCTTATAAGCTATAAGCAGCCACGCACAGGTTCTGAAAGATTCATAAAAGAACTGATGGCGGTATAATGACATAGTAATGAGCAACATTATTAACATGAGGGACTTCATTGAGGCAAATGGGTGTGAACAGCACTGTGAAATAATTTATAAATGAATACAATTCATGACTGGAAAAGCTTCCTCCAGTGAATGTGACTGCCATAAAATCCTACATTATTAAGACAGGAATACTGGAATGATGTTAGAATTGGATGCAGCTTTCACAAATGTTTATTTGCAATAGACTGCATTTACTGCTAGTAGTCTATGTGTTACACATCATTTCCACAGAAGACACTATATCATACAACAGCAGTCAACATTTCATGACCTTTACAACACTGAAATTATAGATGGGTACTATGTAATAGAGTTACCATGCAGGAGATGCTTTACCCTCATCTTCAGGCCAGTGGGAGTCATGGAGGACCGATCCAATGGTTACTAAGCTATGAGCGGGTTTGAAAATACTAGCTACAGAGACCTTCCAGTGTCAACAGGGTGCATAGTGTGGATATCCCTAGAATATGCTTCCAGTTTGCTCCACCAGTTCGTCGATGCCTTGCTACAGCATGTGGGGGAGTATATGCAGATTCCTCATACTACAGAGTAGACAGCCAAAAGCCTGTGGCACTTTTATGATACAGACCTTTTCCATGAAGTACTTTGGAGCATAGACTGCACACACATTGAAATAAACGTCCCACCTAGTGAGATGAGAAGAAGGTACGTTAACTATAAAAGATACAGTTATATCAACTGCCAGCTGGTCTATAATACACAGAGTATAATCTACAATGTGTTTGTAAACTATTCAGGCAGTACTCATGACTCCCACCTATGGCACATGTGTGACATATCAATGGCTTGTGAAGGGTAATTTTCTCCAGGTGTATTTTATTGTAGATGTTGAATATGCCCCGGAGACACTATTAATAACATAAGTCAGAAATGCATAAACTGTGAGAAACAATGGCTATAACTATGTTCTGGCACAAACCCGGGTTATCACTGAGCATATGCTTGTGCTGCTGAAGGCACACTTTTGCTACCTGAATGTATCTGGTGGAGCTGCACAGTATGACCCAGGCACATATACTAAGATATTCTCAGTACGTGCAATGATACATAACATGATATGAGAAAACAGTTGAAGCAAGGAGTGTTCATGTAGGATGAACATGTCCCATCACATCAGGAAATGGAGGGCAGGCTAGATGACAAGACATTGGATCACCCAGCAGCAGGTGAGGACCATGCCAGATAAAGGCAGGTGTAGTACACCATGGTTCTGGCCAAGAGGCATTTGCTGGCCCATAACTCTAGTCCAGTTAAAGCACATAAATGACAGTAAAATGATGACCCATGCTTAGCTTTAATACACTGTATATCAGTCAAAGTCTATGCAAGTAACAAAGTGCAGATGACAAGGCACAGTTACCATCATTTACACAGGTGTGGGAATACAGTGTGCAGTGTTTTCCACAGAAAAGCGTATGTATTTGTGTTGTGTATTGTAATAAACTTTGTGCAAAGTGTGTGTGTGTGTAATATGGGTTGAGTTAGGGTCTTAGATAAACTTTTTTTATTTGACATTTGTTTACCAGGAAAGTCCGATTTGGAATGAAGCCAATTTTCAGCAGAGGCCCTGGGTATGCTTGTCTTTGTAATGGGAGAACCTGGAGGAAACCCACATGGATGATATGCAGACTCCACCCAGAAGGCACCCCATCCAAGAATCAAACCAGAGAACCTGTTGCTGTGAGGCAACAATGCAACCACTGCAACACTGTGCCATCTAGGAAGAAGTACTACCACAATATGCATGCATGTGGAGTCGGATGCAATAGTTGAATGTGCGTCTGTCTGAACACAGCATCGGCAAAGGTTTAAACTCTGTGACTGATTTTTACAGACAGGTCTAGGTCAACCACATGAGATGTATGGTCATCCCATGCATGCAACTCATCCACCCCAGCTCCTTTTCCTTGGAGGGTCACAATTAGTAATAAACTGTTGACTAGAGATGAGTGTGCCTCATGAATGCAGCCAATGGGCCATACTGGATGTTTTTGTGTTCTGAGCTTCAAATCCCTGTTGGCATTGATGTCTAACCAAATGCACCTCAGCACTAGATGATGGGGTGAAAGTGGTGACTCTGTGTGAGCCTGATCTTGACCTCCCATGCCACAATGATCCTCTACACTATAAGCAGAAATGGAATGGGCATGTGACATATGCTTGACACACATTCTGGGGACATTAGTTATGCAAGCAATAGACAGAACATAGACAGAAATTATGTAAGATGTCATATATATGTGACATGCAGTCCCTGAGGTCACCTTATGCATCCTGTATGGCATTTATCATCACTGCAAAGACTGAGGAGATGATAATGTGTGTCTCTATGATGGCCCAGCAGATGTGCTGTGTTTCAGATATTGAGTCAGCTAGTTTGGGTGGCAGTACCCATGGTTACTTCATTCACCATCATGACCACCCATGTCCTCTCCATGCTCAGTAGAGCTTGTAGCAGATAATGTGGGTTGGACCTTAGGGGCAGACATACCTTCTATGCCAGATCTGTCAGAGACAACCTATCCTACACTGTCTATCAATGTATCAGGAGTGGGTTCCACAGACACAGAAGCCATGCCCATTTACAGGGTAGAGGTATCTGTATTCCACGTCTCCTTGGCCCAACAAGGACATCATGCCCTCTGACTGTGCAAACTGTACACTATCATCACTGTCAGAGTCACAGTCATCTCTAACATCAGGCAGAGGTGTATCCATGATGGAGGAAGTATATACTATGTCACTTGTGAAGACATAAAATGGGAATACCCACAATAATTAAGATTCATCACTATTACATTATGCCCAGTGAGGAAATGTTAAGCATGGCCTGTAAAGGTAGAAGATAATAATAAAGACCTTACCTTCTGCAGTTGCTCTCTTATTTTTATCACTTATGTTCCTGTATGACAAAGGAAAGTACAGTTAATGATATGCAGTATACTATACAGTTAAGTAGAATGCATTCCCCCCATGACACCACTGATACACACCTGAGACATCTCCAATGGAGATTCTATAAGAATGCTGCAGTTCTGTAGCAGGATGCAGCACTCCATACTATGATCCTGAATTTTCTAATCCCCCACAAGAAAAGGCAACTGAGTCATCCTTGTTGGTTAACTGTGGTTTGGCTGACCAACATTCTCCTATTGCCATAATCTCCTATGCCAGGCAGCAGGCTTTTGGGAAAAAAATCATGTCAGCATCCCAGTATCTGATCTGCTGGTAGTCCCTGCTAGCCACCAACAGCATTCATATCATTAACTGCAACCTGCCAGGCAAGTTCATGGTAGGGCTGATCTAATGTCTCCTGGCTGAATGTCCACCAGCCATAGAAATGGATAACCAGAAGTGAGACTGCATTCTTTGTAGTGAGAACTTGATTTTAGAGTCTTCCCTTTGCAGGGCATTACATGAGGAAAGAATAAAGTATATGATGATACTCAAAGCATTGACACTATACATAGTCTCACACAGACTACTAAGAGGTGACCTATGCCTAAACCTACTGCACAACCAAAAGTCGAATTGTATTAGAAATACCAAATCCAGAGACTTCAACCTCTTCTGCAACATAAACAGAAAAGTCTAGAGGGACAGGTACATATCTCAGAGGATAACAGTCCAAGTATTATGGAACGGACTCCCAATATATATATTATATTTCCTCAACCAAGGGTGGATAACAGATAAGAATGTTTCCGCTGCATTTACTGCCATACAGATAGGAGAAGATTTCCTATATCCTGATATAAGGTAGTATAATTGTCCATATATATGATGCTGTACAATGTCTTTATACTGCATGAGTTACAAGCATTCACATTAAATATAATAAAATACCTTAACCATCATATCAACTAAATGTTATGTTCAGTTGTAATAGTACGACTGTATGAAGTCCCCCCAATGAAAAATCTCCTCTCACAATACCTGCTCAGCATACTTATAGAAATGACTTCATAGCTGCATGTACAATAAGAAAGTGCTACCTCTAATGTGAGCATTAATCACAAACCTCAGCACATCCCCATACAACAATAGCAGACAATGCGTACCTTCATACAACAATAGCAGACAATGCTTCTGATAACTGTATAATCTTGTTTTAATTTTCAAAATGACAGTACACAATTCCAAAAACTATTGCTTTGCACCTTTAGTACTAAATTGCACCTTCAGTTCTAACAGTTTCACCCAAGGTGCCCTTATCTTCTGATTAGCGCACATGCATTGATTATATGGCTTATTACAGCAGTGGCTTGCAATTAATTGTGTTCTACATTACATTAGTCCTACATTAAAACATCACACTGCATGTACAGTTCTACAAAGAACCTGCTGAAGGCAGACCAGCTAAGATAAAAGTTTTGAGCAGTGCTGCTACCTCTGTAGTGATCTGTGGAGGTACCATCCTGATTTGCTGAGCCCATGCATAGAAACAAAGTAAAGGCACCTGAGATATATTGTAAGTATCTGCCTAGTCTGCACCAACATATGGTTTCCTGAGTAATACATACAAAGTTATAGGCATGTTACTAAATGGTTATATTTCATGCTACAGCTCATGTGTTCATAGAGAATTGTCTGCTACACCTGAAGTGAATGGAAATCCCTTTGAGTCACTGGGTTGCTCCACACAGAATGCAGAGTAATTTAACTGTAACTATTATCAACACTATCAATAATATTTCTAACCAACACAATGCTGTTTTATGTTCTTATTGCACTAACCAATCTTATCAGCTATTATATATCTCCCATAAAGATAGATATTACCCCTAATAACCCACATTTACCACACAACTCACCTGCAATCTCCCACAAACTATCACCTTACCTCTACCTTCTACTTTCTCTTACCTCTTCACCTACAGATGCAATAAGTCAAAGTCCTTACCAGCAAAATTTACATTAAACCTAAACTAAAATGCAAATGGCTTTACAGTTTTATAAGCAATAATTCCATCCAGAAACTCAGTGATGACATTCACCCCAACGCCAGTCCAGTTAAGTAGCAACCCAAGGACTTAACCAATGTAACCACAAATACTTTTAGATCTACTTTTACATCCTTTTCTGAATCCTGTCTCCTGCTTCAAGACATGAAAGTTAGAAGGGTGTATAAAAAATCCAAGACATTCAGGTATATCTAGCTACTCCCTCCCGTGAGATATTAGTTACTAATGAAACATGGTTAAGGAAATTTGGGCTTAAATGGCAAAACAAACACGCCAGTGTTGTTGCCATTGTCAAATGGTTAGAAATAATTCCACACCCCATGTAAATCCAGAAATTCAGCAATGAAAAAATGTCTCTGATCACTTCTCAACATCACACTTTTAGATGCTTGTATTCCATCTGATAACAACATTTTAACAGCAGGAGATAACCTCTGCATAGATGGCAGCTGATCAGCAGTGACAGTGATAATCCCTCAGAACCAGTTAATTAGTACTGCTATACAGAGGTAATCACCTCCACCACTGGCGTCGATAACATTTCAGAGAGACATTCGACTTTAGATTGGATCATTACCTACAAACCCAGCACAATTCAAAAATGTGGATGCCTGCCAGAGGCATTAAGTGACCACTTTCTGTGACATGCACTCAGAAACTAAACTGCAGTACTAAATCCAAATACATCATACATCGAAATTTAATAACGGCACTTTTATCAATACTCTGACCCAATATACTGGAACATATTCAAATCCATGCCAGCTCATGCTGCTACTTCACACGTTAATGACACTTTTATAAATATTCTTAACAGCCTACCTTGTATGCAAATAAAGAGTCAAAGCAAGCTCTTCACCATGACTAAGTAAAGAAACGTAAACAATTATGCTTCAAAGAGACAAAGCCTGGCACAACTGCCATAAAGGCAGAGTACAAAATATATCTGATGCATTTAGGCATCTCAAAAATCTTGTTAAGGACTACATTAAAATGGATAAACCAACCTATTATACCAACCTCCAATATAAGCACCAAAAAATCCAAGAATGTTTTGGTCATCACTAAACCAACTAATACATTCTGACCAAACCACCACACACTCTCCTTCTGCTTCTACTACTACCAACCCAGTGTCTTATTTATTCAACTCTTTCTTTTTTACATGCAGTACTATCTCTTAGTACTACTACTACTACTCATAACAATATTGATAATAATATTAATACTGAAAAGAGTTCACGTCTCTCTCTCTCTTTTTTCTATCTCCCTAGTCCTCTACTAACCATTCACATTTATTATCCTTCCTCCTGGTCTCCACTTCTAATATATGAAAACTTCGACTAAAACTAAAGCCAACCTTTTTAGCTGCTGACTAACTTCCAAAAAATTAGCAAAAATAGTAGTCAATGCCTTAGTTTTCCTTTATCAATATTAATAAACCTATCCATATTGAGAGATATCTTCCATATATCTGGAATAAAATATATGAAATATGACTCCAGAAAGGAGGGGCATCAACAGACTAATAAAACACAGATGTATTGTCATCCTGTCTTGTCTGACTAAATACTAAAGAAATGCATCCACTCTCAACTTATATATTACATTAACCCTAATGACCTTCTGACCAAAGCCCAACATGGTTTTTGACTTCAACATAGTACTACTACTGCTCCTGTCCTCAACTTCACCAGTATCATAAAACAAAATAGGAATGATGGCACCCTTTTATCATTATTCTTACATTTATCAAAATAATTTGATACCCATTCCATCAACTTCGTCTTATTGAAATGTCTTCCTTCAGACACACCAAGAACTTCTTATGTTTCCATAGCTATCTGACTTGCAGTGAGCTGTGAAATGAAATAACAAAATTGCTCTCCCCTGTCCTACCAATCACTGTCGACATCCCACAAGAATCAATATTAGGCCCTATCTTAGCAAACATTTTTATAAACTGACTTGTGCTATGGAGCTTGCATTAAATACTAAGTTCTGTAGCTGGTGTACTTAAGTAGGGGTTCTAATCTCACTGCAATCAATGTGTGTGTGTGTGTGTGTGTGTGTGTGTGTGTGTGTGTGTGTGTGTGTGTGTGTGTGTGTGTGTGTGTGTGCGTGTGTGTGTGTGTGTGTGTGTGTGTGTGTGTGTGTGTCTGTGTGTGTGTGCGCGTGTGTGTGCGTGTGTGTGTGTGTGTGTGCGCGCGCATTTGCGCGTGTGCCTATAGAGTCAGAAGAGCTTAACTGTGCATCCTACAGTTAGCATTAAAGTCCCATAGACTACAAATATTTTGGTCTTTTTCAAAAAGATTTCAAGCCATAAACTAAAGCACTGCTGATGATTCCCTGCTGAGCAAGAAAAGTATATATATATATATATATATATATATATATATATATATATATATATATATATATATATATATATATATATATATATATATATATATATATATATATATATATATATATATATATATATATTTGTCTGAGATTTGCTGGTAGAGCTGCTTTCTATTTTATCTGCTTCATTTTGTTTTCTGTTTTAAGAAATCTGTTTGGTTTGGTGTTTTGTTCTGTATGAGAGATAGTTAAATTATATAGGCTGCACATTTCAAGTGTTTTATCATTAGTTATATTGTTTATTGAGTGATACTTAAATTCACAGTGAATTTCTAGGCCTTTCTCTTTTCTAAAAATATTTCAAGCCTGCATAAACTAAAGCATTGATGGCCATTCCATGCTGTTTGGGGAAAGCAAACATACATTTTTCTCTGACTTGCTGATTTCTATTTTACCTGTTCTGTTTTGTTTTCTGTTTTAAGAAATCTGCTTGGCCTAGTGGTTTTGTTCTATTAGGGAGACAGACACTTAAGACTGCACATCTCATGTGTTTTTAATTAGTTAAATTGTTTATTGAGTGATACTTACTATAAATGCACAGTGAGCTGCTGGGCCTTTGTCTTTTCTAAAAAAAAAAGATTTCAAGCATGCAAAAACTAAAGTACTGCTGGTGATTTCCTGCTAGGTGAGAAAAGAAAACCAACATTTTTTGCCCGTGACTTGCTGATAGAGCTGCTTTCTGTTTTAACAGCTCCATTTTGTTTTCTGTGTTAAGAAATCTGCTTGGCCTGGTGTTTTTTTTTTTCTTGTGAGAGATAGACACTTAAATTAAATAGGCTGCATATTTCACATGCTTTTTAATTAGTTAAATTCTTTCGTGAGTAATACTTAAATACACAATGAATTGCTGGAGTTGGCTTTTCTAAAAAAGATTTTAAGCCTGCATAAACTAAAACACTGCTGGTCATTCCCTGCTGGCTGAGGAAAATAAACCTATATTATTTGTCTGTGACTTGCTGATAGAGCTGCTTTCTGTTTTACCTGCTCCATTTTGTTTTCTGTTTTAAGAAATATCCTTGTCTTGCCATATTTGTTCTATGTGAAAGATTGACACTTAAATTTTCTAGGCTGTAATTTCACTTTTTTCCATGGGTTAAATTGTTTCTCAAGTGATACTTAAATGCACAATGAATTGCTGGGCCTTTGTATTTTCTAAAAACGATTTCAAGCCTGCAAAAACCAAAGCACTAATGGTAACCCTGCTGGGATAGAAAAGTAAACCTATATTTGTTTGCCTGTGACTTGCTGATAGATCTGCTTTCTGTTTTACCTGTTCCATTTTGTTTTCTGTTTTAAGAAATTTGCTTGGCCTGGTGTTTTTTTTTCTTGTGAGAGATAGACACTTAAATTTACTAAGCTGCATATTTTGTATGCTTTTTCATTGGTTAAATTATTTCTTGAGTAATTCTTAAATACACAATGAATAACTGGAGTTGGCTTTTCTAAAAAGATTTTAAGTCTGCATAAACTAAAACACTGTTGGTGGTTCCCTGCTGGAATAGAAAAGCAAACCTATATATTTTTTGCCTGTGACTTCCTTATAGACCTGCTTTCTATTTTACCTGCTCCATTTTGTTTTCTATTTTAAGAAATCTGCTTGGCCTGGTGTTTTTGTTCTATGTGGGAGATAGGCAATTAAATTAATTAGGATGCACATTTCACATGTTCTTTCATTGGTCAAATTCCTTCTTGAGTAATACTTAGTTAAATACACCATGAATTGCTAGGCCTTTGTCTTTTCTAAAAAAAAAAGATTTAAAGCCTGCATAAACTAAAACACTGCTGGTGATTCCATGATGGCTGAGGAAAATAAACATTTACTATTTGTCTGTGACTTGTTGATAGAGCTGCTTTCTGTTTTACCTGATCCATTTTGTTTTCTGTTTTAAGAAATCTGCTTGGCCTGGTGATTTTGTTCCATGTGAGAGATCAACACCTAAATTATCTAGGTTACACATTTCACATGTTTTTTCATCTGTTAAATTAATTTGTTACTGTACTTTTTAAATGGTAATTTAACTAATTGCTGCATTATGTCTGCTTTTTACTGCTTGTGACTTCATCATTTTCTGCACTTGATTTCAACTGTACTGTTAGCCTAGACAGCACAGCCTAGATTCAAATTTGCTGAATCTAGCCTGTTATTGATAATCTTGAGCACTAAACCAGCCACTTTACATTAAGAAGTGATCCCTTCCACCCTTGTGGCAGAAGAATATAGATCTATCCTTGCCTGAGGTGGGTTTTGCTGAAGGAAGGTTCATTGTTTGCTTTCATACTGGTAAAGTAGCTTAAACATGTTTATTTTATCCTGTATTTAAGGCTTGTATTTGAGCTTTGCTGTGCTCCATGCAGCAGGGGTTAGCAGTGCCCTGTGCAAATGCCTTGAAACACAATTTTTCCCTAGACATTTGTCAGGAGCACTCCCAAGGTTCCCTGTTCCACTACGAACAACTCAGCTGTGCACTGTGCAGCACTGACACACTTATCATGCCTAGCCATCAATAAAACAAGCCCCTTTGTCAGTCCCAGTGAAGCAAACAAGTCTAACTAACACACTTCATTCCTTAATAGTACATACAGTAAAAACCTGCTATAATAGACAAGCAGTTTCCCATCATTTCTCTCACCAGCCGGATTGACATGGGTATCCTTAGGCAATGCAATAATTGCCTCATGTATACTGACAACCACTTACTCCTAAAACAAAGAAATATTCTATGTGAGAGATGTAATTACATTATGAAATTGGAGACAATTCTCTCACGTAACAACAAACTGATCATCACCCAGGATAGCAGCACACACACTTCATCTCTCACACAAAATAAGGTCACAATACATAAACCTGCATATGCAGAGGTACTCAATAGATGCCTGCCAAAAGATCGGAGATCTCCCAAATGTAAACCACTTGAACACATGGCTATGCAAATAGTAACTACTACACATAATAACACATACACCAGTGTCTCAGCAAATAAGCCCTTAAGGTAACACACCTCAAAATCAAATGTCTTAGACATAGGCAAATCCATAGTCAGACACACAGATGTCCCCCTCACTAGGCTGGGCAAAGAGAACTTCACTGACAGCTGCCTGTCAGGTGCCAGGATCTGACATATCACTCTTGCACTTAAGTCACTCAACAACTACAGTTATGGCTCTGTCATAGTCCATGTTGGATTGAATGTAGTCCATGTTGGGTTGAACATCTTAAGATGTGCCTCTCTGGATTATATGAAGTAAGACATGACTGAACTCTCAAATTATCTGTCCCAGAAAGGTATGACCCAGCCCTAAGCAGAATTCTATCTTCACCCAGAATGATGCCACAATGTAAACAAAAAAGGATTGACTTCAACAATTGGCTTAGCTTCTGGTGTCAACCCAGAGGGCTCCAGTATATGTCACCCAGGGAAGACATGGTCGACAGGCCATGCTGCTTTGCCATAGATGGTCTGTACCAGTGTCCACTAGGCTTTCAGGCGCTTGTCAAAAGAACAAAATTACTGATGTAACAAAATCCATTTGAGGCAAAGTAAAGGTTTTCTGTTTAATGCTTGGAATCTAAATGGGAAGCTGCACTCCCTAGAAGCACTTCCCACCTTGGAAGATGGTGATGTCTGTGCAGTCACTGAGGCATGGTTCAAAGCTGTGGACAGCTCGACAGCCGTGCAAGCCTACAATGTCTTCCACATGTTCAGACCTCAAAATGATTGTGAAAGAATCAAAGGTGGAGGTCTATTCATCTTCATTAAGACCATGTACACCTCAAGACTGGTCAGACAGTATGACTTTCTTGAACTACTCTATGCCCAGTTAACTGTAGACAATGTACTCTATCACATCATTGCTTGCTATAGGTCCCCCACCATAAGCCAAGAAAAGCACACCACCTACTTGGACTAACTGGAGTCACTCACCATACAGCCCAACACTTTAGTCGTGGGAAATTTTAACTATCCCTCCATTGACTAGGAGACATACATGAGCAAAAACATGCTCACCCAGAGATTCCTGGACTTTGTCAGCATAAATGCTCTGGAACAGACAGTTTGCACCCCACAAGGGGCTCAAATATCTCAGACATAGTACTCACCAACATGAGAGATCACTTTACTCCCCCCATGTGATGTCTTTCCTGGAAAGGTCAGACCATAAATCAGTCTTTTTCAAAGAAACTATTGGACTGACACCCCCCCTCCCCTCAGGAGCACAAATCTATAAAACTTTTCCAAAGCAAACTGCAGCCTACTAAGCAACAGTATAAAACAATTGTACAGGCTTGCCTGTACCTGACCTGATCAAAACCAAGTCCTCTCAAAAAAAAATCCACAATGGTGGTCCTCAAATATAAACAGGTTATATAACAAGGAGGAGGAAAGTGATGTCTAAGAACAAGAGGGAACTGACTCAGCAGATGAAGAATTCTCTCCATAGCTTGAATAAACAAATCAGAAATCTTGTAAACTTCTCTAAAGTGAACTACAAAGCTAAAATAGCATCCCCAGCCAATATAATCATAAGGCATTCTTTAACTATGTCTAAAATCTAAAAGGTAATACCCAGCTATGTGCCAAACTAGTAGTGGATAGCACCACTCATACTATACTGGAGGAAATTGCTAACTTGCTAGCTGACAGATTTGATGCAAACTTCACCCCCCTGTCCCCAGCAGGCATGCCTCAAAGCATACCTGACACCAGCCCTCTGCCTAGTAGCTCTATAAATCAGGTAATTTCTGCTCTTTTAAAGGCCAAAAAGATAGCTGCAATGGTACCAGATAACATCCCAGCTGCTTACTAAACAATCTAAAAGATAACCGATAGGACCCACTTGCCATTCTCTTTAACCATAGCCTGAGAACTGTCTTTGTTCCAGCAGAGGGGAGAACAGCAAGGGTAATCCCCTTGTACAAGGGGGGGAGGGGGTCATCAACCAACCATGGGAAGTATAGACCAATAAGTCTAATCAGCCTCATCTGAAAGGCCATGGAAAGAGTAATTATGGACCTTATTAAGAAGGACATAGGCATCTTCAAACTCTAGACCCAACCCAGTTTGGCTTTAAGGGTAGATCATGCTTATTAAACATAGTAGATTTATTTGAGAACATCACCAAAGACCTGAATGAAGGTAAGACAGTGCATACTGCCTATCTTGACCTAGCCAAGGCTTTTGACATAATCCCCCACTGAGGTATCATTGAGAAACTATCCCAGCCAGAGATCGACCTTTACATCATTAGATGGGTAGCCAATTGGTTCATTGACAGAACACATACTGGCAAAGTTGGCGAATACACCAGTATCAGCAGATGCTTCACTAGTGGCATAACAGAAAGATCTGGGCTAGGCCCTTTACTGTTCAGAATCTATTTCTTGTAAGTCCAGGCTAAAATCAATAGCCTTTGGCTTACCAAGTCTGGTGATGTTTACAAATTGGGTGCAATCATTAAGTCCCTCAGTGATGTTAACATATTACAGGAGGGTCTAACACAGACAAATGATTGGTGCCAAAGGCACTGTCTAAAACTAAATGTAAAAAGTGCATTATTATCCCCTTTGACAAAGTAGAATTTCCTGCTAATTACAATATTGACAGCACCTCCCAAAGTTCAAACCCAGTGGTGTGATATCTGTGGACACAGGTGGACAGCAATCTAAATTTGACCACCAAGTTCCCAGAGTGGTAAGGAAAGCCTTCTACACTGCACATCTCATAAGTAAGGGCATTGCATCCAGGTCTAAGGATATTATAATTCCACTGTACTCAACCCTCATCAGGCCATTAATAGAAGTACAATGGTCCCTTTTGCATGTACCTCACCAGGCAACTGCAGCACCTGGAGAGACCACAAAGGTTTCTCACCAAGAAAATACAGGGCCTCCAAACCATGACCTACCTGGATAGACTGAAAGCTCTGTCACTGTACTCTGAATCTTATAGGCTACTTTGAGACAACTTTTGCCTGGCCTACTGGGCAGTTTGCATCCCTGCCCTGATGTAAATGCTGTACATCCACAAGTCAAATGGCACAGGAATTACTCAGGCTAGGGATCTTAACTTAGCCTGTGACATAAATAGAACATGCTGGAGAGGTAGATATATGTCCCAGAGATTGCCACTCCTATGAAATAAACTTCCAATTCATGTAAAGAAGAGCTCCTCACTGACTCTATTCAAGTGTAACCTAGACAAATGCTTGGGCGACCACAAATTCACCCTGGGGGTGGCACCCCTGTCTTTCATGGACAGTTGTAGTTGGTGTTGATCATAGACTCATTGTGCAAATTATGTCCACATAACCAAGGAAAATTGGGGAAACTTGGGATTAACATGGCTAGGCTTGTAAGGGCTCTAGGGCCACTATCCTAGTAACTTCCTATGAACCTATGAACCTACATACTGCCACCCACCTTGCTAGAATAGCTCAACCCTTATATGCGCCACCCCATCCCTATCAACACGTCAAGACATCACCCAGAATTCTTTCACTACTATTGAAACTTGGTTAAAAGATGTAAATCTACCTTTAAATCCTAACAAAAAAAAAAAAAACTTATGCTCTTCACTCCTTCACAATACAAAAATGAAACATAATTTTTCAAAGTAACCTCATCAAACTATAGAAAAATTGAAACTTTAAGACAAACAAAACATAAAGAGCAACCCTTTACATATAAGTGTAGGACTTTTTGTTGATCTGCTAATTATGAGGTGCTAAATAACAAAACAACTCTGGAAAAGAGTCACTAATGAACTAAATAAACAAAATTGGCTCTTTGCCAGTTTCGCACCATAATTTCCATACTCCTAGAAAAGCACGTATTCTGTATAAAGAAACAGGCGTCCAAGCAAATAAAATGACAAACAGAACTTTAACAAATACAGATTAAGTGCTTTCGTCCCTACCACAAGCTTGGGACTTCTTGAGAACAATGTCATACCCAGAATCACTTACTTAAATATTTAAAGATTATTTAATCAGCTATTAAGTAAAGCAATTTAAGATGGAAATTAAAGTGAGTGTTATTGTCTTTATATTTTCTTAAAAGCCAAAGTACCCCATTTACCTTTACCCACAGAAAAATATTCTTTTGTACAATATCAAATATAAACTTATATATATATATATATATATATATATATATATATATATATATATATATATATATATACAAAAAATATATAAGCACATATTATACAAAAACATATTATTATGAGGTGTTAAATACCTAATAAAAATCTTTGCAACTAAGACCATATGTGTGTCTGTGCGCTTGTGTGTTGTGTGTGTGTGTGTGTGTGTGTGTGTGTGTGTGTGTGTGTGTGTGTGTGAGTGTGTGTGCGTGTGCGTGTGTGTGTGTGTGTGTGTGTGTGTGTGTGTGTGTGTGTGTGTGTGTGTGTGTGTGTGTGTGTGTGTGTGTGTGTGTGTGTGTGTGTGTGTGCCTGTATGTGCGTATGCAGACAACAGTTCATTATTCTTCACAATGTGCTATTTAGGGCTGATAGCATCTCTACAGTGATGGAGAACTTCAAATGTGAGTACCAAGGAGCTGGCTATGCAAACATTGTCCTTAGTTGGTCACAGGAGAAGTGACTTTAAAACCTGAGCAGATAATTTTATGCCATGTAATAACTAATCTGTTGATTGTGCAGACTGTAATCTATGGTAACTCCAGCTCAAAATAATTTTAAAATAATCAAATATAAAATGGATGGAGCCTTGTACCAGTATTCTAACACTTAAGCAAAAAGTTATTTGGTAACACAAATTTCACCAATAGATGTCTGGAGAATTTTAATGCACTTTCCTGATTTTACTGATTTGCCAGAGATGCAGGTACTTCTTTAAACTTCTTGGACTTCAGTAGTTCAGAACACTAAATGCTACACTTTGCACAAACTGGTTAATGCCTGAGAAAGTACAGTTGTGTAAGTTGAGCTTATCATAGCAGTAGATGTTCAAATGATCACTGTTGCAGTAGCCTTAGCTACATGGGTTATATCCTGCCAAAGATGTAATGGCCAGCCAGCTTCCAAAGTTTCAAATCAACTTCTAGGTGCCCAAATGGTCAAGCAGCTTGAAGTGAGCTGACCTAAAGACAAGTTTGGGTACAAAGCCCTTCAGAACTTTCCTGCCAGCAGAAAGAGAGAGGCTAAGCCCTGAAAAAATTATGCTAGGAATGACATGGCATAAAAAACACTCCAAAAACCAAGGCGGATGAATGGAGAATGTGGCTACTGCAGCAGTGATCATTCAAACATCTACTGTTCTGAATCTTCAGAATTACACAGGATATTACACAACTGTACTATGGTAATCACATTGATAACTGCTACAGTAGCCTTAGCTATATGGATAGATTGCCATAGCTAACTACATTTGGGAGATGAAAGAAATGTCCAGGAACCCCTGGAGAATGGTCATAGCAAAGCTTGATATGGACATAGATAAGGGATCAACCTTATACAGCTTTGTAAAATATGGATAAAGGCCCAAGTAGCAGCTTCTAGAATATTTCTAGAATCCAACTTTTCCAAAAAGGCATTGATAAAGCCAATGCTCTGGTAGAGAGCACCTTGGCCATGCCTAGAATAGATATTTTATGGTGAGTATAACAAAAGGTAATAGTCTTAGACAAGCATTTGGAAATGGTCTGTTTTGACACAGGTTGTCCCTTCTTCCTACCTTCACAAGAAATAAACAATTGATCCAATAATCTAAGCGATATAGCTGTGTCAGGATAGTTACCTGAGTTATCTGTGGACATCCAAGGTATGGTGTATCCTTTATCCGTCATTTTTAGATTCAGTCAAGAAAGAAAAAGAAGTAAGACGGATAGTTTGCCATAAAGTAAATGTGGATACCACTTTAGGCATAAAAGAAGGATTAGTTCTCAAAAAAAAATTATTTTTGTAAAATGAGGTAGGACTGACTCACCATAAGAACTTTCAACTCAGATATCCTTCTTGCAGAGGTCAGAGCAATTAGTAAAAACTGTTCTCTATACTAAGAACTTTGTCAGACATATTATCTGGTTCAAATGGAGCTTCTCTAACACAAAATTAAGGAGGCCACACTGGTTTATTTGATGACCTCTTATGCAAAACCATCTTGACATGAGACTTCTTTGAAATAAGAGGATCTATGGGTAGACATGCTGAAATTGTCAATAAATAAACCTTGACAGAGAAATAAAAAAAGCCATAGGATAATACCTCACACAAATATTGTGAAACCAGAGAACAACTAGGTCTGAATGGGTGCAGGTTATGTCATCGGCACCGATTAGAAAACCCTTTCCATTTGTTAATATATAATTTTCTCATAGCAGGCTTTCTTGCCTCCATTAATATCTGATGCACATCCTCAGTAAACAGGTACCCAAAAGGAATTAAGACCTTACCAGTAAATTGAAAATGATTGATGTAGGAATGCATCAGACACCCCTGTTCTTGAGTGAGTAGATCCAGTCTCTGGGGTAGGGTGTTGAAATTGCCCTTGGCCATTTTTGAAAGAAGGGAGAATCACAGTTGCATAGGCCATAAGGGAGTCACCGCAACAATCTTGGGGGATTCCTTCTGAATCTTCAGAATTATACTGGATATTAGTGGAAAGGGAGGAAAACATACAGGAACAGCCCTGTCCAAAGAAAAGAAAAGAAAAGAAAAGTATTGTCTTCCTGGCCTTCTTGCATAGAGTCCTGGAACATAATCTTGTCAGTTCATTGCTAAACAAGAGGCTTAAAGGTCTACTTGAGGAGCGCCCCACAGATGGATCAAATCTTGGAAGACGTCCTGATCTAATTTCCATTTGTGGGGATCTGCCCTGGTCCTGCTCAGCTTATCTGCCACACAATTGTGCTCCAGTGGAATGTAGGATTCCTGTAGATTGAGATTGTGCTATGAAATTATATCCCAAGCTAACATGGCTAATCTGCAATGGGAGTATGGCATGGATCTCCCTTGCTTGGTGATATACCTCAAGACTGTGGTATTGTCTGAAACCACTTTGAAGAGGACCCAGAGCCTTTATCCATCCTGAAACTGCTTTGCATGAAACGTCCAAAGCATCTCTGGTGACTGACTGCTTTGGAGCAAGGAGAGAGAAGGGAAGACCTAGATTTAAGGATATCTGTTATCTTCAACAAAATATTTCTCTTATGACAAACCCCAGCAATAGGATTTGAAAAGATAATGGGTGTTGATGCTGAGACCAATGAGATTTCAGATACTACTGTACCTTTCTTAGGTGGAGTCTTGGCAGGAGTATCATGACAACCATAGATGCCATAAAATCCAAAATCCTGAGGTATTCTATCATAGTGACTAAAGACTGATTGGAAAGCCTTGGAAACAAATCTAAATAAAGCTGACATTTTTCCTGTGGAAAAAAAGCTCTTTCTATTGATCTGTCTAGTTGACAACCCAGGAACTCAATCCTGTGTGAGGGAGTCAAGAAAGACTTTTGACTATTCTCTTGGAATCACTTGTATAAGAGATCTCTCACCTAAGAGAAAGATTCCTGACACTTTGAAAAAGACTCTGCAAAGATAAGCAAGCCATTTAAATATGGAAAAATGTGGATGCTATGTAGCCTACATTGAGCTATAACTGGAGCTAGACACTTTGTGAACACTCTTGGTGCGGTGGAAAGTCCAATGAGCTGATGATAATCTGTTCCTGCCATACAAAATCTTAATACATTTCTGAAGTCTGGATGAATAGGGATGTGATGATAAACATCTTATAAGGTTAGTGTTACCAGTAAACTTGAAAGAGGAAGACGAGGTAACCGATTGTGAAGTTACATAATTTAGGATTAGGGCACTGTAACAAACAGGTTTAGGAAAGAAACATCGAGAGCTAGTCTCCAAGTGTTTTATTTCTTTGCCACTAGGAACATCCTTAAATAAAAACCCTTCCACACTTAAGAAGGAGGAACTGGCTCTATCAGTCTTTGGGACAGCATATGATGAAGAACAGGACAAAACAAGAGTCTGATTTGAAAGAAGAGGAATGATGCCCTGGAAATGAGGAATTTCCTCCCACTCTGTAATCCTGATGAATGATATACACAACCCATTTATCTGAAGCAATCTGTTGCCAAAGAAAAAAAGGAGATTAAGACTTTCTGAAAGAAATGGGGGCCAGGGTGGGGTGGATCAGAAGTTCACTTGAATAGCCAGTCAGACATATCAGACTGCCCTTGGTTTTGGGAGGCTAGAGGCTTCTTTTCAGAACTCCCTTGCCAGTCCTTCTTAAATATCCTTTTACATGAATTGTGTTAAGACTGTTTATTGTGTTTTCTACCAGAATGGAAGGAGGGAAAGAAAATCTCTTGAACAAATCAGAAAAGGAGAAATGAAAAATCTTAGAGATTTCCTGGATTAGCTTGCCCCTTTCATCACACTTTTTGTTCACGTCCCAGCAGAGGGACCACACACTAAATTTCTATCCAAGAAAGAATTTAAAATCTAATTTTAACATCATCTGGAAGGTTCTAAAAATTCATCCATGCAAACTTCCTTAAAACAGTACCTGCAGCTACAGCCCTCTAAGAAGTATTAATAGAGTCATACAGCACCCTGTAAACAATGAGTAGTAACTTGTGTGAAAGAAAAAACTAAGTTATTTAGAGCAGACTTTTCCTCACTAGAAGTAACTGCAGATAAAGAATTCCTCATGCTTTCATAATTCATCAGAACTAGCTTTAACACATGAAGCTGACAATTAAAAATTTGAAAACTAAAGTAGCAGATGTAAACATATTTCCCCCTTATCTATCAATAATTTTTCCATCCTTATCAAAAAGAGTAGGATTTGAATTAACTAGTGCTTACCAGTAGTGGAGTCAGCTATAGTTACAGGCAGATATGGGAATATTGTATAACAATTTTACAAGATTGAGGAATGTTATGCAGCCTATCTGCCTTTTTAGGGGTAGTTGGCTGACTTACAGAAAAATTGTAGACAGTAACACACACATCCTCTAAAGCTAACAGAACAGGAGAAATGGGTGTAGGCTCTGGAAAATCCTTCTGCAAAGTCACAGTATTGTTGAGGGACTGAGAAGCCTCAGTGTTCTCCCACTGAAACCACTGGCGCATTCTTGCAATAGTCTCAGAGAAAAAGAAAGTCCCACTGGAAGAATAGGATCATAGGAGATTTCAGAGGTCATTTCAAGCCTAGCCATTTCATCCCAATGTAATACCATATAAATGCTAGTCATTACCCAAGATTGCATTTATTAATGACTGTCCATGTCCAGGAGGGTTGTTGGCACTATTTATTTATTTATTTTATTTATTTTACATTTGTTGACTGGGCTAGTCTAACTGGATTTATGTCCATTTTCAGTAGAGGCCTGGGGAGATAAGCTCCGAGGAAGCACAGAATACATAATCACATATACAAAGATTAAATTCATGTTAAATATTCTTAGAAAGAAAGACCAGGAGAAATCTCAGAGTTCCAGGGAGATAAGTTCCGAGAAGCAGAAATATAATAACATATACAAGATTAATTTCATGTTAAACATTACTAGAAAAAAAAGATAAGGAATAATCTCATTGGTCGTTTGTTCTTAGTGTAGTGCTAAGTAAAAAAACACTTAACATAATACAGATATAGTTGCATTATAACATGTAAAATATAGCAGCTGAGTAGAAAAGTTATTAGAAGGTGGGTTGGTATAAAGAAGGATAACAAAAGTATGAGCTGCAATATTCAGAATATGTGTTAAAAACAGGTTTGATTAAAGAAGTTATGAGGAGATACTAAGAAAAGATCCAGAAAGGAATAAGTTAGTTGTTACTAAGAAAAGGAACTGGAATATAGAAAAGAGGAGCGTAGGTAGGTCCAAGGAGGAAAGGTAATATATCAGTCAGGTTTAGTACAGGGGCATAACCACTGTGTTCTAAGAAAAAGTTTCAGTTTGTTTTTGAAGAGTGATAATGAGGGAACAGAGGAAAGTTCAGTAGGAAGAAGGTTCCAGGATTTTCCAACAGTATTACAGAAAAGAGAGTCTCCAGCCCTGTTGTTAGATTTACAAATATTTACCAGAATTAATGGTGCCCCTTCCACTCATCCAGGTTATTCTTGAACAGTGTCATAGATGTGTTCTATTTCACATAAATGAGTAGCCTATTCCAAAGACAAAGTAGTTGCTGATAGATAAATCTGGCCCTCCAGCATGTTCTATTTTAGTTGCAGGCCATATTTAGGTCCTTGGAATGGGTAGCCCTAGTCCCATTGTATTTACGGATATTGTACAAGTTCATTAGGTTTGAGTCTGAGATTGCTCTGTAGGCCAGGCATAAGACCCACTTATAAGTCTATATGATACAGAGTATAGTACCAGGGACTTTAGTCAGTCTACATAAGGCACATGCTGGAATCATTTGATCTTCTTTGTTAGAAACCCACAAGGTCTCTCCAATTTCTGCAGGTGCTTTGTATGGTACATGCCAAATGAGGCATTATACTCAATTATGAGCCAGATTAGTGCTGAGTATAGAGGGGTTATAACCTCTTTTGCTCTCAAGGTGATGCCTTTACTAGTCATGTGCTACATAGAAAGCCTTCCTTACTACACTAGACACATGGTTGTTGAAGTTAAGGTCACAGTCAACTTGTGATCCAAGGTCCCTTACCACTTCATGGGTACTTAGGGTATTATTGTTTATTTGATAGTGTGAAGGGACATTGTTTGTGCCGAAGGGAATAATGATGCATTTCTTTGCATTCAGTTTGAGACCATGACTAAACCAGTCGTTGGTCTGGGTAAGACCCTCCTGGAGTATACTGGCATCATTTGGAGATTCAACAATTTCACCCAGTTTGCAGTCATCTCCAAACTTGGTAAGCCACAACCCCTTAGTTTTGACCTGAACTTCTGAGAAGTATATACCAAACAGTAGGGGGCCCAGTACTGTTTAGTATAAACTTGCCAGAAGTTCAGGTCAAAACTAAGAGAATTAGAAACTGAGCTGTCCTCTGAGTCTGAATTAGAAAATTGAGGAAAAAATGACTTCATCCTTGCATCTTTCTTTTCAGATTCTGAATCTTGAATTTCTTTGGGAAATGAGGAACCCCCCTTTCTGTTACCAGAAACTACTTTACTAGAAGAATCAATTGTCTGAATTAAACACTTAGCCAGACCCCATAAACTATATTACTGTCTAAAGAAATTTGAGGAGGAGTAGACACATGCTTGGTTTTCTGTTTCTTTTTGACAGGGAAAATGGGGTGAACTGTGTCACTAATGGCAGCAGCTGCTTCCCATGGGAAGGGCACAGCATTCTGCCACAACAGGGAAACCTTCTTGGTTCACTCTCCCAAGACTGACAATAGTGGATCTCCAACAGCCGCAGAGGATATGGCTAACCCCAAGTCCACAGTGACTGTAGGTGCTACACAAGAGACATCCAGGATACAAATAAGTGGTCTGAGGTGCAACAAATGGTCACAGCATACTCACTCATCAACAGCTAAGCCAAACTGTTAGCCTATTGCGGTGGCAAAGGCTGTTTGTTTTACTTTTTCTTTTTTTGACTGGACGAAGGACTGAATGTAGGATCGGTAGCCTTTTCCATGGTCAGGTTGAAAATGGTGCTTATTTCCCAAGAAAGACAAGCAGCAAGTGCCGGTAAAACTATGGGCCCACAAAAGTTACCTTTTTTTGACAGAACAAACACAGTAAAAATAACTCTCAAATGTTATGCTATCACTACCAAGGAAAAATAAACACAATTTGTCCACAGAAAATATGTTTTCAGTTAGTGAGAAAAAGTATATTACAGTCCATTAAAACACAACTCTTTGCTTTAAAATAACTTTTGTAAAAAGGAAAGTAATAAAACATCAATGCATTTAAGAAAATGTAAGTTTTTTTCCCCCAAAGGGAACTTCTCTGCCCAGCGAAGGGAAGCACAAGCCAGCTGCTGATGCTCAAAACCCTCAGAGGAGCATACTCTTTGGTGGCAGGAAATCATTGTAGGGATTCACACACAGACTTGTGTTTTTGTCAGCTCAGCTTGAGCTACTTCATAGTTTGAGCATGTGGAAGGTGCTCTGAAGCTTTGAAACCTGGTCAGCCATTATATTCTTAGTAAGACATAACCTATATAGCTAAGGCTACTGCAGCAGTGATCAATATGATGAACATAGCTGGCTAATTCACTAAAACTCTAAGTTGTGGAGTGCCGCACCTCTAACAGCTTGCAAAGCTGCTTCAAATCCAGACCATTTTTTAATCAGGTTAAAAAGTAACCAGTATCTTTTGAACAGTAAATGCCATCAAAAGATACAACCAGCAAAGCTATCAATAAAAGGTTTTCTTTACAAACGTAATAGTTGGGCCACACAGTCTTTACATCAATGCTGCAATACATTGAAATGCATATAAATCCAGAATTACATTATCTTTAAAGGTTTAACAAACAATTTCTCTATATCTTGCAAGTTGTACAGCCTAGTCATACAGAGTCAGGAAACGTCTTCTGCCAAATTTGAGCCTCCATATTACAACAGGAAATTCCTTTCTGAGTGCTCTTTCACTGAAATATTTATAGAAATATCAAATATGCTTATTTTTATAAATAACATAACATTGAACATTTTTCAAGATATACAACTTGCTGTACAAATATCAAGAGCAGTGTTCTTTAACACCTACGCTTTCTTCTGATGCCATACAATGCTATGTAAGAAACAGATTTTTGGAAATATTAAAGCACGTACAGTAATGTTGAACGTCTTCATAATTACTCACAAACTATTATCAATCCTTCCAGTACAGCACACTACACAGTCAGCAACACAGAATTTTCTGTCTCCCATCATGAAATTTCACAAAATGCCAGTTAATATTATACGGTTCTCCCAGTTATGAAAATATGGATATCAATATAGAAATATGAATAACAAGGACAAACAGTAATTAATGTCTTCACTTGCAAGTTATCTTAGATTGACAGTCTTATTGTCATTCTATTTCCTACACATTACCCTTTCTTAAGCTGCCTAATATTAATCACTCACTACTAGGACCACAGCCTTCATTACAACCTAAAGACAACCTCCTGAGGTGAGAGATTCCTCACCCAAATAATTTCCCTTCCTATGCAATAATTTCCTCTTGTTTTGTGAAACAATGTAAGGGCAACACATTGGTATTCTTCAAGTTTGGCCTTGCTATTGAGATAGGTATGTACAAATTTAATCTTGGGGTAGGCAGTGTGGCCCTCATTGGGTAGGGTGGGACATACACCACTGTCCTCACTGGATTACATGGCTAGGCTATATATGTTCATCAAGGCCATATGCCTATTAAGAAAGTATGGTCCTCAGAATATATATAAATATGTATAGATAATATATAAATATATATATATATATATATATATATATATATATATATATATATATATATATATATGGGTCTATATGACTTGGTCGACAGTTCATATGGTCGATTGTTTATTTGGTCGACAGTTCATTTGATCGACAAGCATTTTAGGTGGGGGGCTTCACCCCCCACACCCCCCAATGTGGGGGGCTGTGCCCCCCCCCCAACTATATATATCAACTCCAGGGTCGCACAACATTGGGGAAGGGGGCAAATGCTTGTTGATCAAATGAACTGTCGACCAAATAAACAGTCGACCATATGAACTGTCAACCAAGTCATATAGACCCATATATATATATATATATATATATATATATATATATATATATATATATAGTTGTATATAGTTATATACAGATAAATGTGTGTGTGTGTGTGTGTGTGTGTGTGTGTGTGTGTGTGTGTGTGTGTGTGTGTGCGTGTGTGTGTGTGTGTGTGTGTGTGTGTGTGTGTGTGTGTGTGTGTGTGTGTGTGTGTGTGTGTGTATTGTTAGAAACCAGCAGAGATAGTAAGGACAATATATGGGTACACAAGTTCATGGCAGAGAGATAAGAAGTGGTCACCTGAACAGGAAGAAACTAGAGTGGTGGTAGTGGAGGAAATATGAAGTTGATTGTAAGGACTGTTTCTTAGCTATGGGACACTTGAAAGCTGCTAGGTTCCAAAACCAGTTTTTCAGCCTAGTGAGCACTCACAGAGACCTACACCTGATTACATAACGAAAACTGAGCCCGCTACAAGCTTAAGTTTTAACAGTGATGTTTATTGCCAGTGTAAAAATTCTAAGTAATAACGTAGCCCATCAAAGTCATTTGTCTGTTTGTAGTGTAGTGACTGCTTCAGCCATATGCAGAATCTGGTATAGCAAGTAGTCCATGATGGTAAGGCAGACTGCTTGCAGTATCAGTTTCACATATAATGTATGGCTGTGCTGCAGTAAAAGGAAAGCCAAGAGAGGGAGCCACAAGCATGGTAGACGTTTTACAGCAGGTTTTACATTTCAATGTTTGTAATTGCTGAAATGCAACACCTTCATTATTTTGGGGCAGGTCTTTGTAAGGGCAAACCCATCGGCACATCCATCCACCATGTCAGATGTGAGAAATGCCTGCATGACAGAGTTTAATTAATAATTTGTTATGCAAGAGGCATGCATTCTCAGCTCTGGCATACAAATGCACTGTAGTACCAGTTAACTTTGGCACTCACAGGTGTTTTTAGTAGAAATGAAGTAAGCAGGAAGGGGAATACATAATGCAGCCAGAGAAAGAAGGGAGAGGCGCTGCATCTGATAGCAGTAGAGTATAAGTTTAGATGCCATGTGGTTGACATATGATGTACACAAGCATAGTCAGGGAATTGTGATGGGTAGACGAGATTCTGAAGACAGTCAAACCTCTTACAGCTTGCATAAAATTTTATAAATTTAGATGTATAATAGCTTTGAAGAGAAGGAAAGTTAGGAAAATATATGCTTTAACATCAGTATATGCTTTACATTACAGGTCAATTACCCCTTTATGATGATTCAGAAGTAAATGTTTACTTGTGACTAGTCTATTGACTTGGTAATCCTGATCATTCAAAGAAAAACCTGAAAATCTGAGGTAGAAGCTAGCATTAGTGGTGGTCTTAGGAACTCTGCAAGTTATCAGAGGCACAGTGAATGTCTTAGGCAAACAGAAGAACAGTATATTAGAAAGTGTTTGTATGGCAGGGCAATCCTACAAGCACATATAATGTACCATATTATTCAGAAGTATGTTGGATCACATTTCTTAAACTGTGCTTTTCAGTGATTCAAATATACAAATGAAGTTCTGTAGTATTTAACTAAAAAATACAAAAATATTTATTGTAAGGTATATCACAAGACACAGTGCTAAAGCTTTATAACACAATTTTTTTTATGCTAGGCAACTACTGGTAAGGTGCAGAAAAAATGTACACTGTAGCAATGTATGTATGGAAGAACCAGATCAACATTTTATTTTAATAGTTACTTAAATGTATATTTTAAACTATTTTCTATTTCAGTAACCATGTCCAACTGAGTAAACACTCAGACCTACTGAGAAAAGGCCCATTAAAAATGATTACAGAAGTTACCACATCATAGTACATTACTCATAAAAGAGCTCTTTGATGCATAAATGTACAAAGTCATTGATATAAAAGCTGCCTGCAATATGGGAAATCAATATGAAATGCATAGAAATTCACAGTAAATGATAAGCACTGCTGTAGTAAAGCAATATTAATATTAAACACTACTGAAATGTAGGTTAAAGTTGATAAAACACATACGACTAATCTTAAAAGAAATGGAATTAAAGTGTTTATTGATATTGTGAAAGCCATAATTCATCACAATGTGCATGCTGCATTTTCTCAGTATTGTGAGCATTAGCGATCAGAATTAGTTTTATGGAATACCATTTAATCAGTATGAAAAGTGCATGCAGTTAGATGATGTGCAAATCCTGTGGCCCGTCACCTTTCCATCAACAGTTTGGTACAACAGACAGAGTTGGTGACTGCATTGTTTCGGAGTACAACAAAGTTCACCAGTTCTGACAATCATTTGGTTTTAGCAGTAGACAAAATGCATTTTCTTGTCATATCACAGCAGGTAATTACAAACACTGTGGAAAAAGGAAGAAGTGCATTTGCACAAATATAAGTGAGGAACAAGAATTGTTATAGAAAAGGAAGACAGAATGGTTTGGTACTATTTCTAAAAGTCGTAATCCATTACCGGTGCAGCAAAAGAATGAAAAGACAATTTGTTAAAATCTCTCTCTCTCTCTCTCTCTCTATATATATATATATATATATATATATATATACATATATATAAAATATCTATCTATCTATATATCTATATATATATATATATATATATATATATATATATATATAGATAGATAGATATAAATATAGATATATATGTGTGTGTACAGATATAGATATATTTATTATACATCTATATATATATATATATATATATATATATATATATATATGGGTCTACTTCATATGATTGAAAGACCATTTGACCTAAACCCATTTGATCAAAAATTCATATGATCGTAAACCAGTATTCAAGGCAAATAACAGGGATTTGTCCCCCTCCAATATGAAGCAACCCTGGAGTTGGTATATATATAGTTAGGGGGGATGTGTTACATTTAAAATCTGTACTTTTTGTTTTATTTTCTTCTTTTCAAGGAAACTGGGTGGGGTCTTCGCCCCCCACAACCCCCAAATGTGGGGGGCTGCACCCCCACACCCCCCCTAACTATATATACCAACTTCAGGGTCACACGATATTGGGGAGGGGGACAAATCCCAGTTGTATGCCTTGAATACTGGTTTAAGATCAAATGAACTTTAGATCAAATGGGTTTAGGTCAAATGGTCTTTCGATCATATGAAGTAGACCCATATTTGGTAAAATATGTAGCAGAGATGGTGGTACAGTCACAAATATATATTTATAGTTGAGGAAATTATTAGGACACAGAAGAGAACTGTAGGCCAAACAGGTGTCAACAATTCTACAGAAAAATATAGACCTAGATTTCATGAGTTGCAAGATACTGTGTCAGTTGATTTTTTTTAAATAGCAAACAGATAATTCTAGGTCAGATTCTAAAAGATTGGTCCATCCCTGCAGAATGCACCAAAAGAAAGAGGATGAAAACTACAGAGCAATGTAATATGTAAATACAAAACAATGCAAAAGTAGCATATAGGCGAGCAGTAATCGATGATCATTGAAGTAAGTAGCAGAGGTACCCCAAGATGACAGCAACTATGAACCCTAAAACAGAAACATGTATTTATCATCATTATCATCATCCACCCATTTTTCCCACTTTCTACATTGGAGTGGGGTGTCATGTCATCTGTCACCATCTCTCTCTGTTCAGTGCCACTCACCTGCCTTCTTGGACACTCATCCCTGACTGTCACAGCTCTTTTGTCACACAATAAGTCCACCTGTTTGCTGGATTCCCTCATTTCCTCTTGCATTCTTCCTGTCTGTCCCTAATATTCTTCACCAGATTGTATTCTGCTTTTCTGTACATGTGACAAAACCTCTGCCATTTGTTCTTTTTGATCTTTTCAGCAATTGGAGCTACTTTGGTGTCTGCTCTTATGTCCTCATTTCTTCATCTGTCCCACAGTGTGCATCCTACCACCTTTCTCAGGCACTTCATTTCCATCACCTCTAACTTCTTCAACTGTTCTGCCTTTACTGCCCAGTTTTCTCTACCATACAGTAGTACTGGTCGCATCACTGTCTTGTACACCTTACTTTTCAGCTTCTTTGGCATTCTTCTGCCATATGCTACACCTGGCAGTTTGCGCCAGTTGGCTGCAGCCCCTATGATTCTATTTTTTTTCAAGCACCTGTATTGAAATATCACGTGTGACACAGACAACTTTACATTCATATAAAAGTAATCAAACTATATTAACATGACAAACATACTTTGCATATATTGCTATATATCATACAACCTAAGAAATATTACATAAATTATTCAGTTCCTGTCTTTCTTAAATAAGAAACATCTTTATTAAACCGTCACTTACTACATAGGCAATCATACATTTATATAAATGAAAACAAACCACACTGACACAATCCTATTTGCAAGCATTTTACATCACAAGCCATACTGACACATTCTCAGTTGCAAACATTATACATCACTTATAATCAATGCAATCTTTCTCACTCAAACATCACATAGCTCATTTAAGTCCTGCCATGTTTTAGACCTCATTCCTCCCTTTATGTATTGTTCCCACAGTTCCCATTTTTTTCCTATGTAGTTTGTTCCTACCTTTTTTCTAAAGATCTCAATAACAGTTGTTTTATCTCTGTTACTTTATTCAATACTTCCAGTATAGTTGGTTTAGATTTTGATTTATATTTTCTAATAATTGCTTTTTGGCAGTCACCATTACTAGATACAGCAAGGCCTTACCATGTCTAGGCAATTCCAATTCTGTATAATAGTTCAGAAAAAGCATCTCCCTCATCAGACCAATCTGTCCACCCAGCATCTCTGACAGTGCATCCCTTAAAGTCTGTCAATTGACTGCACTCCCAGAAAATGTTTCCAGTTACCTCTTTATTCCCCTTCACACCTCAATTATGTACTGACCTCCTCATTCAGACTTCCCTTCTCCTCAGTCACTATTCCCAGATACTTGAAGCTGTTAACCTGTTCCCCTATTTTCCCTTCTATCCCAATTCTCAGCTTCTTCCACCATTTGTTGCCATTAAAACTGTCTTATCTTTAGTCAGTTTCATCTCGTATGCATTCAATTTTTATTCCATTCCCTATCCTTTGCAGAAGTTCTTGCTCAGAGTCTGCCTGTAATACCACATCATATGCATACATTAACTTTTTTGATCTGTCCCCTCTGACCTGTATGCTAATGTAGTCCATCACCAGTATAGAGAACAGTAGGCTCAGAGATGAACCCTGGTGCACATCAACTCCTACTGGGAATCTCTGTGAGACAGATCACTGCTTATACTTGAGTCATTGGGTCCTTGTACATAGCCTGCACTAATTCCTTCAATCTTTCTGAGACTTCTAAACACCACAGTACTACCCAAATCAGCTTTCTTGGGACATTGTCATATGCTTTCTCCAAGTCTAGGAAAGCCCAGTTAGACTCTTTCCTCATCTTTACCTTTTTCTCAACTACCTGACTTCCTGCAAACTTCAGGTTAGTTGTGCTACATCCTGATCTGAAACCTAACTACTCATTTCCCATCTTACTTTCTACTAATCTGTATATTCATTTATCAATCACCCTCTCCAGAACTTTCATGCAGTGTGACAGGAGTTTGATACATCTGTACTGCCCACATTTGCTAATGCCCACCTTGTTCTTGAACACTGGCACTAGTGTAGTTATTCTCCAGTCATCTGGGCTATGCCTTTCCTTCCATACTGCTATGCATACCCTCTGGAGCCACTCCACCCCTATCTTACCCAGTATCTTTATTATATATGTAACTTCATCTAAGCCTACTGCTTCCTCTGACTTCATTTTCCTTAATGCTGTTCTTATTTTTTCTATGGTGGGCTTCTTCTCTTCTATTATTGTAGGCTGTGTCTGAGGCAGTACCACTTTTCGGGGGTTTTCTTCATTCAAGAGGTGCTGAAGGTATTCCTTTCACCTGCCTTTGATGTCCTGTGGACTGGTGAGTAGGTTGATGCAATATGCTGAAAGAAACAATGAAAAAAAGAAGCAATGCAAGGGAAATACAACTAGTCTTCAGAAAAGGCATATACCAGCTCCATCATTGATTGGATTATTGTGTCTAATCCTCACCTCAATCACTATCCTGAATCCCTCCCAGACTCCCTAAGTGACCACTGCTCTGTGTGTATCCAAAGATTTTCCTCCCATCAGTCTCGACCTCATAAAGTTATTGAATGTCATAAGCTAACTAACTTTGACCATCAAATCTTTAACAACTATCTCCAAGCTATTGATTGGTCCTTTCTCTCTTTCTTACTTTTGAATGATGCTGTATTTCAATTTAATTCTATTTTCCTTAACACACTTGATTATCAAGCCCCTCCCAGATCTGTCAGAGTTAAATCTCAATGTTCTCCTTGGCTTTCTAACTTCACATTGTCTCTTATTCATAAAAGAGACAATGCATGGAAACTATGGACCAAAACAAAATCTCCCTTTAATTACCAAATATATAGGGAACTTCGTAATCTGACTAAGCACATTATCATGGATAAGACGAACTTCTATCTCACTCAACAAACATCTTCATCTAGAAACCCTAAAATATTCTGGAGCACTGTTAACCATATTCTCTACCCTGGCAATCCTTCAACTCCCAAACCATGTCCTAGTAACACTCCACGTGAAACTACATCTCTCTTTAACTCATACTTCATTGATACCATCAGTAAGCTCATGCAAACTTCCTACCTACCTAATCCTTCACCTCCTACCACCTCTCAATCACTCAATTCTCTCTTCTCATTAAAAACAATTCCTACAAAATATATTAAAAACATGTTTCTTAAACTAAAACCATGTTCACCTTCTGCTGATAAACTGCCACCTCACTTCCTTAAGATTGCAGCTAATTCCATAGCATATCCTGTCTCTATTTTTATTAATAGCTTCATTAGAGAATCAATTGTTCCCACTATTTGGAAAAAGTTCCACATAATACCCATCCACAAGTGAGGGAATGCTATTGAACTCTCTAATTATTGACCTATAGCAATTCTCTCTCCTCTTTCTAAAATTCTTGAACATTGTGTTCACAAACAAATCTTAACCTAGCTTATCCAAGAAAACCTAATTACTCCAACCCAGCATGGTTTTCACCCTTTCCACAGTACAACCACTGCTCTCATCTCTTTTATCAACTCTATCTGTCTAGCTAGAGATAACAAAAAACTTGTGTTCTGCCTCTACTTCGATCTTTCTGAAGCCTTTGACACTGTCTCACACTCCATCCTCCTCTCCAAGCTAGCCCAACTTAACTTATCCATTTCTATTCTTGCTTGGTTCAACAGCTACCTTACTGACAGGATGCAATCTGTGAAATGGCTATCTACTCTCTCTCCCTTTCTCCCTATTAATATGGGCATTTCACAAGGCTCAGTTCTAGGTCCCCTTCTTTTTAGCATCTTTACTAACCATCTATAGCAATGTTTTTCCCATTCCTTCCTCAATCAATTTGCTGATGATGCTACTATTATCTCTTTTGCTGAGAATCCTACAGATCTACTATCTCACACAAACATCCTTTAACCTTACTGAATCCTGGCTATCAAACAATCAACTCATTCTTAACCCCAAAAAAAACAAAACTCCTGCTCTTCCTCCCAAAATGTATCTACCACCTGAAATCATGATTTACCATCTCTTCACTAAGTAATACTTTCCCCTGAAACTCATACTAAGCTCTGTGGTGTGACCATAGATCTTCTTCTTCTTTTGGCTTTTCCCGGTTAAGGGTCATCACAGTGGATCACCTGTACGCTCATGATTGGCAGTGGAGTTTTTTATGGTGTCGAGTTGCCAGTCCTGTGCCCAACCTTCCACTGAAGGCACACACATGCACACACTCACACCTAGGGCCAATTCTGGAGTGTCCAATCCATCTACAGCATGTCTTTGGGATGTGGGAGGAAACCGGAGCACCCGGAGGAAACCCACACAACCACAGGGAGGACATGCAGACTCCGCACAGAAGGCACCCCAGCCGAGGATCGAACCAGAGAACCTCTTGCTGTGAGGTGACAATGCTAGCCACTGTGACCATAGATGATCGGCTCAAATTTGACTTACATGTACATCATTGTATTAAGAAAACTTACCAAAAGCTTGGTTTATTGTATAGAAATAAAAGGTTCTTCACTCTTGACACTAGAATCTCACTCACCCATGCCTTCCTTTTTCCTAATCTCTTTATGGCTCACAAATCCTAACTAATCTACAGTCTTCTCATCTTTCCAAATTAGAATCGACCTATAATAAAGTAGCCATATTCACTTCCAACCTGCCTTTCAAATCTCATTGCCTAGCTCTGAAATCACTTAACTGGTTAGAGTCTCTTAACCAACTCTTACTTCCTCAACTTCAAGTTATTCATGCCATACTGAATAAACTCCATAACTGCCCTAGTCTATCAGCACTTATCTCTCTTTACACCCCCCCCCCCACATTCTCTCAGAAGTTCTGATGAACATCTACTTCAAATTTATATACCTAATAAATCTTTTGGACAGTATCTCTTCAGCTCTTCTCTTGCCTCCCATTGGAACAAACTTCCTCTACCCTTGAGAAATATCTCCAATGTTCATGAATTTAAGGAAAACACTAAAACTGCATCTTAATAGTACCTGGTCTTGTCTCTGCAATCATCCTCCCCTGCGTTAGCTCTTCTTCTTCCTACTGTTTTCCTTTTGCTTCTCTGTTATCTTCTCTGTCTCCTTACTCCTTACTTATAGTTATGATATGATTATTATTGCTGATGGTATTATTAGGGTCTATGTTAGATCAGTGAATGCTTAAAAAAGTGAATGCTGATTGAATGAACTTATGTAAGCAAAAGCTTACAATCTCGAACTGTCAGAACAGTGATTTTTTTCCTAGGGAAAAAAAAATCGCTGATCCAAAACACATAAACACAACACAAGCACACCAAACAAACAGCAATCCACACACATACACCTAAAATCTTACACCTAACCCTACACTAAACTATACACACACCACTAACTATCCACTTACCTTAACCCAAACCCTAACTCTAAGGTCTGTCAGTATCGCACACTCACCTCACCCGCTCCCTAACCCTAACTCACTTAACCCGCCCTAACCCTCACGTCCACACAATCGCACACATACCTAACCAGTGCCCTAACCCTAACTCACCTAACCCACCCTAACCCTCACGTCCTCACAATCACACACATACCTAACCCGCACCCAAACCCTTACTCACCTAACCCACCCTAACCCTCACGTCCACACAATCACACACATACCTAACCCGCACCCAAACCCTTACTCACCTAACCCACCCTAACACTCACATCCACACAATCGCACACTTACCTGAACCCAACCCGTAACTTTCCACCACAGCACTGAAAATACCGAAGCAACAGAAACGGACAACCAGATTCTTTCTCTAGGAAACAATTCTCATTTCTGTTGCTTCGATATTTTAAACATTCGCTTACATGAGTTTGATCAATCAACGTTCGTTTTTGAAGCGTTTGCCGATCTAATATAGACCCTATTATTATTACTGCTGATATTGTTAAATTTATAAATATTTGTCTTCCACTGCATGTCATTGTATTCTTACTGTTGTTTTTGTGGAGATTATCTCCCCGGGCTTCCACTGAAAAAGAGTTATGCCCAGTTGGACCATCCCAGTTAACAAATGTTAAATACGAATAATAAATAAAAAAAATATAGGTTGTAAAATGGCACACAGATATGTTGCAGATGGTAAACAAATTATGTCTGTGTTATATAATGGAGATGAAGGCAAGAAATAATGGTTGTATATGTGAGTAGACAATTAAAATTCCTTAGAATAGAACCTAATATTAATCTGCCAGTATATAATTTTGTGCAATATTGGAATATTGTGGTTTCTGCCAGGTAGCTGAGGGCAGTAATATAGTCAACATGGTTTTGGTGATGTGGCAACATGATATTAGTTATCTGTCTAATATAGTGTAGGGAGTGCAACTTCTGGATGAAACACATGTAGCACATTAACTCCAAGGAGATGGGGGATAGGACAGAAGAAAATGGGTGAGGGTAAAGAGGGTGACACGTGAAAGAAAGGACAGGAGGGTCAGAGGGTCATGGTGTATTTATTTATTGTAGAAAAAGACCCCCCTCCATTTTTTGGGGAGGTATACGTTTTTGGCAAAGAGCAGAGGAGAACTGAGCTGGTAAGAAATACATCACTTAAAGGATACCCTGTTCCACTAGCTGGTCAGTCACATAGTGAGTTAATACTGCTTCATTCTGTAATAATTTTGGAGTCTCCCTTTTGTCTAGTGGTAAGACAGATAATGAAGGTATGTATGTGTTAGTGTTGCTGATACAGTGTTTGAATCATTTTACTTGCTTGGAAGGCATGCTTCATAGAGTATCCCTGATCTCTAGTGCTCTCCTGCCCTACATCCTTAATTTTAAATGCTTCTTAGGCACTTTAGAAAAAGTTATCCCTGTCTAGTGTTCTAGCAAAAGTATTAAAGCACTTGCTTGTTAGTCTGGGAGAGTGTGGAGGGATGACACCCCCCCAACACACACACACACATACGCATACATCCATAAATTTATGCATATACCCATCCAATTAGCACACCCCCACCCAATCATCCTCAGGGGTGCACTCACCCATTCATCCTTACACTCAGTACACACACCTATCTTACCTATCCCCTAACTAACTCCACCTACTGTGACCTCCCAGGCAGACTCACACTCACACGGACCACTATCTGTGCATACACTCACATATGCACCACACCATTACACACAGACACACACACACACACACACACACACACACACACACACACGCACATGCATACACACAGAGCACTATCTGTCTATCTATCCAATAAAGTCTCTGGCTCTTACTTCTGCCACAATTTGGTGATCACAGGCTACCAAAGTAACCTAAACAGCTGAGTGACTTTTCTGAATCACTCTCTATGTAAATGCCTTTCAGCAGGCATTTTTAAGAGGAAGAGAACATGGCTAATAACCACAAGCTGCCCCACTGGACTGCCACATTAACATTTGCTGTAGGCTGTGGATATAGCCCATTATGGTCCTGTACCTCTTCATGATTTGGACCATGGTAGGGCTCTCTGGACTGGAAATGGTTATTACCACACACCAGAGTGCACCTCATGGTAACCTGTCTGAATTCCACCCAGAGAATCACTGCTTCTTTTAATTTTTTAATAATAATTCAGTCATATGAGATTTTAGTCTACTACATGTTTAAAGTCACATTTGCTCAGTCGGGTATTTTATATATATATATATATATATATATATATATATATATATATATATATATGTATATGTGTGTGTGTGTGTGTGTGTGTGTGTGTGTGTGTGTGTATAGGTTTACTATCAAAAGGGCAATCAGGCTTCATTAGATTTATGTTAGTCCAAATGCCCAATTTGAGATTATGAAAGAATGAAAAAAAAAATGTGTGGTGCATTCGCTGTTGTGAATTTCAACATTTTAATGCAGATCACATGTTATGCAAGTTATCATTTCAATGAACCATATGAGCGATAGGGAATCTTTAATTCCCTAGTTATCCCCTGGCTGCTGCGCACTCCTGGCGGCTGTTTTTTTTTTTTTTGTAATCCTGTGTAAGTACTGTACTTGAGATTGCTCATTGTAGTTGTTTGTAGAACAGATGTTATTGATTTGTATGCTCTACTCACACACTCCGCTATGCTTTATTGACTGTTTCTGTTACTGTCAGGCGTTTTTAAATTCTACATCTCCACGCACTGCTGTTATAGCGTTTCCACGTGGTACAGTGCTAGGGTTACCTGCGATATCCCTGAAAGGCTGACAATTGTAATTAATACCCACTGTGTGCATATATACCTCCCTGTGAAGTCCTCTTAGGACCCTAGACCTTTTGCTGTTCCTATAGTCTGCTGTGAATGCTGTGATTGCTCATGGGTGCACTATCGGCATTCTCAGTCTTGCTCTTGTACTGGTAATAGAGTTTTATTGACCGTCTCATGCCCTGCGATACCTATATGTAGAGCCGCAACAGCCCTTTAAGCCTTCAACAGAACATTTCCTTAGAACGCTATTAGCGCTCCTTTTCCTGGAGGGGATCTAGTGAAATATATTACCTAACTTAAATGTAGAGCTGCAGCAGCCCTTTAAGCCTTCAACAGAACAAATCCTCAGAACGCTATTAGCGCTCCTGTTCCTAGTGGGGATCTAGTGAAATATTTTATCTAACTTAACTCCCTTTACAGGCTTACTCTTACTCGAAACCTATGCTTACCAGCCTGCTCTCTTTGCAGCATGTGTAGATAAATACAAGAGTAACCATTGCATCTACTCACTACCTGCTCTGTATGCAAGTCTAATAAGATGATGCTTACACTTTAGCCACACACACAGTGTATTTTTAAATAGGGAATTAGAAGAAAGGTATTTTTTCTAGTTGTAGCCTTAATCTAAATAAACTATATTATTTTTCTATTGCCTGCATTGACGCTACCTCGCTCTGAACCTACTTCCACCTGCTTTTCTTTGTAAGGAACACGAGCGAACATGGAAGCCATACTTTCACCATAATATATAGCCAGCTAAATAGGCGTGTATACCAGACACCGCATAGCAATTAGCCACACATGTGGAGCAACTCCTAAATACCCAGGCCTCTTCCAATGTATAATGTATAATCTCCAACTACCTTAGCGAAACTAGGCAGACAGAAACAAATAGAAGTACAGGTTTTGTAACGGTCTTAATATTTCAGCCATAACCTTCAACCTCCCCCAAGGTTCTAATATTCATAACTATAATCCTAGAAACTTTCTAGCCTTGTGGCTTATTTACACTGCAGATAAACAGATGTCAGTACTTAAGGCATATGCAAGCAATGTGTTCACAGTGAGCCTGATAAACAACTGAATGATAACACTGTTTTAATTCATACAGAAAGTATATTATTTTTAGTACTTGTACTGTTTTTAAACATGCAGTAACTGCTTTATAGTACTTCTACATACGACTGTTATATTTATGTCAGCTCTAGCATAGTGTCTTAACTGTGTATATATAGCAGTATAGAGAGATATGTACCTTAACTGTGGTGGTATGAAGGGCAGTAATCATTTTGTGTGTTAATTAAGTATGCTATGACTTTACAAATGTACTGATTATAACCTCTAACCAAAATAATTAAGTATCCTACAGTATCCAATATTGGTCTTTAACTGTTTAATAGATGAAAGCTCTAAGCCACTCCTGTTCAAAACCTGTTTTTGGGTATATATGCATAATTGTTGTAGTTTATGTTTATGCTTGAGCATTTTTGTAACTGAACTACCTTACTAAGGATCTTATTTCTTCTCTCCCTGTGCTTGCTGTCTTCTATTTAACTTCCAATAGCACTCCAGCTGGCCTACGCTCCATCAGGGTTAAAACCTTCCCTGGCAACACAGGACCCTTTCCAACTTATCAGCTGGTTCAACACCCTATTTGTCCTCCCCTGTACTCTCCTACCAAAGGAAGGAAGAAAGTATGTGTGGTCCTCTAACTTGCTATACAGCTAATTTGTAGTATGCATGTTCCTCACTTATGTAAGTAAAGACTTCTCAGCCTGATCAGCCAGCAGCCATACTCCCCTTTTTTTTAACCTATAATTTAAAAACTGCCCCTGTCTGGACATTCACTACCGTCTCTGACCGAACTGAGCGTCCTTTTTCAGCCCTAGACCTGCCTTCCCCTGAAATTACTACTACTGTAATACCAGCTCCTGGCCACTAGGTGGCTTCCTCGCATAGTCCCTAGTGTTTGCCCATCCCAAACCCTTAGGAAATTCCACTCTTAGCAGACTACTGTCCTCACCTGTTACTAATCTCCTTCCACACCTCCTGCTTTACTGTACTCTCCCACTATTAGCCTTGAAAATCTGCTTCTCTACTTATTTTTTCTCTCTTCCACTTCCTTAACTTAACTTACCTTTTAGTCAGCATTCCACTGATTGTTCTCCTGCAACACTCCACTTGTCTCTTCCTCTATACCTTGACCTGTGAATATCTCAACTACCAAGCCCATCTACTGCTAAATCTCCTACCCATACCTCCTCCTCTTCCTGTTACTCTCTAACCACACCCCTTTCTTCTTCCCATTACTCCCTAACCACACATCTTCCTCTTCCAAATACTCTCTAATCATACCTTATAATCCTACCTTTTCCTCTTCAAAGATACCCTTCCCACTATCTTTTTTCCCTACACACTCTCCTGTCACCAAACTCCACTAATATTAACCTCACTACCCTCCTCCTATCACACCACACTCTACTCACTCTCTTATCTCCTCACTATAGATTTCTATTTTCTACCTACATAAAACACTATCTATTCATATAATGAATAAACAATCCATCCCATTCTTTTTCACACTCTCACTACTACCTCCTTTAATCCTCACACATCTATTCACCTCTTTTGAAAATCTGCTAGACCCAAACCAAAACTATCCCAAAAAAGAAAACAGCTCTCCAAATTCACCTCTATATTTTATTCACGCTAATATAACATCCTTATCTAACTACATACTTCCTAAATATCATAGAACACTACACACAAAATACAGCAATCTAAACCCCCAAAAATGTCTATCGCTATACAGCAGACTACCCAACCCATATTATCTAAGCATGCTACTCTCTTTAAAGGATGGTGACATCCACCCTAACCCAGGCCCCCTAACAACTCCTATCTCTCTCATCAACCTCAAAGAATCAACTACCCAAGCCCTCTTTAAACCATCTAACTCCCTTTTAATTGCTCATCTTAATATCCGCAGTATAAATAATAAAGTTACTCAACTCCAAGCTCTAACTGAAATCTATTCCTTTGATATTCTCTGCTTAACAGAAACCTGGTTAAAACCAGCAACCAAAGAATGAAATCATCCCACCTGGATATAATATTCTGAGACTAGACCATACATCCAAGAAAGGTGGAGGAGTTGCTATCCTATATAAACCTAGCTTACAATTAACCACTCATAACTGCAAACCACCTTTAGACTCCAATGCAGAAATTCTTATATCTAAACTTCTTCTTAACAATTCCAAATCTATCTATATTATCTGCATATATCTACCTCCTGGTAATAACACAGCAACTATGGAAAATTTACTTTGCTGGCTTTCCCAAAACCTACCTCAAGAAACCATTATCCTAGGTGACACAAATATTAACTGGACTTGCTTCTGCAGCAGCCTCCCCACAAACCATATTAACCTATACGGCTATTCCCAAACCATTACCTCCCCTACCAGAATAAATAAATCTAACAAGAAATCAAGCTTATTAGACTGGATTCTCATTAACCATCATCCTCACATTTATGACTCAGGAACCCTCCCTGATGATTTAAGTGACCAGTCTCTTACCTATATCATCAGACATAAAATCAACTTTCCCTCACCAACATCCGTTAAAAACATCAGATCTAAAAAGTACTTTAACCCTGAACTTTTCCAGATGGAACTAAAAGCATGTAACTGGTCACCCTTACAAAACCTTCCTTTAGATGAAGCCGTTAGTTACTTTAACTCCAACTTCCTTGCCATCCTCAACCACCATGCCCCATCCAGACTAATTAGAATTAAAACCAGGCATGCTCCATGGCTCTTGAAAGAAACCAAACATAAAATCAATATGAGAAACAAACATTGGGCAAAATGGAGGAAAACTAAAAACCCTATAGACCAACAAAAATTTAGACAACTAAGAAATGAAACTAAAAAAGCTATATTATCTGACAAAAAAAAAACTACTACCTGCAATCCCAACAACCTAGTCAAAGCAAGCTGCAGAAATTTTGGTCTAGTATCAACCAACTACTCCATCCAGGACAATCCACTACTCCAAACCCTCAAAACACTGAAGACAAAACACCAATGAACATAACTAACGCTTTTAATACCTTTTTTACTGATGCTATACAAACACTAGCTAGTCAACTATCACCAAATAACTTCACTCTACCTTCCAATGAATCAACCTCACCCCTTACATTTCACTTCCAACCCATACCTACATCCTATATTCAAACCCTTCTACAGAAACTGAAACCATGCTACCCCTCAGCAGACCAACTACCTGCTGAATTCCTACAACTATCCGCCAAAGCCATTGCCTATCTTATTTCTATCCTAATCAATAGAACTATTACTGAAAGTTATATCCCAAGTTTATGGAAAATTTCCCATATTATCCCCCTCCACAAAGGAGGTCAATCCACTGAACTCTACAATTACCGCCCAATTGTCCTCCTCTCACCTCTGGCAAAAATCATGGGAAAATGCATTCACAGACAATTACTTGACCATCTAACACAAAATAACTTACTAGCCAACTGTCAGCATGGCTTTAGACCTTCACATAGCACTACTACTGCCCTTCTTTCCTTCACAGATTGTATCAACAAAAACCGTAACCTAAACAAACTCTCTTCAGCCCTATTTATTGACCTGTCTAAAGCTTTTGACATGGTAAATCACCAAATTCTCATCAAAATACTAAAATCCTGTCACTTGATACATCCTCCATAAAATGGTTCCAGTCCTACCTTGATAAAAGACAACAGGCCGTACTTTGGCACAAATCTCTCTCTACTCACCTGCCCGTCAACCTGGGTGTCCCTCAAGGCTCCATCCTTGGACCTCTACTTTTTTCCATATTCATCAGTGACCTTCACTGTGCCATCCCCCAAGCTACATGCATACAATATGCGGATGACTCTACACTGATATGCTCAGCCCCCTCTTCTCCAGAACTTCTCTATCTTACCCAACAAGTATTTAACACAGTTGAGCAATGGTTCACACATAGATGCCTTCTCCTAAACCCCAAAAAGACTAAACTCCTCCTTTTCTCTCCTACTAAGAAGTCCCTCCCAATGGATTTCTCAGTAAACTCTACCAATAAAACTATTATATACCCTGAACCAACCACCAAACTATTAGGTGTCACCATTGATAATAATCTGAACTTTGACATCCATACTAACAACACTATAAAAACAGTCAACAAAAAGCTAGGCTCGCTCTATAGGATAAAATCCTTTCTCCTACCTTCAGCTCGAACCACTATAGCACACACTCATCTAATATCTTCTCTTCTTTATGCCTCTCCTATTTTTACTAACCTATCTAAAAATAATCTTAGCAAATTGGAAATGTCCTACAATAACATTGCAAGATTTGCTACAGGCAACCCATTTAGAATCCATCACTGCCTTAATTTAAAGCAACTAGGATGGCTCGAACTTCAAAATCTAATTAAATTCCATCAACTAACTATAGCCCACAACACTCTTTACAAACCTTCCAAAACGCCTATTCTTTCCACACTAATCACTCCCTATAAAAACCTGGAATCCTTAAGGTCTTCTCAGAAACTTCTAATACATACTACTTAACAAACAATAAGGCTGGTGACTCCCTTTTTTCTAATATAGTTGGAAAAGCCTGGAATCTCCTCCCAAATGAACTCTCCACACTTCCCTCACTATCCTGCTTCAGAAATAAATTGAAATTGTTCCTCAAAACTCACTGGTTATGCCCATGCTCCAAACCTGACTAGTCTATATGTGTCTCTAAATACTTTTCTCTTCCTACCCTGTCTACTCACACACAGCAACTCCTCCTTATTAAACTAATTTACTGAACTATCTCTAACATACCTTGATTGTATTAGCATTCCTTTGTTATGCCTGTATTCTACACTGTAAATATTACTGTGTTAACCTGTAATAGATACTGTTAATAGTTTTTATTTGTCTCATGTTTCGTTAGTTGTGATTGTGTTAATTTCACTGTCCTACCTAGGAGCTTATCTCCCTGGGCCTCTACTGAAAATGGACATGTATCCAGTTAGACTAGCCTGGTCAACAAATGTAAAATAAAAATAAATAAATAAAAGATCGCACTATAGTGGGGCACGAAAAATGTACCCTTTCCCTCACTGTAGTGCGATCTTATACTTTGTATACATAAGTAGCAGGGGGTGTGGGGGGTGTATGGGGGTTGCAGGGGGCTTACTCCCCTGCAAAAACATTCTTTGCTGTGTGTTGCACAGTAGTACCACTTGCGGAAATGTGGAGAATTTTAGAATTTTATCAAATTCGACATTCTCCACTTCCACGTTCGACTTTTGTGTCAGTTGTTGTTTTTTTTTCTCGCTCATATGGTTCATTGAAATGATAACTCGTATAACATGCGATCGGAGAAATGCTAGTAAACCATGTATATATATATATATATATACATATATATATATATATATATATATATATATATATATATATATACATATGTGTGTGTGTGTGTGTGTGTGTGTGTGTCTATATATATATATATATATATATATATATATATATATATATATATATATATATATATATATATATATACATAGATATATATGTCTTATATATATATATATATATATATATATATATATATATGTCTTATATATATATATATATATATATATATATATATATGTCTGTGTGCATGAAAAATACAAGTCCATTGTGAGCCAAAAACCCAGAACACAGTTAGATAAGTTAAAATAATCCCAGCAGAGGTGAAGAATCCAGATATAAACAGCCAACTCAATCAGCAACAATGCTTTCTTGCTATTAAAGAAGCTTGGACTTTTTAACGTCTATTTGGATTTATTCTTGTTGCTGATTGAGTTGGCTGTTTATATCTGGATTCCTCACCTCTGCTGGGATTATTTTAACTAGGTCTGTGTGTATGTATATATATATATATATATATATATATATATATATATATATATATATACACTTATGTTATGTCTTGGTGACTTGATGCACTGTGTGTGTGTGTGTGTGTGTGTCTGTTGTCTTTCGGCTTTTCCCGGTTAGGGGTCGCCACAGCGGAACTCCGGTCTGCTAATGATTGGTAGTTGATTTTTTTACGTGCCGAGTTACCAGCCCTGATGCACAACCTTCAACGAAGGTACGCCCATTCACGCATGTCTCTACGCAGAAGATGCTCTAGCTGAGAATCGAACTGGACAGCGTCTTAAAGTATTTGGTTTTGTGCTAGTCTGATGAGATCCTCCAATGTCCAACCTGTAGTCATTTTGATCATATCAATCCTTCTCATTGGTGGTCTTCGTCTACACCTTGTACCATCAATCTTTCCTATCATAATGTCTTTTTCCAGTAATCTTTCCCTTCAAACTGTGTGACCAAAGTAAGAGAACTGCAGTTTCATCATTAATGTTTTGAATGACACTTTTGGTTTAATTTCCCTTATGATTGATTTAATTGTTCATCTCACTGGCCATGGCACATGCAGGATTCTTCTCCAGCACCACAATTTGAATGAGCCAATCTTCCTTCGATCTTGTTTCTGGATCATCCAGCTTTCACAACTGTAGTTGACAACCAAGAATATGAAAGTCTGAACTAGTCTTATCTTTGTCTGCAGGCTGATGTCCTTACTTTTGAATATTTTATCTAGAGAATTCATAGCCATCTTGCTCAGTGCCAAACGAGGTAATATTTCTTGAGAGTTAGTCGAATCAGTGGTCACAAGGGCACCCAAAAGGTTCATACTCAAAACTATCTCAATTTCTTCTCCATTGAGCTCAAATTTATCAATGTTATTTGTTGACATAATAAACAAAAAGTCCAGGTGAAGCAAATGAGAGGCAAGTGATATTTATTATCCCAAAACTTCATCAGAATAAAATACAAGTGCCAAACCCATCATTTAAATACCAAAAAATCACATGTTTAATTAAACAATTATAAAAACCTTCATTTAGCTTAACTTAATAAAATGAATAATAATAACCAACTAAACCATTTAATAGAATAAATAAAATTACCAGTTTTATTAATGTCCAACCTACGCTGTTTTAAGAAACATTTGATGTTAAAACTGGTAATTTTATTTATTCTCATTTTAATTAAACAAATTACTATTGTCTATAATCGATAATAAATAAGTATACGCTATTGCTGTGTTGCTTTGTCGCCTCTCACTTGCCTCTCATTTGCTTCACCTGGACTTTTTGTTTACTTGGTATTTTTGTCTGTTGGTTGATTTTGTTGACATAATCTTGGTCTTCTTCATGTTCAGTTCTAATCCCATACTTCAACTTTCTTCTCTGACTTTCCATAGGAGATGTTCCATATCTTCCTTTGTGTCAGTCAGCAGTATTGTGTCATCAGCATACCTCACACTGCTTATCAGTCTTCCTCCTACACGTATTCCAATGTAATCCTCCTCCAGAATAGCCTTTCGGAATATGGTTTCTGCATAGAGACTGAACAAATATTGTGACAAGATGCAGCCCTATCGTATACCTTTTTGAACTGAAAACCAGCCTCTGTATCCATATTCCATTCAAACCATAGATTTTTGGCCATCATAAAGATTTTTTATTAACTCTATGATGTGTTTTAGTATTCCCATTTGCAACAGAGTTGTCCATAGTTTTTCATTAATGACACAGTTGAAGGCCTTACTGTAGTTGATATAGCAAAATAAATTTTGTTGTTGATATTCCTTACTCTTTTCTATACACACATACACAAACACACACACACACACACACACACACACACACACACACACACACACACACACACACGTGTGCATGCACACATGCACACACATACTGATATCTATCTATATAGCTATCTCTCTCTCTCTCTCTATATATATATATATATATATATATATATATATATATAGATATATATAGATATATATGTTTATATATATTTGGAAAGAGAGGGTGAGAGAGAAAATTTATGTTAATTATCAGTATATGTGTGTGTGATGTAATTACTGTGTAGACAAGTAAAATGTGCTGCATATACACAGTAGAATATTTGTGAATATGCAGCCTGCTCTTGCATTATGCTGGTATTCAAAACATGTGGTATTTCTATGTAGACATGCACTGTAATGTATTTGTAGGAGTAGTGATAGTAGTAAATACGTTAAGTTCACTTACATATACAGTTATATTTAACCAGGGCCAACTTAACCACCTTAGTCATGTATGCCCACTCTAGTATTGAATTTGTTACTTTACAAATATGAGGTGATATATGTTATTTTTGCTTAAATGAGGAAAATTCTCATTTCAGTACATGACTGAGAAAACACTTAATGAATACCAAAAGATATTAAGTCCATAATTATAGTGCAAAAGTCTTGAGGTGTTCAACATCTCACTTACTATAGGCTTTTGGTGTAGCATGACAAACCTTAGCAATACAATCTCAAAGCTGATATGGCATCCTCTGGTGCAAGTCCCCATCCCCTTGGCAGACCTGGACACCAGTCCTGTAATTTCTGGTTCATCCACTGAGAACCTGGGCCATTGTAATCTACAGATCCAGATCATGGTCAAATGGGGTCCTAGGCAGGAAAACGGATGAAGCATTTCTGGAATCCCTTTACTTGTCACTCTCTCTCTCTCTCTCTCTCTCTCTCTACAGTTACCATAAACACAGCATGCATACAATTGTTCTTCTTTATTTTTGAAATGAGGGTAGATATGTGGATTTAATTAAAAATTTTAATTTTAAATATCAGGTGTTTCAGCAAGTTAGTCCCACAAGGCTAGTAACATCTTTTTAGGGGAGACCCTTGGTGCTATTTATGGTACTAGGGAAATTTGGCCAGGGCATTGAGGAACTTCAACAGAATCTTTTTTGATAGCTCAGGTGGACGTAACAGATCTCACATCAACTACCATTAGTGCAGGGAGATGGAGCTTCAGTTTAACAAAATGATGACAAACTCAGGTGTGCAACACCTCCCCCTTAAAATGCATTGCAATATCAGCAACCCATTTACATGATGTGGAAGTAGAACCCCTGGCATTCTGCAACAAATGCAGTATGCTCCCTGCTGTGCTACTAGCATGGCTTTCAAATTCTATTGCAGAAACTCTGACAGTCATTTGATAAACAAAACAGCTGCACATTAAAAACATACTTAGCATGGGCAATAGTAAAATTCTCTTCTCTTGAAGCTCACATTCCTTGAAAATACACTGAAACTCACATTCCTTCAAAATGTACTGAAACTTAAGATTCACTGAAAATGCACCTGTGTAGTTTGAATATTTTTTTCCATTAAGTATAAACCAATAAAAGACAAAATTACCCATTTCAGTCAACTCTGATGATTAAGCAAGCAGTCTGATAGCTGGTGTAGAGGTTTAAGGCTTTTGTAGCCTATAGGCAAGGTACAGGGTTTGAGGCTGAGCAACCTACCATCCCCAACCCCACATACGCTCACTCTGCATATCAGTCACTATGACGGTCCATCAGTAGGGTCATATATTTCCTTCATGTGTAACATACACAAAAAACAGCTACAAGGTCTCCTGATCTATCCATTTGGTGATGTGTTGTGATATGTCTCCACTGACATTTTCATTTAAATAAATTAGATAATATGCTGCATTCAGAAAGACTCAGTGAGTTGCTACTCAGCTCTCAGGTAAAAATAGAATGACCTTGGACATTCCTAGAGTCAATTTCTAAATTCGGTGCAATGAAGGTGGCTATGTTTATTGGTAGACATCAGGTATAGCCTCCATAGCTAAACAGAGATTGACAGTTATCCCTCATATACCCACTAATGCTGAGATCACTTAGTCTATGCTGGTGCATGGCTATATAATTATAAATCTTTCAGTGCAAATGAGCTTCATTAACTATCATGTTGTGTCTAAACAGTAGTAAAGACAACTGTTCACACTACTCATTTTCAGACTATTGTTAGAATTCATGAAGTTTCAAGAGATATGCATCTTAATGATAGTACTGTACTTGTAGATGTGTTTCTCATAATACTCATTAATAATGCAAATTACTTTGGATTCTGTCAGAATCCACAGTTATATCAGCATTTACTGAGGTATGTATGCATTTTCACTCTTTTGCCTTATAATGCAAATCATGATATATTAGGAATGATACTAAAGTATGGCTACCTTTCGAATAGTGTTATAATAAGGACTTATGCTGTGGTCTGCATTTGCTTTACACATGCTACTTAAACTAAAATTAATGACACAAACATATTTTTATATCATTCTGCATTTAGGCAACTTACAGAGTAGTCATTACAAAAGATAGTTAAGAACTTGTAGTATACTATGCTCCTGTTATTAGACTTTTGCAGTTCTGGTGATCTGACATAGTCTAGTCAAATTAGCAAACATCTTCATTATGACAGCAAGTGTACAGTGTTGTTTTACAATATTATGAGATAGTTGCTGTATATGCAAACAGTACATAGGTATGATGATTTTATATTTATAGGTGTTTTGCATCATTCATGTGTGCATAATATTCTGTGTTGCATCCTCTCTGGTGAGGTCAGACATCTCTGGTAAGTCAGACCACAAAGCAGTCTCCTTCAAAATAAGAATAATTTTGTAACCTCAGCAAACCCTGTAACAGTTAGAAAGTACTCCAAGGTAAACTACCTTTTATTAAGTGATATCCTGTTAAAAATTCAAGCCCCTCAATTAACACAGCAGTCTATGTGAAATTATTCACAGAAGCTCTGTTGAATCATGTCAGTGATTTCATACAGATTGCTTTGCCTAATATAAGTTAGCCTAACACTAACTCAAAAAAAAAAAAAAAAAAAAAAACTTCACTGGTGGAATCCAAAGTTAAACAGGTTGTACAACAAAAGAAGAAAAAAGTCATACTCAAAATTAAGAAGTGTAACACCAAATAAGAAAATAACCTTTCATTAAACTGAATAGACAACTAAGAGGACTAATTAAGTCTATCAAAGCAAATTTAGAGGTAAGGATACAATCCACACCAAGGGCAACCATAAGGCCTTCTTTTGCTATGTCCAAAGCCTAAAGACAGCACACAACAGAGTGCTGAACTGTTGTAAATGGAGCCAAATCTATGGAACTGGGAGATATAGCAAATTTTCTGGCTGATAAATTCATCTCTAAATTTACCCCACTCTCACCCCCAGCTGCCTCCCAGAAAATACTATCTACAATAACTCCTCCAACTATCAGTAGGAAGGAGGTCTTCGATACAAATTCTAAGGCTAAGAATGCAGCTTCAGTGTGCCTGATAATATCCCAGGATACCTCCTAAATAGCCTGAAATATGACCTATCACAGACACTTGAGACAAAATTCAACCATAGCTTCTGCACAGGCTTTATGCCACATGAATGGAGGACTGCAGTTGTCATCAGTCTATACAAGGGAAGACCATCAATAGATCCCAGCACTATAGAGCCATTAGTTTTACTGTTCTTATATACAAAGCCATTGGAAGAATTATCATAGACGTGATTAACAATGACATAGGAAACCTTCAGACACAGGACCCAACCCAGTCTAGTTTCATCAAAGGCAGATCATACCTACTGAACCTGGTGGACTTCAATGGGAAGGTCACCAAGGCAATGAATGAAAGCAGTACAGTGCGTACTGCCTACCTTGATCTAGATAAGGCATTTCATACAATATCCTATTCGTGCATTGTAAACAAACTCACAGAATTAGGCATAAACTCCTGTTAAACTCACTGGATAGCCATCTGGCTCACAGACAATTACCTGGGGTCTATATTATGAAATCGAAATGGCAAAACATTGACAACCATTTCATCGACCCAAAAAACTGAACTACAAGTTACACAAACAGCCAGATCACCAAGTTTTTTCCTAGGGAAAAAAAATTGGTAAGACATCCAGACATGACACACCACTTCAAACACTGCAAAGTGGGGGGCTTCACCCCCCCAACTAGATATTCCAACTCTGAGATTGCACTACAGTGGGGAAAAGGGCAAATTCATGGTGACAGACAACAGAATAGTTTCCCTAGGAAAAAACTTGGTGGTCTGGTCGTTCGCATACCTTGTAGTTCAGTATTTTGTGGTCAATGAAATGGCTGTGGATGTTTTTCCATTTTGATTTCATAATATAGACTCATTCCCTGGGGCCCTGTGTAGGGTCATCTCCTCATTGGCATCTATTTTTCAATAGTCAAAGCCATTGTCAAGGGTCTCTAGCTTACTAAGTTTGCTGATGACTGAAAGCTAAGAGCAATCATACAATCCCCCACCCCCAAGGTACTAACATCTTACAAGAAATTCTAACACAGACAAGTGACTGATGCCAATGCCACAGCTTAAAACTCAATGCCAAGAAATACATAATAGTAAGTTTTGGGAAACTGAAGATGCCAAGAAGCTACATAATTGATAAAACACTCCTAAAAGTAGACATAGTAGTCAGGGATTTTCGGACTCATGTATATAGTAATCTGGCTTTCAACCAACATGTGTCTAAGATATTAAGAGAAGCATTCTATGTCACTCAAATTATTAATAAGCGCATGGGATCTAGGTCCGGGGAAGTCATCATGCCACTGTACTCAGCCATCTTCAGACTTATCACTGAGTATAACATTCCCTTTGTTATGCACCTGACTGGGCACATGCAACAATTGGAATATCCCCAGAAGCTCCTCGCAAAAAGAATAAAGGGCATAAACACATATTTGTGCAGATTGCCTTAAAGCCCTATCTCTATACTCTGCTTCCTACAGACTACTGGCAGGTAACTTATGCATGGCATACAAGTCACCCTTGGATCTCACTCTGATCAACCTTTTGATTATTCACAAAAGGAACAGCACCAGAACTACTAGATATAAGGATTTAAAACTGAATTGTGACTTAAAAAGTTCATGCTGGACAGACAAGTACATATCTCAGAGAACTCCATTCTCTGGAATAGTCTTCTCATCCATGTTAAGCATAGCCCTTCTCTAACCTTATTAATAATTAACCTGGACCGGTGGATATGAAATCAAAAATTCACACCTGGTCTGACACCTATCTCTGTGATGGACAGAGGCATGGACAGAGGCAGTCATTAATTCATGCTGTGACTAACATGCACCCATTAAAATTACCTCTAAGGCACAATAACTCTTGGGCTACAACTGGGTTGCATGGTTAGTCTAATAATGGGACCAGTAGCTGTTAGCCTAGTATACACCTATAAACCTATGTATTAATCGCACTTGAATGTGTACTGCTTGTAATGTCTTTCATTGTTGTATAACATGGGAGCAATTGATTGTCTGACCTGATTGACAGAGACAAATGTCTATACATTTGTTATAAAATATCTGCAACACAGAAGTGGTTTAGGTGAAGGGACGCTGGGGTGTAGGGCTACATTCATGCACAGCAGTACAGTTTTACATGTATATTAATCTTTGCAATGTATTTGTCATGCCGATTGTTTTTTCAGTGCTGATACAATACAGCAACTACAGGGTTGCACTGGTACAGCCCACTCCTTGCAGTACAGCACATTAAGTGACAAAGCAATGAATATCCTGCATATGCATATTTTATGTATCCAACAAACAAGCACCACAAAGATGTACCACAAATGGTGTTCATACTCTTAACACCTACAGTATTCTGTGTTTTATATGAGTACCAAATGCTCCAAGAAGAAGAACTTTTTTGTGAGAATGAGATTATAATTGATGCCCTATGGGAATGTGACAAAAGTCTTACTGGAAGTACAGGTGATAGGGTCTGCAGGAAGAAGCTGTGAAATTACATTGCCAGTGTGATCAGTGTTATGGGCAGTTGCAATTTGACTAGAAAAGAATGTCATTGTCAGTGCAGTAACATGGTCCTTCACATGGCAAACTGTATCAACCACTACAGACAGCAGGTTAATGCCACAGGGGAGCCTTTTGTGCTGTGCACTGCAGTACACTCCCAGATGTGTCCAGACATCTGAATTATGACTTCAACATACCAGTCAACTACTCAATGATGCTCTGTGATGTGATGTCTGCTCTGCTGAAAGCATCAGCAGCGGCAGCAGGCAAGGATAAATCTCTGAATGATTTTATTTGCAAGGGCATCAGTAGATATCCACATTTATATATATATGTATATATATATATATATATATATATATATATATATATATATATTAGATATATAGATACACACACACACACACACACACACACACACACACACACACACACACACACACACACACACACACACACACACACACACACACACACACACACACACACACACACACACACACACACACACACACACACACACACGCACACGCATTTCTCATCTACAAGTATACTTACAAAGTAGTAACCCTTCAAGGATGTCTCCCACTTGGAACAATGCCCTTAAGGCAGTCTCCTGCCATATAGTTGTATCATGCACACTACCAGTGTTTATTGTAGTCAGGTTACTCATCAGGCTGTCCACTAAATACACTACCTGACAACTGATTACTGGCTACTTCATTCTGCACCCTCCTCAGAAGAGCTGTGATTGGAACATGGGTTCAGTTAATTGCATCAAGGTATGTAGGAATTGGCTATGGCATAGAACCATTCTGCAGCAGGCTGCATTCAAGTGAGATTGATGGGAATCAGATTAACTCATCCACCTTGCTGCAGGTGACTTTCAGGAGCTGTCCTAGTATGTGATTATCAGCTGTCTGGGACAACCCTATGATATCAGCCATATGCCACTGGAATGTTCCAGATGACAGCACACCGAGGCTTCAACACACCTTTTTATTTCTACTGAGACTGGGTTACCCTACATGCTGCCTGAGGATATGAAGGGTATACACATCTCACACATGGCCTACATAAGCTGTCTTTTATTTATTATTCAGTGAGCTGGCTTAACTTAACTCACCTGCCTGTTGGTTGTCTGTAGATATAAGGATGTATTTGTAGGTTATCCTCTAACATCACCTGGAGGATCATGACCTTTTGTAGTGCATTGTGATCATAATTCATTTTTGTAAATATTTCCATGGATCTACAGTAATCTATTTCATTATTGTATAAATTATTAGTATTTGATAAAGAAAACAAGGTCTTTACCAAATGCTTGTATTCATTTAATGGTGTTTATCACTAATACTATGCTATCACATGTTATTGCATTTGGGTGCATATACAATGTTTGGACTTGGGTACAACTGCACAGAACCTGCAATTATCATGTGCCATAATTATTAACATATGCTCCTATCTTCAGGTTCTTCTTAGAATCACATCTGCTATAAGATCGCTGAAGTTTCCCTTTTATGCACTAAGGCTTTAGTCTGATTGAGCTATATTTGCAAGGTGGGTGCTGAGTTAAGCCCATATAAAAAGTAATATGGATTTTAATGTGAGCCTCAACACAGTCATGTGGTGGGGGCTATATCATGCCAGGGTAATGGTCAAAACAGCACATATTACAAGAGAAATGTCACCCAGAACTGATTGTAAAACATTATCTTCAGAATATTGAACAAGTAAACACACCTATTGTTGTTTTATAACTGGAAGTGTTTAGTTTATGAAAACCATATTTTACAAGACTGGTAAATACAATGCTTCCAAACAATAACTTTAACAGAATCTTGGTTTATCTTATATTAAATCTGCTTCTATAGTTTGATACCTTATAGTTCTGTACAATATACCCAGAAATGTATTTGCCTTGACTGTAGAAATTTTTAATGAGGCTATCAAATGGTTAGTCTTGGTCTATACTCAGGTGTTTGACCTTATACAGGATTTTTAAGTTAGTTCCAGCTACAGGTGAAATGATAATCCATCTGCTTTTCTTTTGAGGAATTATATGTGCAGAAGTTCTTAATATTAAATACCACCAATTGTGGGCACTTTGGCAAGATTTGTTGTTATCTATATTTAAGAATTTGTTGTAATTCAGTCATAGCTGGGACTCACCCTGCAAGCACTAATGTTGAAGCATCTACACACTGGAAGAGTTAAACGTTCACACAGTGTTACACACATTAGACAAAGAAAACAATAATGCTTGAGTCTATATTATATTATCGAAAAGACAGGTCAGCGAATGGCACTTACATCGAAAATGCCATTCAGCGAATTCGCTCCCCCACTAATTATATATACCAATGACAAGATCACACTACAGTGAGGAAAGGACACATTTTCTGATCTTCACTGTGCTGCAATCTCACTACGAACAGTTAGCTGAATGGCATTTTTGATGTAAGTGACATTCACTGACCTGTTTTTTTGATAATATAATATAGGCCCATAAAGTTCCTAGCATAAAACTGTACAGGGCACTGTGTTAGCAGGAGTTAACACTAGATTATTTAACATTTGCATTCTTTCTTCCAGTAAGCTGTGAGGGTAGGGGTCTGATCTCCATTATGACCGATATCAAACTTCTCCATTGCATTACTCATACCGCACTGGTGAAATGATTCTTTTGCAAAATTATATCCTTTTATAGTCATTGACACTTAGGAGTATGTGCCACTGAGTGGTCAAACAAAAGAGGTGCTGGCTGTGGGATGGATGGCATACTCATGATGACTGTCAAATGGTCATAGACCACTATCTCTGAGATACTTGCCAACAGACACATTTGAGTAACCTTTCTGAAGATTATGCTACCTACAGCTGCTGCCTTGTGAAAGAATGCTAAAACTTTGTATCTGTTGGTTAGAATTATGTATTCTTATAACCATTTTTTGATAGGAACATAAAAAATGTTTAGCTATTACATCTTCAGCTAGAAAAAATAACTTTGGAAATAGCTTAGTGTAAGACAGATTGCTTGCTCAAGCTGTTCAAAGCTGCAGAGAGACTAGCCTTCTGCCTTTGCCCTGCTGTGATATTGGAAAAAGATAAGTGTTTATTTTCAATTGTTTTCTGCACTTCTGTTTCACTACATATCTCAGTAATCTATACAACTGTTTTTTTTTGCTACTGTTTTTAGTCTCCTTTTTATTGTCTGATAGAGGTGAATATCTGTTACTGTTTGTGATCCTTTCAGCTTGTAGTGAAATCTTTTGTCTAGAGGCCTAGCTGTTTTTCTTTATGGCAGAAAGTAATCAGTCTGGTTTAATCTAGCTAAAAGCATTCCTGCAAAACTGTCATTTTTGATTGGATAATTGGGCTGGTTTCTGTTTCTCTGCCTTTAATAGCCAGTGTTTTAAACCAGTTATACTTGTTTTCTCAAGCTGTTCAAAGCTGCAGAGAGACTGCCCTTCTGCCTTTTACCCTGTTGTGATACTGGAAAAATATAAGTGTTTATTTTCAATTGTTTTCTGCACTTCTGTTTTACTACATATCTCTGTAATCTGTACAACTGTTTTTTCCACCTAATCCCCTAGTTGTTGTGGTGGTCTTAAATATTGGTGGCTTTGTGTTGCCCACCTCTGGTATAAAGTTGATACTGGACACTCCCCCCGAGTCACACTACATCAGCTCATTCTACTGTTTATAGTGAGAACTTAGTAAAGGCCCACCCCTTTAGCTTCTGAACCTTGAGTTATCTCATTATCTTCTGCCTCTTCACTTTCTACTAAAACAGAAAAAATGTACCTCTTTCTGCTTCATTTTGCTGTTTGCCATATTTAAGTACAAGTATGACTGTTTCATTGTCCATGTGGGTGTGAATGACCTGAGATGCACCTCCCTGGACTACATGAAATGAGACATGGTGGAGTTCTCAGATTATGTGCCCCACAAAGGTATGACGCTATCCCTGAGCAGCATCTTAACATTGCCCAGAATGATACTGATGCACAAACAGAAAATGATTGACTTCAACAATTGACTAAGTTTCTGGTGTCATTCTAAAGGGATCTAGTATCTGTCTACTTCGGGTGACATGACTGACAGACCTTGACGCTTTGCCAGAGATTGGCTGCATCTGTCACCCCTGGGTTTCTGGGTACTGGATAAGCCTCTTGCCACTCCTATAGTGCCTTTTTTAGGTGGTGTTCCAAAGACAAAATTACCACCCTAACAGCTATAAGTAAATGCAATTTGAGTGTCATGTTGCCCAATGCTAGAAGTCTAAATCTCAAGGTGCACTTGCTCAAAGCAATCCTCAAAATGTTGAACACCGACATTTGTGCTGTAATGGAGACCTGGTTTAAAGCAGCAGAAAGCACCCCTGTGCTACCAGGCTATAAATTATTCCACACATTTTGGCCCCCAGAACATGGACAGAAGCTCCAAAGATGATGGTGTCTCCATATTCATAAAGGATATGCACACCTCCAGACTAGTAGCCCAGCATAAAACATCTGAAATACTCCAGGTACAACTAACATTGAGTAAGATGGCAATTTAGGTTGTACCCTGCTATAGATCCCCAACCATGTCCTAAGACTTTCACTCCATATTCCTAAGCACCCTAGAAACTATTAAGATACAACCCAACACTCTCATACTAGGTGACTTCAACTATCCCTCCATCAACTGGGGAAACTACTCATGCACCATTGTACTAGCCCAACACTTCTGGAATTCATCAGTTCCAATGCCCTGGACCAGCTCGTTCTTAGTCCCACAAGAGGAAGCAAAATCCTTGACCTGGTTATGATTAACATGGGAAACCACTGCTCTACACCAGTAGTCAATTCCTCCCTGCTTAGATCTGACCACAAACTAATCACCGTAGACATCCACATCTTACCCACACCTCCCGCAAAGGTATCCGTCATGAAAAACCTCTCCAAATCTGACTTTGGACTCCTAAAAACAAAGGTGGCTAACTTCACGGCACCTATGCCAATGGAAAATAGACTGCCAAATCATACACCAATGCAATGTATGAACATGTACATAAATGCATGGAAATAGCCATAACAAACAGAACCAAGATGCTCTCCTCCAAAAAAAGGAAGACAATTTGGTGGCCCCCTGCCATTATTAAACTCTAAAATAGAAGGAAGAAACAGTTGCAGAAAATGATTAAGTCCCAAGACTGGAAACATTCCCTAATTAGTCTCAACAAAAAGCTGAGATCTCTCATCAAAACCTCCAAAGCCAGCTATGAAGGCAGAATTGCAGCAGACACTAAAAAGAACCACAAAGCCTCCTATAGTTATATCAAGAATTTCCACGGCGATACCCAGATTTGCTCTGAGTTACTTCACAATGGCACATCCTATACTGAGCCAACAGATATTGCCAACATACTGGCCAACAGATTCAGTGCCAACTTTACCCATCTCTCCCCCCAAAGGATCAATCTCAATACCGGAAGAATGCCAGGAACCCAGCATTACTGCAGAACAGGTTAAAGCTGCATTATCCAAGGTCAATAATACAGCTTCCATGGGATCCAACAATATCCCTGGTTGTGTTGTACATGAATTACAAAGTGTACTGGCACCACATATGTGTGCTTTGTTCACTTACAGCCTCACCTCAGGTGTTGTCCCTACCGAATAGCGTACTGCTACAGTCATCCCTTTCCATAAAGGAGGAGTGACTACAGACCCAGGAAATTATCACCCCATTAGTCTGATGAATCTGATATGTTAGGCTATGGAGTGCATCATCATGAACCTAATTAACAATGATATAGGGAATCTCCAAACTCTAGATCCCATGCAATTTGGTTTTGTGAAAGGTAGATCATGCCTGCTCAATCTGATTGACTTCTTTGAGTCAGTCACCAGAGCTGTGGATGAGGGTAAGGCAGTTCATATAGCCTACCTTGATCTGGCCAAGGCCTTTGATACCATTCCTCACTCTGGAATTATTGATTAACTCACCAAACTAAGCATCAACCCCTATATTATTAGGTGGGTTGCAAATTGACTTACAGATAGAACCCATGGTGTGAAAGCAGCAGACTCCAAGGCAGACTGCTGACCAGTCAAAAGTGGAGTCACGCAGTTATCGGTTCAGTGTCCTCTCCTTTTTGGCATCTACTTCTAAGAAGTCCAGGCCAACACAGAGGGACTCTGGCTGAACAAGTTTGCAGATGACTGCAAGCTAGAAGCCATTATTAACTCCTCAAGTGATGCAGACATCCTACAGAAAGGTCTCACTGAGATCAGTGACTGGTGTCAAAACCATGACCTTAAGCTTAATGCCAAAAAATGTGTTGTCATCCCTTTTCGGAAAAAACTCAGTTCCCACTAATTACCACAGTGATGGGAGCCCACTGAACACTGAAGGCATTATAAGACATCTGGGGACACAGGTTGTCAGCAACCTCTCCTTTCACTACCACATTGCTACAGTGGTCAGAAAGTCCTTCTATGTAGCACATCTCATTATCAAGGGTTTTGCATCCAGGAAGAAAGAGGTCATCATTTCTCTCTACTCTTCCCTCATTAGAAAAGTCATAGAGTATAATGTCCCATTTAGCATGTACCTCACTAGACACCTGCAATAGCTAGAGATGCCACAAAAGTACCTCAAAAAAGAGGATCCTAGGCCTTAACCACATGTCCTACATGGACAGACTCAAAAAACTCCAGCTACTCTCTGTCACATATCATCTACTAAGAGGCGGTCTCTGCTTGACTTACAAAGCCATGTCTGTCCCAGCTCTGTTAGAAATGCTACATCTAAAGAAAGCCCAATCTCTCTGCACCACATGGTCCAGAGACTTCAACCTCATTACCGCAATCAACAGAACAGGTTGGAGGGGCAGGTTTATAACCCAGAGACTGCCCATGCTCTGGAATAGACTTCCCATACATGTCAAGCAGAGCACCTCACTGGCCCTCTTCAAGAGAAATCTTGATGAGTGGATGGGAAATAGAAAGTTCATCCCAGGGATCACTCCAGTGGCTCTACTTGATAGAGGCATTGGGAACTAATGGGCGGCACAATGCCAGAGCACTTCTATGGGCTAGGCCTGTAAAGGCTCCAGGGCCATTAGCCTAGTACACAGCTATGAACCTATGAACCTATGTAATTGGCTAATATAGGGTAGATTCTATTGTAAAGTTGTTTGTTATCTTGAAGGGAGTAATTTAGTGGGATATAAGATGTATTCATCTAATGAGAAACATAGTATGGTACAGTACAAAGCAAAAAATATGTAGATGTTTATTAATGTTAAAAATCAAATGAGGGTTGCAGCAAATGTTTTTCTTTTTATAAAGTTTAATCTGTTTGTTGCCAAAATATTATTCATGCAACCAAGAGGGCCGTTAAGACCAACAATAATTTAAATGAGTTTAGACTTGTTCACAAAAATAATCTATGGCAAATTAAATTCCATATCACTTACATAATATAGAGAAGGAAATATTCAAATATTTGTTCTGTTTATTTATGCAACTGAACAAGGAAAATAAATGAGCTATGTGGCCTTTACAAAACAAAATTTATCTCATTAATTTCAGAAAATTTTCATCTGTTCTTATTCTCCTAACACTGTGAAAAAGATAAAAATACTTCATTTCAAAGTGTATTCTGTGACAAGCATAATTTACCTTTCTTCATATATGGAAAGCATCAATATTCAACTGAAAATGCCATTCCAATTAGTGAATAAATGAGCCAAATGTACTATTTAAAGTTCATTAGGGGAATAAGTCAAGTCAATGGATTCAGAATTCACTGAAAAAAAATAAAATCACTGCAGCCCAAATTAACTTATGCTGACCAGCAAAAGATTAGCAGGGATGTATCTACTGTACTATCAGTAATCAAATCAACAGTTTGGATTATGATTTTGTCTGCCATTAAGAGTCCTTTCTTTAAAATCTCACAATAAAAGTGTCAGTACTACACTTCAGTATTGTCATTTAATAAGTCTAAGGCTCATTATTTTAATATTTAGTCAACAAAGTTAGTTTTCAGCTTGTCCCTAGATTTAAAACAGTTCTCTGGTAACATGGTCATCGAAATGCTTATACTGGCAAAGTCACTGTGAAACCTTTGAGATCTAATATGTCATCTTATTTTTGCTTTGGGCGATGACAGTATTAGTGTTGCTGCAAATGAGTCAGTCCATAAATAGACATGCATTGTTTGTGACAGTTCCTAAACCTTCAAATAAAACACTGACTCTATATTTTACACATACTTTTCTTTGTTATGTATTATTCCTATACAATACATAATCGTAGATGATAATCAGTGTTGATTATAAATATTATAGACTATTTCCAACTCAGTATCTGTCTTTCTTGTGACAAACTCCAAATAAGAAAGAAATGATCATGTAAGAGTGAAATATTTTAGTTAAAAATTAGTTGCTACTATTAGTTTTAACAGCAGATACCACAAAACAGATAAAATGCTGATCACAAGGCTTGGCATTTCAATAGTTTGTAGCAAACAGGTGATAATCACACAACCATGGATTCACAGTAATGTTTGCACTTATTCAACTTATATCAAATACAGTTCAGTGAGATTTCACCTGGGAATGATTCCAAATAAGGAAAAAAAAAGATGCATTTGCTAACTATGATAGGCATACTTGGTTGTTGACAGATTAGTGCTAAGTTAGCTATTTGTTTATATGTTTCAGCATATCTTTCTTGTATGACTATCTCCTAAAATGACACTTTATTTATATATAACTGCTGACCAGCTGATTGTGAGAGAATAGCAGAGGAGAAAGACAGACATTAAAACAATAAAAGGCCATCACTTTCAGTCATCTGCTCTACAAAATAATAGATGCAGTATTTCCTGAATACCTAATGAACAAGAACAAGAGCAATGTGCCAGTTAAACAGGAATACAGTTGAACTCTACATTTTGTACTCTGACAATATTATTATTGTACAATACATAACCACAGGTACAGCAGCAGGACATTTATTGACACCACAGACCAAATATGGAGAGAGAAGCAAACCCAGCATGCAGCAAGGACACATACTGTTCCAGCCCTTAATGGAGTCATAATGATGATGAGTAATACCAGTGGGGTCTCAGAAAACAACCTGTTACTAGGGTGTGTTGCTCCACCTGTTAGATTGTATGACTTTGCACTGTGCACTCTGGGGAGTTAACTTTTGAAGAAAAAAACTCTTTAGACCACAAGGCAGATGGTTACTTCCAGGATTTGTTACCAGAACTGAATAATGACTAAGGGGAGAAAAGCAGAAGAGAGAAGTGACAGACTGTGACTGAATGATTTTGCAGTCTAGTGCCCATAAATAAGGAATGGAAATATTAATTTTGACTTTAACTCAAGACAGAAATGTTGGAGTTCCCTCAGTACTGGAATGATAACAAGCCAGCAAGTCAACAGACAGACATCTGTTTATGTGCCTTTTTGTTGTCAGGCAGCAAATCATTAAAAAAAAAAACATTTTTGCTAGGGGTCAAGTCCCCTGCACCCCCATGTGAGGGATTGCATTTTCCACATCTCCTTCCACCTAGGTATACCAGTACCTAGAATACACTACAGTGGATAAATTAGAACAATCCAAGACTATTTTTCCTCTAACTCTGCTAGTGGTTGATCAGTCATGCCACAATAAGCTGAGGCTGCCAGTCACTGGGGTACCAGACAAAAGAACTCAACTACATGCCTAAACACTTGCATTTTTGAGGAGACTTACAAAAAAAACTGAAAATCTCTGCTTGGCTTTATATAAAGAGAGTTTGTCCCTCCTCCTATTTAATAAATGGAGATAAATCAAAGTTTGTTTGTTTTTTTCAGTTATAGCAGATATCCTTACTTACAGATGATGAAAATATTATTTTTACTTGTCAAGGATGTACCATTGCAGTTGTTAACATGCTTTTATTTATTTATTTATTTAGTTTTTGATTAATGCCAGGATAAGTATCCAAGATTATTGTTAGGAGCAGACAGTATATAATTGCTGTAACATCTAGAGGCCAAGATGTAGGACAAATTCCTGCTATTCACTAAACTTGGTGTGGCCAACATTAAAGTGTATTAATCACATACTGGGCCCATGCACATATCTGGTGGTCTAGCTCTACTTTTAGGAAACACAGACATTAACTAGGCAGTTCCATCAGGAAGGCATATGTTTTAGTGAAGGAGGAGCACATCAGCAATGCCTACAGATACATAAAAGAAAAGCCAGCCTGTTAGACTGAAATTTAAGCAACCTACAGATAAATATAGAATTCAGCTTTAACCAGTCAGCAGAACTATTAACATTAATGCCATAAATCCATCTATTCATATCTACCCTTTTCCCATTTTTATACATGAGGTTAGGGTGGCACATCATCAGAGACCTTCATTTAGAGCTAATGTTCATATTGGCAAGTGGAGAGCTCTGACACATTTTTTCCTCCATGCTACACACACGCACACACACACACACACACACACACACACACACACACACACACACACACACACACACACACACACACAAACTCATATCTATGGCCAGTTTAGACTGCTCAGTCCATTTACTACATGTCTTTGGAATGTGGGGGGGGGCACTGGAACACCCAGAAAAACCCCAAGAAAACACACAGAGTACATGCAGACTACACAAAGAATGGACACCATCCAAAAGTCAAGTCAGAAAACCTCTCAGTGTAAGGCAACAATGCTACCCAGTTCACTACTATGTGTCACCCTCCAACTTTATTAATTATTCATAAGGTACACTTCTCGGTTCTGTTCTTGGCTAATTTCTTGTCAAGTAGCCATCTTACTTGTGTGGATGTAGCCCATCTAAGTGACACAGATTTCTCTACTGTAAAATCATAGCAAAAGCTGTAGAAATTCCTCACTTTTTGTATGGTGAGATATTTTTTGGAAAAAATATATATCTATTTATATGTGTATGTATATATATATATATATATATATATATATATATATATATATATATATATATATATATATATATATATTATATAGATATATGGGAGGCCCTATAGCTTCTTGGAATGTACTTTGAAATACTGCTCCCACCCCAAACCCTTTCTTTTAACAGCTTTCATTTCACACTGTATTATGATACGAAGGCTTGCTCGGAGTTTAAGAGTAGAGTAAGACTCCATCCAGCCAACATGTCTGCCGAGCGATCCAGGAACAGCCGGCAGGGGCATGCAAGAGAGCTCCTAAAACGACTCTTGCACGGACAGTGTTAGTTTATGCAAATTACCTCATTTTCTGCTGAAAGCTATGCAAATGAGGTAAATTTGCAATCCAGGAAACACTAACCTGCCCGAGTAAGAGTAGTGTTATTTGCAGAAATGTACTCGGTTGGCAACTGAGTACTGTTCTGCAAATAGCAAAACGGAGCCATGACACCTCCAAATAAAGGGTGCATCCAGTTGAGGAAGCATGCCAATGGCCAAATATATGGCCATTGGCATGTTTATGTGTTGCAAAATAATAAAAATTATTTTTTTTCCCCGATCTCCCATGTTTAAGCATAGCACAGCACCGCGCAAACGTGCGGCACACTAAAAACCAGAAAAACAAAAAATAAAAGCCACAAATAGGGATTTAATTCAAAATATTCATCTGCCATGCAAGTGAATGGAAGGCTGAAGACAACATGGCTACTGAGTAGTGGTTGCTAAGGAGGGAAGCTCAGTCTGAGAGATGTAACCAAGCATTAGTAGGCAATCCTATGCAAATGAGTATAAAGATAGTGAATCCCAATTTTCCCTGCTGTGTGAACCATGTCCCTAGAGTGTAAGAGTAGGATAAGGGGAGTAACAGATTAGAAGATGGGCGACATCATGAGGGGGCATGTATCAAAAAGACTGTAAGCTTTTTGGAGCAGAGTGGCATGTGTTTGCTGTCAGTTACTCAGGACTAGAAGAGCCGTGTCTACAGTTGTCTAAACTGAAACCCAGAAACTGAAGGTGTACGCGGTGGCTATCACTAAAGTTTCTTGCAAAGCTGCTTACACTGTGTGCGCGCGTGTGTGTGTAAACCCGTCTAAGCCTGTGTGCACATGTGTGCGCCCCTGTAAGACTGTGTAAGGCTGTCTAAGCCTGTATACATGAATGTGCACCGGCGTAAACCTGTGTAAGCCTGTGTAAGACTGTGTGCGCGCGTGTGCACTCGTCTAAGCCTGTGTAAGCCTGTGTGCGCATGTGCGCGTGTTTGTGTTGCACTGCCCCCTGTGGAAACAGAAAGGGAAAAGGAAGGAAAAGAAGTAGTAGGAAGTTAACCAAGGAGAACTAGCAGAGCTGCCAGGTGAAATCAATCAGAATCAGTCAATTACACAGACAGTACACTAGCCCAGCCCAGCCCAGCACTTAAAACTCTGCAAACAACATTCCCCCATGTTTTTCGCAGAAACACTGCAACACTGCAGTCAACAAAGAGAAGTGAAAACTTAAAAAGCTTAAACTGAGACATAAAAATGTTAGGGGCTGCCATTGCTGTTATAAGACAACATGTGCAAGATGCTGAGGGTGGTGCCATTGCGAATGCTGCTGAGCAACCCACAGTGAGGAGACGGAGATGAGTGTACAGACCCAGGGTAACCTAACAGGGGCTACATGAGCTGGAGATAGTGGAGTGCTATAGAGTGGACAGAGAGCTCCTGCAGCAAATTGTTGAGCTGTGCAGGCCATGCCTCACACACAGAACCAACAGAGGGGAACCCATCCCAGTGGAAACCAAGGTATGTGTTGGCCTAAGAATACTAGCAACAGGTACCTACCAGAGACCAACTGGTGATATGATGGGGATTTCACAGGCATCAGCATCAAGGGTACCGCACCAGTTCCTGAATGCCATGTCAGCACATGACGGTGATCATGTATATTTCCCCAATTCCCGTGAGGTATTGGCCAGCAATATGCATCTCTTCCAGCAAATAGTGGAATACCCTGAGGTAGTGGGTGCAATTGACTGCACGCACATACACATCAAAGCAGCAGCTGGTGAGCGGGGTAGGGCCTATATCATCCGCAAGGGCTTCCACTCCATCAACTGCCAGGTCGTATGTGATGCCCAGGGCATAATACTGAATGTGTGTGCTGGCTGCCCTGGAAGCTACCACGATTCCCATATCTGGCATCTGTCGCAGCTGTACCAGACATTTGCCAATGGGGACATCCCTGATGGTTACCTAGTGGGGGATGCTGGATACGCACTGGAGCCTTGGCTGATGACACCCATCAGAAATGCACACACACCTGAACAAGAACTCCATAATGAGGCACACCCCTACACACGAAATGTAATCAAGCATGTGTTTGGGATGCTCAAGTCACGGTTCCGGTGCCTGGACACATCTGGTGGAGCCTTGCAGTACTCACCAACTACATGTACCCAAATTGTCATGGTATGTGCCATGCTGCACAATATGATCCTGTGAAAACAGCTGCAGCAGGAACAGCATGGGGCAGGGCCAAACAGCCCCCCACCATTGCCAAGGCCTGCACAGGCACAGCATGACTCAGAGGAAGGAACAACCTGAGCCTGCCCCAGTAGGCAGAAGGAGGCGTGCCCAGTATGCCTTGTCCTTGGCAAAGAGTCAACACATAGCACATACACTGGCTCAGTAGGAACCCTCAAAATTATACCTCTCTCTGACTCGCACATAAAATAAAAGGGATGCCTAACTTGACACTACCTGTTTCCAAACATGTGTAGGGAGTGTAGTATGTGCATCTGACATAGGCAGCCCTGCAGCATCACCTGAGGCATGATTGACATGTTTTAAGCAATATAAAGCAGTGCTAAGCAGCTTTCACCAATATCTAGTATATGTAAACAAAATTGCTCGTGCAATGTTGGGCAAGGTCAGGGAAAGTTGAGCAAAGTCAGTTAAACATGCTCATATCTGCTTTACTGTTCCTTAAGCAGTCTGGTCTGGACAGCATGAAAATAAAAAGCAGTGACAGGGCTTGAACCCAGGATACTGCGCACTATAGTCCCAGTACTGAACCACTAAGCCATGATAGCATTTCAGTGGCAAAGACACAGCAGGACAATTGTACACTAATGCAAATACAAAGCAATGCTGTATCATGCCCCTAAAGAGGCAAATGGGTAACCTCCCACACACGCCTATGCAGTCAGAGAACATCAGGCCAGGCGGTGTGATGTGGGTTGTGTAGGCTATGAAGTCACAAGCTAATATACGTGACATTGGACACTAAGATCTGTAGTACAGTAGTATGCCTCAAGCCAGTATGATAGGCAACAGTACAGACTGAAATGCTGTCCTGTACATAGCAGTGCCGGCATAGCAAATGTGTATAAGTGTCAGGTGAAACCCACATCCTATGTACACCCACAGTAACAATCCAGTGTGCCCACGGGTAGAAATGTACAAAGAATAGCTGTCCCCTCTGTATGTAGAAATGTTGATAAGTCTATGCAAAGTGTCTCATGGAAGCCCTGCAGGCACAACATGATCCCTGTTGATTTATGACACAAAGGTGAGCCCTGCTGTAAAAATACAACTTGATTTACCATACACATATAGTATAAATGTGTATACTGTGCGTGCTCACACACTCCAACAAATGTAGTGGATTTCATTCAGCATCACACTGAAAGGTCATACTGGGCATGCTCACATACTTAGGCTAAATACGGATGTGATAATAAGGGATCTATGGTCAAATGTGGATAGTCATCTCTACTTCCAGAAACACATTCACAAAGTGGTCGGAAAATCATGCTATGTGTTCACACAAACTGCCAAGGTCTGTGCATGTAGGTCAAAGGAGGTTGCCACTACTCAGCAGTCATCAGACTTGTCAGAGAGTACCACAACACACTTGCGATGAATCTGGGCACGTTCAGCAGCTAGAAAGACCAATGAAGTACCTTAACAAGAGGATTACTGGCCTCAAATAGTTGCCCCATGCAACAAGACTGAATGTAACCCAATCTGTACTCTGTTGCATACTGTCTACTCAGGAGATCTCTGCCCAACAGACAGGTCCATGTCATGGTTACACTCATATCTGTTCTGAGTTACAGCTCAATGGCACTAAATGTACAGAGACAACTGATATTGCCAACATCCTGGCAGATAGGATCAGTGTTAACTTTACCCCCCTCTCACCCATGAAAGAGCACATCTCTATAATGGAAGACTGCAAAGTTGCTGTCATCATGGCTGCACAGGTAAAAACACTCTCCAAAGCCAGTATCACAGCAGCCATGGGACTAGATAACTTCCCAGGCTGTGTAGTATCTACTTCCCTGAAGAAAACATTAACATGGAAGGTCTGTGGCTACTGAAGTTTCCAGAGGACTGCAAACTAGGAGCCATCATTGTAAACACTAAAGATGTGGACATCCTACAAAAGGGCCTCACTGAGACAGATGGCTATTGTCAAAGCCATGGGCTTTAGCTCAATGCCAAAAGGTGCATTATCATCACCTTTGTTAAAAACTCTGTAGCCAAGAACTACAACATAGGTGGTAGTATACTTCACACTGTAAGTGTGACAAGAGACCCTGAGTCACAGGTGGACAGTGGATACAACTGTGATACGCACATTCCCACAGTAATCAGGAAACCCTCTTATGTGGCACACCTCATCACAAAATGTGTCTCATGAAGAATAGAAGAGGACATTGTTCCCCTCTACTCACCACTCACTAGAACTATAAAAGAGTACAACGCCACTGTTGATATGTACCTCACAAGACAACTACAACAACTGGAAAGCCAGGAGCAATACCTCACAAAGAGCATTAGTGCCCTGAAATACATGCCATACACAGACCATCGCAAAATGCTCCATCCGTACTCCCTTGCATATCGCCTACTCAGAGGTGCTCACTGCCTAACATACAAAGCTATGTCAAACATAAAGCTGTTGGATATGCTCCACGTAAAACACTCACAATCACTCTGACCTTTGGACCCAAAACCACGAGTGAAATACAAAAGGCAGGGGTGTACCCATTTACCTTATGGATATCCACACCTTCAGGTTACTGGCACAGCATGAGGCCTTGGAGACCATGCAAGTGCAACTAACATTGGGCAAAGCTGCCCATCTGATTGTAGCCTGCTACAGATCATGTACCTTGTCTCAGGAACCTCACTCAGTATTCCAGAGAACAATGGCAAATATAAAGGTCCTATCAAAAACCATTATATGAGGAGATTACAACTACCCAAACATTGAGTGGGTGAATTACTCATATACAACGTCCTTTGCCCAATGTGTCCTAGAGTTAAAAACTCTAACACCCTGGAACAGCTGGTCACCATGCCCACTAGAGGTGACAATATACTGGACATGATCATCACCAACATGGGGTACCAGTGTTCCACAACAGAGATAAACCCCTTGCTGGTAATATCAGATCATTAAGTAATCATACTGGACATCCACATCCCCCCCCCACCCAGTCAATGAAACCACTGTGAAGACATTTGCAAAAGCAAACTGCACACTTCCCAAGACCAAAGTGGAACGTTCCAAAGACCTCTTGCTATAGGATGATGGTATACAATTTGCAGAATCATTTACAAGTGCATCCTATGAGCATCTACAGGGATGCATGGAATGAGACATCACAAATAAAACCAAGATGCACTCCTCCAAAAATAGGACAACAAGCAGGTGGTTGTAGTCCATAAATAAGCTAGGCAAGAGAAGGAGGAAACGAACACATGATATATCCAACTTCACTAAAGGAAAGACATCACTGATCATTATCAGGAAGAAACAATGATCACTCATAAAATAATCCAAGGACAGTTTCTAAAGACAAATAGTCAAGGAATGTAAGAATAACAACCACAAAGCCTTTGGTAGCTATACCAGACATGTAGGTGTCAACTTCCAAATATGCTGTCAGCTACTGAAAAAAGGAATGAAATACACCAAATCAACTTTCATTGCCCAAATCCAGGGGGACAAGTTCAGTGTAAACCCCCCCATCACCCCCAAAAAGGACTGTGCCCATCACAGAAGGATGCAGAGACCCAGACATCATGGACATGCAACATAGCATCAATGTGACTGTATGTTGTCCCAGGCTGCGTCTTACACTAGGCCCATAAGGAACTACAACCTCACCTACATTCACTGTCCAGACTCAAGCATACCACAGGCTATGTACCCACAGAATGGCATACACTAACAGTCATCCAGCTCCACAAAGGGTGTGCCAAAACAGAACCTGGAAACCATTGCCCAATATGTCTACTCAGTCGGGTCTACAGAGCTATTGAGCAAATTGTCAAGGAACCCATACACTGAGACATTGGAGGATCTCCAGACACTGGACTCTACACAGCTTCGCCTTGTTAAAGGCAGAGCCTGGCTCCCAAACCTAGTTGACTTATTTAAAACAGTTACCAAGAACATAGATGGAGGTGAAAGTAGTCCACACAGCCCACCTGGACCTCACTAAGGGCTTACTACACCATTCCCCACTCTGTCATCATGGACAAGTGTACCAGCTTGAACATTAACAGCTATGTCACAGGATGGGTGGCCAAGTGGCTCACAGATCAAACACAAATGGTCATAGTTGTGGGTGCCATGTCCAGCTCTAAGCCAGAAACAAATGGCATCCCACAGGTCTTGGTCCTGGGACCCCACCTGTTCAGTAGATACTGCTCAGAGGTACAGGCAAGCACGGGAGGTGTATGGCTGAACAGGTTTGCAGATGAATGGTAACTGTGGTCCATAATTGACTGTACAGCTGACACAGACTTTCTCCAGAAGTGTCTTATAGAGACAGATACCTGGTGTCAAAACAATGCCCTCAAGCTGAATGGCAAAGAATGCATAGTCATCCCCTTTGGGTAAAACAAAGTGCACACAAATTACCACATTGGTGGTAATCCAGCATGTACGGAGAAAGTCATTATGACCCTGGGGACACAGGTAGATAGTAAACTCACCTTTGATGATCACATGGCCAAAGTGTTTAGACATTCCTTCAATGTAGCCCATCTAATGTCACCTAATGCAACCCACTTCGTATAGTCTGATGATGTCACCATCCTACAAATATACCTGTAGAAAGGACAGCTCCAAGTAATGTGTATAGGGTGTCATGTTAATGTGTACTTCTGTAGTATCATGAAGTAGTTAAGTAGGGGTTTGAATCCTGCACTGGACAACTGTGTGTTTGTGTGTGGTCTCTTTGGGAAGGAGCAACCTTTTAGGAGAGTAGTAAGAGACCTTAAAAGCAGTAAACTAACCTTTGTCAAGGCTGATGATGTCATCACCCTACAAATATACCTGAGGAAAAGATAACTCCCAGTAATGTGTATAGTGCGTCATGTTAATGCATACTCTTGTAGTATCACGAAGTAGTTAGGTAGGGGTTTGAATCCTGCACTGAACAGCTGTGTTTGTGCGTGGTCTCCTTGGGAAGGAACAACCTTTTAGGAGAGTAGTAAAACACCTCAAAAGTGGTAAACTAACCTTTGTCAAGTCTGATGATGTCACCATCCTACAAATATACCTGAGGAAAAGAGAGCTTCCAATAATGTGTATAGCTCATCGTGTTAATGCGTATTCCTCCACTGTCATGAATAGTTAGGTAGGGGTTTGAATCCTGCACTTAGTGAGTGTGTGTGTGCTGTATGTGTGTGACACTGTTGGTCAATGTGGGTTTTGCTTTTACTACTGTATGACATATCAGTATGCATTGCACATGTGAGCTAGCTGTGTGGCAAATACATACACATACATGTTACCTCAATGATTGCATGTGTGGGAACCCTGCTTTCTCCAAGAACACAGCTGTCATCTTTGCCAGACTGTGCTGCTGCTTCCAAGACCTTGGGTCACATCTGTATGCTTGTGACAAGCCCAGCCACTGCAGTGATCCCTGGCCTAGGTCATCTGTGTCACACAAACTCATTACGGTTCCTATTGGAATGTGTGAGTGAGGGTTTATGGCCGAGGTATATGTCGCTGTATATGTCTGTCACTGATGACTATTCATAACAGGTGTAGAACAACCTTTGTAGATATGCATGTAGACCCCTTATTGCTTATGTGATCCACCGAGGGATTTCAAAATACCTTTAGAAATGTGATTAACAAAGGTGAGATGACGTAACACTTGGTTGCATGTATACATCGGTACCTGTTCATGATGTTGGCGGCTAATACCTATGTGGTACTGTGGGGATAATATGTTCCGTAAAGGTGGATGACTATGCTTAGTTTGGCTTATAGCTTTACAGCATGGGTTTGACAACAGGCATCTGTCTGTATGATACCCTTGTGGAGGATGTGTGTGTGTCATCTGGAGAATGCATTATAGCCCACAGTATGCATTACCAGATGTGGACGGATATATCCCTACTGTGATTGCTTGTACCTAGGAGAGCTATATGCCAAACAGGAGTGGTGTCAGTAATGGGTGCAGGTGAATACCAGTGGTTACTGGCATAGTATAGTACCTGAAGGATCCGAATGTTGCTGTGTGTCCTACATCTGTGTGTCGGTTGTCAAGACATCATCTAATGATTGGTTATGGTCAGGCTGTTGAAGTGATGTATACTACCAGAATGCAAAACAATGACAGATAGTAACAGTATCACCCACAGCACAGTGCAAACCATGTCATACACACATGTGTAGTCAGGTTCCGAAATGTGTGTAGTACAATGCATACTGGCCACCAATAGAAACTATGGAGTGTTACTGTGTAATACAGAGCATGTCACCCTGCCCATGTGTCCACTATGCATGTACATGCAAACAGTGCACCTCCACCATGTTCACAAATGTACACCTGCAAATCTGTGCTACACACATCCCACACATACTGTCCACTCTCTAACACATGCTGCCAATACTGCACACATCAGCCAAGTGGCAAGTGGCCGGACAATACACAATTGGAACCAACACTGGTGTAAACAACATTACAATGACAATCATAGCTTTAATGCATGATGCCTGCTCAGCTACACCTTCAAGCATATCATTACATTCTACTGCTGAAAACATGCTAACATTACTATACTGCTATAAAGACATCTGTGCATCAGCTCCATGGTAGCCTGTTCCTGCATCGATGTTACAGATGACAGGAGGTGGCACAGGTTTCATCATATGCACAGGGTGTGCTGTTGGTTTGCCAGAGGCCTACAGTGAGCCATCCAATCGACATGTATGTGTGTGCGTGTGTGTGAGGGGCAAGAATACTGGTATGGGCCAATGTTGATGTAATGTGTGTGGGTATGTGTTAGCCCTAGGTGTCTGGAGTATGTGTGTGTGTCTGCATGCACACAGTTCCACCGTGTGGCTGCCATATACGGGTATTTGTGGGACAGCCACAGACTGTACCTGTGAGGCTTTACAGATCACCGTCTCTGGCCACGGATACAGTACCTGTGCCTGGCAGGGGTGCTACTGACACTGTCAGGTACTAAGCCAGACTGGGTACTATCCCCAGAGGTGGATGGATGTACACTGGACACAGGTCCCTGCTGGGACTGTCCAGAGCCACGTGCATGTGGTCTTCTAGGATGTTCTATGGACAGCCCACCCCTAACATTGCTGGGGCTGGTACTGGCACTACAGGAGCAGCTGTGGCTTGAGGGACATCCGCGGCAACTGCCAGCTGCTGATGTTGCTGGCATACATCCATGTCAACGACTCAACCATCCCGCACTGTCCTGACACATGGACATGACATTGCGGAGGATATCTAATGTCTCTCCCAAATGTCTATCAGTGACCTCGGTGTAATGACGGATGGCACCTGCTAGGTCATGGATACTGTCAATGATGGTGGTGTTATGTGTCCTCTGTGCCCTTAGTCCCTGTCTGGTGTACTGTTCCATACACGCCTGTGCCTCCATGACAGCCTGGAACATGGGTGAATTTGTCAGACCTGTGGCACGTCTGCCTGTGGCATGATGAGCAGCAGTGCTCATACGAGAACCCCTGGACATCTGTCTATGTGGTACCCTTCCAGACATCTGGGTATGGCTGCTGTGTCAGGATGCATGTGCCATGGATACCACACTGTTCTGGCCAATGCCAACTGTACGCTGTCCCTCAGCTAAGAGCATTGGTGATGAATGTATTGACAATATGACTGTATGCATGGATGGGGTGGACAGTTGTGTACTGTTGATTGGTGGCCCAACGACAGACCCTGGCAAACATGCTTGTGCCTCAACACACCTATCATCAGTATCACTGTTTTGCTCAGTGACATCAGTTTCCCTGCTGCAGTGAACCAGCCCAAAGTCAGCACCTGTGACAGGAAGACAGGAAACACACTTTACGACCTGTACATGATGTTGGCACACATGCACACATGAACACATGGACACATGAACACGTGCACACATGAACACATGAACACTTGCACACATGAACACATGCACACATGCACACATGAACACATGCACACATGCACACATGCACACAAATGCACTCCTCACTAAAGCACACACACACACACACACATACACACCACCAGCAATCCTGAACATACTCAATAGTGGGTGATGATGGGGTACAGTATCACAAGGCAGTTATATCACATGTGTCAGCATGCAGGACGTGTGTTTCCCAACAGCATGCAGTGTGGGTGTTGACAGCCCTTGCCAATAACACTATACATGTCTTTGATGCATGTGTGTTGTTGTTCAGTGATTGGCCTCTCCCTGGAAAGCAATGTGTACATGGACACGACAGTGCTGTGCAAGTATTATAAGCTCTGAAATGTCCTGTACACCATCTCTCACAGGTATACATACCATGGCTAGATGTGTATCTGTGTGTCACATAGATATCCATTTCTGATTAGAACGTCTGTGTCGTCAGCAGATAGTTGTGACACAGGATTAGCACATGAATGCTATGTATACACACAGGATGAGTGGTGCATGTTTACCTGATGGAATACCATTGCTCAACATGGCCATTGTACAGTGGTTATGGTGAGAGTAGGACATATTGTGGGCATGCCAGTGCCAGACATGACATAGCATGCTAAAACACAACTGCAACATTAAACATCACACAGACACAGTGTGTGTCATGTGACCTATACACTCAATAGCATTACAAGACATATATGTGTCACTTTGTACAAATGGTGATTGCTATGCATATTGTGTATAGATGCCTATGTTTGCACACACACAACATTGAGGTGCATAGCAGGTAATGCTATGTGTAGTACTGTGGTCACTGTAACTGGATGGGGTGTACTACCATGAGCCATCATCATGCAGCATCATGTGGTCACTCAAGGCTACTAATGTGTGCCAGACCGGCACATACCATGCTGCACTGGAACTGCAGTACCATGGCTACATTCACCATTTCACAACCAGTTGTTACATGGGTTTGTAAGGTGCACAATAGGGGGCATTGCCTACCATGAATGTGTTATGTGTCGAAGAGTGTCGCACAGCCACATGTGAGGCATCTACCCCTCAGGTATATTATGTGTGCTGTGTGGATGACGTGTGGGATACTGTAGTGTGACCTTACAGTGGGCATCTGAATACGCCATGTGTAGCATGTTAACGTGTACTGCGTATGACAAAGTTGTGTATGTTGTGTGCATGGGTATCGACTCTGCCTATCCAATGTCCACATCAGTGTTGCCACAATTATGTGGAATGCTCTGTGTATTGTATGTGTTTTAGGCAGCTACCCACATTACTGGGATGTGCATAGTCTCACAGCAAACATGCACAGCATGCATTATGCATATGTGTGTTACGTATACATGGCTTACACCTCACCTATGACATGCACATTTAATTAGCAGTATTAAAGGTAGAACACACTCACCAGCATGGGTTGGCTGCCTTGCTGTCACACCAGATGGACCTACAAGGATATGAGATGCTTTGTCAGTGGCAACAACTGTGGCATTGCTACTGTGTGTTTGCAATCGTACAGTCATACAACGGTTGACAGTCACAGGCCTAGAGATTGTATTCCTAATTATTACTATTACACAACACTAGGCACCACATCATCTAACTACACAGTACACATCTCACATAAGCATGCTCTAACAATAGAGGTAACAGTAGTCTACAGCTATGCCATGTTACCTGCATGCTCCATGTCAGCTTGCTGGGTGGCTCCGGCCTCCATGATGACACACGTTAGTTGTTGGGGTTGTTGTTAGCCAGGAGCCACCTGGCTCAGGAGCAGCTCCTCCATGGATGGCTACCCCCCCCTCCTGTGGCAAGCTGCTGTCTGTGGATATCAGATGCATGCTGCCGGACATGTCTAATTAAATCACTGCAGTGATGGCATACCTGCTCATATGTCTGGTTATGCATGCCTATGTCATTTACCCTATGGACAAGCTCTTGCCACAGCACAGTCCGCTCATGCTGGTCCTGGCTGGTTCTGGAGAACAGCAGGGCATACTGCTGCACCAGGCTGGATGTGATAACCTCTTCCTCTGCTGTGCTATAGGCGGGATTATGATGGTGGGACATAACCCTGGAAGACAATGAAACAATACGTGTGAGCAGGTCATGTGGCACACGTAACTTTCTAATGTACAGATATTAATTAACTGCCATATATAGCAACCTATTGGCTGTCAGAAGATGCACACTTTCAATAGCACGTCAGTTCTCAACCCACAACTGCCTGACAGTACCTGGCACACTCTATATATCAAACCACGTTTTGCACAGCAACAAAGTTACAACAGTATATAATACTATACAACAGTACATGACACACTGTATGCGACACAATGCACAACCTAGCCACAGGAGGTATATATCATGCTAATGCATCATGAAAAGTGTAATCCATTGCAATGATTGTAAAGTCCAGTGACAGTATTACCAGTATACCACACTAGTCGTTGATGGCAGACCCCTGCCTAACATATGTGCACATTCATGAATATAGGTGGCATACTGCTGTACTAGACTATACATGTTGCTAGATACGCAGTTATATCCTGTAACACACATATGACCGAGGCCATGGTATAAGCATACACACACACACACACACATCAGACATACATACCAGACACATAGGTATGGCAACTCAGGTGACCTTTACCTGTGTACCTTACAGTACTGTGTTTCAGTAGTTACGAGACCTTATGCCTGAGGTTTGTAATCTGTGAGGACTACAGGGAACACACGAAACAGTGGTTCCAATAAATGTGGATGTACACCATACTGTGCTGTTTAGGCATACAGCTTCAGGTAGTACTACAGTTCATTCAGGAGTTGGATTCACCAGCAGTAACACTCAATGAGCATACATGTACTGCTTTAGCCTACAATGGGCACCCCAGTCAACAACAAGGGACTACGTCAGACTGTATGGCATACTGCGTTTTCAGCCTAGCAATTGTATACACATCTTTTGCTGGGATCACAGCTAGGACACATAATACCATGACAGAAACAGTTTCCCACTAAGCTATCACACATAAACTGAACTCTAACACATTCATCAACACATTCACCATCACACTCAGTCAACCTCACATAGCAATTATTGCAACAAGTACATGTGGGTGTGTATAACTTCATAGGTAGGTAAGAGGCTATTGGCCCTAGGGCCTATAGAAGCCTAGCCATATGCTACCCTGGCCTTTGACACACAGGTCATTGCATTTCACGTGGCCCTGTCAAGCAGAAACACAGAGGTGATTGCCTGGGTGTATTCACTATCTCCCATACAATCTTCAGGATTATTTATGATGACTGCTAATTAGGAGCTTTGTTTGCTATGGAAAGTTAGTTTGTTCCAGAGTATGGGATGTCTCTAAGATGGGAATATATCTCTCCAGCATGTGCTGTTTATTGTGGTCAAAAGGTTTGGGTCCCTAGACCATGTAGCTCATAGAGATTGTGATCTGTTTACATGCAGCATGTCCAACAGCTGTGGGTTTGACATAGCTTAGTATGTTAGGCAGAGGTCACCTCTGTGTAGGCGGTATGCGACACAGTGTAGTTGTGGGTTTGTGAGATGGTTTGCATAGGGCATCTGTTTGAGGCTGGTATTACTCTTTGTGAGGTATGTCTTTGTCGTTTCCAGTTGCTGTAGATGTCTCATGAGCTACATACCACATGGGGCATTGTACTCTATAATGGGCTTTATGTGTGATGAATAGAGGGGAACACTGACCTATATTTCCCTGGATGACACACCTTTTGTGATGAGGTGTGCCAGGTAGACAGATTACATGACTAGTGTGGCACTGTGATTATCAAAGGGGAGTCTACTGTCCACCTGTGTCCCATGGTCTCTTATCACACATTCGGTGTTAAGTAGACTACCACCTATGTGGTAGTTCATGGGTACAGAGTTTTTGCCAGAAGGGATGCCAATGCAGTTTCAACATTGAGCTTGAGTCCATGGCTTTGTCAACAGGCATCTGTCGCAGTAAATATGACCCTGTCTCTCTCTCTATCTCTCTCTCTATATATATATATATATATATATATATATATATATATATATATATATACACACACATAAATATAGACATACATTGGTGTACATAGAGATATACATATAGGCACATATACGGTCCACCTTTCATGGTGGGAATATCAATTATGAGAAGGTTGCGAGGTATACTGTTATGTAATTATATTGCACAGTGTTGTGCGGAATGCATTGAAGGTGTTCTTAGCACATGTAGCTTTAGCAGGCCTCACTGGCTGCAACACTGCAAACCTGACAATTCATACACACAGCATTTAACCACCACATGTCATATACCAGCACTGTATGCTGTCTTGTTTGCCACACACCCTACAACCTACATAGAAGTATGCACATAACAACCTTCAACAACATATATATGTCCACCCTTCACAAACAGTTGCAGTATGTCCCTTGCTCTATGCACATGTACAGATGCTAATATATCTGACACAGACAGATCTCTCCGTATGTGTGTGCCATACACACACAAGGTCCACACTGTTGTAAGTCCATGGACCTCACGGCTGACCTGTTGGGCCTTGCTGCAACATGAACAGGTGTCACATGTGAGCACATAGTAATATTAGAGGGTGTATATATAGCTGCAAATGCTAGATTTGCATACTAGCCTGGTACAGCTGTTGCAATGCTAAGCTACACGTTAATATGACTATCATGCATTTTTTACTCTGTCACATCCATGTTTATATAACTGTATGCACTACTCCCCCAAACAGCCATTTTACACACTACTGTACAGAACAGGGATAACATGGATCAGATATTTGACATTTAATGCTGAACTACATATGTCACAGTCATATCCCACTGCACACAGCTACACACTGATTTCTCCATGGCAGTAGTTATGCAGGGCATCTGTGCATAGATACATACTGCTGCCACATATGGATGATTCAAAGTATGTAGAGTACTCTTCCAAAACATCTACTACATGCCAGTACACACATATCAGTTACATAACTTTCCTTTGTATGCATTTGTATTATTACGTTCCGTGTGTAGTAATTTTTTTTTATTTATATCTAATTTTTTTTTTAAATTTATTTATTTTTTATCTTGATTTTTTTTGCTGTTGCTGTGGCTATTGCTGTTGTTGTTGCCGGTGTCTGTCTGTCTGTCTGTGTGTGTCTCTGTGTCTCTCTTGCTCTCTCTCTCTCTCTCTCTCTCTCTCTCTCTCTCCCCGTGGCTGCAATGAAATGATTGCATGTGTGGACAGAAAGTGCAGCCTGCTTTTAGAGGTATCTGCACATGTGCATGTGATGGCCTCTGCACCAATTGGTGGCCACCATTTGGTAATTGCATGCAGCCTGCTGTGTGGTAATTGCAGTACTCACTGTCATAGCAACCCAATGCTATAAATTGCTAGGTCAGGTAGGTGTAGGCCTTTCAGCTTTCCAAAGTGGGGCCCATGCTTGTTTGCTGTGGACACCGTAGTGTAAGTCAGAAGGTTGGTATACTTCTTATATCTGAAGCTAGGGGTGTAGCCAGTCATTTGAATGTTGTACTCAGACCTGAATGTTGCCACTTTCAGTACACAGTTGACAGTGTAGAACTGTACTCACCCCTACAAATCCTAACACAAGATACATGGGAGTATTTAGTTTCTTTTCCACTTATACAATTAGCTGCCATACATACGTAGCTATTGAGATGTTTTCATTTGGCACATGAACTGCTTGGGAACTGCTATACTGTGGATATTAATGTACTCACTTCTGCACAGTTTGTGCTTTTTATTTTGTTGACATTATCACAGGATGCTCATGAAAACTGGACAATTCCAGTACTGAGTATGCCTACCTACATCCTTGCTGTACCTTGAACACAGTGGTAATTTGTACATTTGGGTGGGACACTGTGTGGGGGCTGTGGAGTGCTGCTGTAAAATTATTTCCTGCTAGAATGTGTGGTTCTGTTATCACAGTCATGTAATGCAATTCCACAACAGCTGCTGGTAAAGTTCCACAGAACAGGTTTTGTGTTATGGCATTCCTATCTTTCCTTGACATTCACACATTCTGATGCATGATATATATATATTTCAGCAACAACCTACTATATATCTACTGTGGCCTAGTGGTACTTCATGCAGTCTAGTGTGTCCAAGGTCTGGGGATTCGTGACTGACAGTGGTGTTTTATTTTGCTGCAGCGCAGAACAAGGCCCCTCATATGCAGGGTGACTAAGGCACTTTTAAGCAGTTGTAAGCGTGTTTGTGTGGGTTTGAACGATGCTTAGCAATACTTAGCTAAGCGCACACATGTGCACACTCACGCAAGCCCACTAACTACTGCATAAAAGTGCTTACTCCCGCTAACCCCCACGCTAATTTCTTTGAAAGAAAAGAAAATGGAGTGATACGAAAGTGGTGAAAAAGGGGTACAAAGAGGGTAAGACAGTAGGGAAAACGGATGTGCAGGACGGGTGTAGGGAAGGTCCATAGCTGCGCATTTCTTTAACAGCAACAGCTGTAATTTGGAGGGAAATTTGAAACCTTCCACCCCTGAGAAAGGGGTGGGGACAGCGAAGTATGTTGTACTGCAAATTAAATTACAGTTTCTGTGTCCAGTGGACATTTGTGCAAAATGGGCAGCTATGTATGGGGCGTATTTTTTTTGTGGGAGCAGATTGCTCATTTTTTTTTTTTACAGGTGAGAGTGGAATGTGGGGTAGGGGAAGTAGGTATATTTGGGGAGGTAGGTTGGGAGATAAACAGACAAGACAAACAAGATGCATACAGGGGCAGAATATGACACATGGGGGGGTGAGCACCATTGATGGGGAAGGATGTTTGGAAATCGCAAGCCCATGAGCCCACAGATGGCAACAGTGGAACTGACATCCCCACCCATGGGCAGTCACCACTGCACCTTCACAGCCCAGAGGGTGGCTGTGCTGGGGGCTGTGTAGGAGGGGCAGGCTCACCCATGAGTCACGCCACTCTCGCCTCAAGCTGGCATAGAGGATCAGCGACTGAACACTGGATCTCCCTACGCACCACAGCCTGGACCGTTCGGAGGGTGATAGGTGGCCCTCCTCCGGCCATGCTTGCACGGGGGGATGAGCCCCATCCCCTACAGCACTTCCACCCAAAGGTGGCACAGAGCCAATGGAGGAGGAGGTCCCGGGCTGGGCACCAGACTTGCTGGGACCGGCCTTCCCATACGTTCTATGTTTAGGAGGATTTAATGACATTATGGTTTGGTAACAGCCAACAGCATTCCAAATTAGTTGTAACAGCATGCAGTAATATTCCCATTAACCCAACACACCAGAGTTCCAACAGTTGAACAGCAAGCATAACAAATGCATATATAGAACAACAGTGGACATTCCAACAGCATGCAGGATTGATTGGTGGCAACAGGCCACCAAGATTGTGGTGTTTGAACAGGGCACATGCATCAAAGTAAATGCAGATATTTATAAAACAATAGGACATATGTCCCAACAAATGTTTTGAGATTAGACATACCCATTGAGGTGTGGAATTGCATTGTTTATGCACATACAGTAGGTTGTAAAAAGATACCTCCATTAACATCTTATATGTACTTATAGTTTACACTACATTCCTATTGACTGCAGGTGTATATCCCCTACATGCATTATTACACTAGGCAACGTGCATTAAGTTGTGTAATGGGTTTGGCTAGTTCCTTATATACCTGACCTGTATCTGACATACTAACTGTCCAGGATACAGATGTTACTGCTATGTATTTATATATTTTATTTATATTTATATATCTACATATCTGGATGTGTTCACGTGACATTATCAGTTATATTTCCACAGCCCCCTACATTTCTATCAGCACACTCACATTTCTGGGGAGCATATTAACAAGCTACTCGTGTGCCAGATTTACCTATGCATGCCAGCCATTAACCAACAGTTGAGGACTTTATATATGCTTCACAGCTACTGGCACTCCCTTCATCCACTTTATATGGGCCTGCCCAACTGTGGGTTGACAGCGCTTAATACAACAGTACTATTTATATAATGCAAGACTACAACAACATTTCAAAGTAAGTGACACGGACACACGCCAGGAATTATACATTTATTAATTACATTACACACTTTTCTAGAGGCTCTCTCATTTATTTGATATTACAGTGCATGCAGAAGACTTATTCAAGACATATTATACCTTTATTAATGGGTTACAACACTCTTTTTCAGGCTCTCTCACTTATTTTATATAACAGTACATGCAGAGAAATTATTCAGGGCATTTTATGCCTTTATTATTGGGCTACAACACTTTTTTTCAGGCTCTCTCACTAATTTTATATAACAATACATGCAGAATAATTACTAACCTGCCTGGTGGTGCAGCCGTAGCAGCCTATCTGCATAGGCTTGCTGATTCACAGCATGGACACCTGCAGCTGTAAAGTAAATGAAGGGATATTGAGACATACCTGTCCATTATATAGACTACAATAGCTATTCTTACGTACTCCATTCCATGGCTACCTACTCAGTAGTGGGGCATTGTCATTTCCACAGGCCTCCTGTATCCATTGGTTCAGTTGGTCCTGCTTCCATTTCTTCAGGTCTGCATGGTGGTGTCTGACCTGCTCACCAGTCTGAGGGACACCTGTAGCACTGGTGAGATCATGTGCTAGACGGTTCCAAGCTTCCGCTTTGTACTCCATGCCTTGGAACTGGCCCTGCAGGAGTCTTGCATCATGATGATGGACAAGGAGCCAAACCATCAGTTTTGACTCCTCAATGCCCCACCGTTGCGCTCGAAAATGAGAGCCCTCTCCAGCACCGGCCATTCTGACTGCAGATGGGAGCTACAACCAGTTATAGCGATTATTCCCACTTATGGGGCTTAAATATGGCTCATTTCCCACACTTCTTTGTGATTGGCCGGTTTTGAAATTTCTCAGCTGAGTGCAAACCTGCTTAGCACTGAGTAAACTTTCATTAATATGTATATGTATGTTGACAGTGCATGAATAGCAAAAGCTGTCATGGCTTAGTGGTTCTGTACTTTGATTATGATGCACAGTATCCCGGGTTTGAAGCCTGTCATAGTTTTTTATTCTACTAATGGCCTGACTGGCTAGGAGGTGTGGCTATGTTTAACTAACTTTGCTCTACTTTGCCCAACATTGCTCTACGTTGCACTATGTTGCCCGACGTTGCGCTAGTTGGCGCAATGCGCAGCTACGCGCAAAGCCATTGCGCTAGTTAAAGCAGTGCTTAGCTATGGGCAATTATTCTTAAATGTGCTTAATACTGGTAAACGTTGCTTAGCATTGCTTCACATTGCTTAAGATAGGTTACTTATGCATTCATTAGTATGCATGACCGTTTCACCTTCTTATATATATTTAAAATATCGTTCACTACTACATAGGCCATTTCAATGCATTTTAATAAAATTTAAAAGGTAAATGTCAGGAATTATTTTTATGCCTAGATTTCCTACTGAAAATGGAAAGGGGAGTGGTGGGACTCGAACCAGGAATGCCTCCTTTTTATGCAAAGGCTCTACTACTACGCTATTGCTATTTGGTTTAATTTGCATATTAGTAGTTTATTATCCTGTTCGATGTCTAAACTGCTTACTGTAGCTAAGCAATGGGCACACCCACGCACACACGCACAAATACGGGCAGCTATTTCGGGAATAATAAAAAAAAAATTTTACATTTTATTTTATTTGTACAGGGGTTTTGAATGTGGGGGAGTGTAGTGTTGGGGGTATACACATTTGAGTGGACTCGTTCATATCTGCTGACATTTTCAGATTTAGGCACTTACAGGGGTGTGGATATTTGGACTGCTCGGCAGTCTGACATGCCCCCTGCACTCCTACACGGTCCATGTTAGCCCTAGAGTTGAGTCAGCGCGCCCTCATGAATATGCATGGTGAGCTGACGTCATACTCTTAGGCAGCCGTTTTCGAGTAAGACTTAATTAGTCTTACACGGAGGATTACTGAATCCACCCCCCCCAATATCTCTTCACCATTGTACTATGCTTAATATATTTTTAGCATTGGAGCAACATGGATCAGATTTCTATTGATCTTTGCAGTTAACATTTACAAGCATGTTGCTGTTTGACTTCCTAAAATATTTTGAAGCATATAAAATTTGCCAAGTACATCTGTTTATGTGTTTAAATCCAATGTACAGCTATGACTTGATATAAAAACATTAATGTCTCCCTTGTGATATGATCAGTCTCATTCCTTTAAGGAGACTTTTCCCATTTGCAGCCATTTATCTTAAAATACCTCCTAATTTCTTACAGCTTTTACATCAGGATCAGCACTGCACCAGATATTATTATTATAACAATTCTCTTTCTGTAACATAGTGATTGAGATTCATAACAAAATTGAGCACCAGCAAAAATCACCATGCACTGACATGCCTGTTTGCACTACTGCACCATTTTGCAAGTTATTGTCATAGTTAGGGTGTTATCCCTCTGTGCTGTGATGCATGCCTTCCTTGAACTTATTTTTCATCACAGCTGATTGAAAACATGATTAAAATTATTTTTTGAAGCTAACTCTTTTGCTATGAGATTGTTGAAAGCTATACATGTATAACAATTCCTGGAGCAACTGTCTCAGAGATGGCTATCTAAAACAGTGGGCATGTGAGTAGTACAACTCCTTTCCTACAGGGCACACGTGGCTTTTTCATTGCCTGGTTAAAATGCAATTAATTGTAAATACCTTGTTAAACATATGTGATTAATTACACAACCAGACAACACAAAGAAAAAAAATCATCTTATAGTCGCACGACTTTTTGTAAAGGTCAAGTCTGCCACATCTCACAATATAGAAGTAACCCCCACACCCCCAGTATCTCTTCTCTATCTCACCTCCCCTCTCTCACACACAATATAGACTTGGAGATAAGGAAAATGTGTAAAGCAAGAATAAAACTGTTATTTTCTTTCTTCACTGACACCTGCAACAAAAAATCAGAACGTAGTATCTATGACAACCCAATTTTGATGTAGTTATACCATTGATAACAAAATATTCTGATTTTTCAGCTGAGATATTTTCCAGCATGATAACAAGTCAAATGATAAACAATAATTCCTCCATGGGTGCCTCATGGTATCCACAGTGTGGAGAGGAAACTGATCAAAACTTACATTTATCAACTCCACAGTTGCACCAACTCAAAGAAGTGTGAAATCTTCCCAAAAAGAAAATCACTGTTGATGCACAATTAGAAACTGCACAGCCAATAACTTTCTTATGAAAAACAGTGATCAGAATTATTCGCCTTTGCTTCTTTTGCTTTGGACGACTGACACTTGAGGAAGTTTTTCTCATTCAGTGAGTATTATCATCACGTTCAGTAAACTATTACTTGTGGAACTCTCCTAGATATAATTATGCCATATAAAGTCTGATTATGCTGCTGTCCATTTTTAAATGTGTTAAGGAAAGTCATGGGTGTTTTTGCTAAATTAAGATACAGGAATTTTTTACATAAAGGTTATAGAATCTAAATGATTTTTGGGCTACAGCTTTCCAGTATAGTACCTTGAATCCTAAGTAGTAGGTAGGGCCAAGTTACAAAAAAAGTATAGAGATGTGTCATCCTTATTGCATAATCCATCCATGGTGTGAAGATCTGTCTAAGGAGATAGATGTAATGATATCAGCTGCAAAGTAAAAAAAAATCTCAGAAATAACTATGTACTGTTCATATATACAGCACATCCTTTCACGTCAATAACCAAACTATGTCATTCTGCTGAAATAAAAATTAAATTACTTCTCTTTTATTTTTTTGCTGGTTTTGCCATTAGCTGTAAATCTACAGAAAGAAACAGCACTTGTTTTTCCATTTCTGTGAGTAGTTTCTTTGTAGGTTGGTATGTCCCTGCCCATATCCAGTGCTTTGGCCTTTGCATATGTCAGTTACACTTCATTACACCTGTTACATAGACATATCATATCCTCTCACATCATTTATGTCCCACACCCTTTCTGCCATATCTGCTTGCAATAAATCTTCTCCACAGCATCCTTACTCTGGATGTGCATGCCATACGTGCAAAGGGCCTAGAATAACATAAATCAGGGTCTCATGACAAGCCCTGTACATCTGTCAGTTGCACATGTCAGGTAGGCTATGGATTTCATCTACCTATGGCTACTAGCTCCCTCCCCACAATTCTTGCTAGGCCTCTGTACTGCTCTGCACAACCTTCCCTATGTATGGAATTTACCCTGTTACACTTACCTTATACTACGTTGCCATGCTTTTGGTTATATAAATTAGTCATCATGCTCCTTGTGACCTCCTCTGCCTTTCATTAAGTACCTGATGCTCACATTGTGCTCTCCCAGATCATAATCAGATATGTCATTATGTTGTGCTTCTACTCAAGCCTACCATCATGGCATCCATCACACGGTTACACTCACCCACCACAGGCATTAGTTACAATGCTATGGTACATTAAAAGGTAGGGTTTTCTTCCTTCAATAGTTTTTTATCCAAATCTATAAAGTTACTATGCAGTCTTGTACTTCACAAATTTTCTTCTGTAAACATTCTCAAGAAAAATAGTGCTTATGCTATATATCATGCAAATAAGGGACTTGTAGCATAATCATATGCTACAAGTACTGGGTTTAAATATTCTTCCTATTAATATGATCTACATAAGTAACTCCACATAAACACTGTTAATCCTTACATAACTGGAAATACCAAACACATTTGTAACAAACATCCAGTGTGATTTAAAATTTAAAACATTCATTGACAAATAAAATCATTCACAAACTTGTAAAATGTAAAGTGTATTAAAATATTTTTTTCTACTTATCTGAAAAATAATTCCCTTTTGAATTAACTAGGCACAAACTGTTCTCTGTTTTAATACAGACATAATGGAAATATTGCCATTATGTCCAGGGGGCAAGGTGGCTTTTAATCTCAACTGCCATTTCAATTCCTTTCTTAATAAAGTGAGTTTCCAGTCACCCCCATTCATGTTGGGTGTCAAAATGTCAATACTACCGAAAGTAAACCTTTTAAAGTTAACATAGGTCTTGGAGTAAAATAAAATCCCAGAGCAGTCCATGAACCAGGCAAATAATGTAAGAGTCCAAGCATATAAAATCAGCACAATTTATTCAGAATGGTAAGCACTCTCACGAATAGCTTCATCAGTCCATATAAGAACAGAATGGTCACAAATCATTTAAATGCATTACAACAACCAATCAAAATGTAACACCTAATTTCATCATTTTAAAGTGAAATCACAAATTCATTCAATCACACATTCATATCCATACAGCTATCATTCAAACGCTTATAAATACTTCAAACACGACCATCCATATGTTTAAAATGCTATGACAACATATACTTAGATAGTATATAATAGAATATATGAAATCATGAATATAACATGTCTAAAAACCACATTTATTACAATCCATATAAATAAAAAGCCCAACAACTATAGGAACTAAATGAGCACAAAATACACATAATTATTGTAAGTGATTATATATAAATATGTGCAATTATCATTATGTATAGCTACTAAAAATATGAATAGATCTAAATCTTGTGAATTAATTCCTGTTACTGTACCTAACGGAGGGCTTCCTCTGCTTCAGTGTAGGTTTGATGGATGCCTTCTCATTTAAACCTTTCCCTCTATCGGCTCTAAGCCTCAAAATCCATCTTACCTCCCTACTTTCTGTTAAATTCCTGATGTCACCCTCACATATACTTGGAATCACCTTATCTATCACCATGAACTTAAATGAGTGATCATTACCAACTGTCATCACATGTTTGGATAGAGCATTATTGGTGGCCTTAACCCTGATGTTATATATATGCTCCCTCACTCTCTCTCAAAGTAACCAGTTGGTCTTGCCAACATACAATGACCCACATAGCACACATATAGCAAGGTAAACCACATTTGGTGTTCTGCAGTTAGCACTAACCTCAGTCTTAAACCTCTGACCTGTATCTGGGTGTGTGAAAATCCCTGTTGTATCTAGGTGACCACAAAAATTACAATTACCACAGGGGAGAGTGCCCATTACTCCATCTATATCTCTACCACTCTCTCTTGAGTGGCATAATAACCTTTTCACATTACGTTTGTTCTTAAATAGGAAAGTCGGCTGATCACCAACTATAGTCCTTACATCTGGGTCTGTGGTCAGGACATGCCAATTTCTCCTAATAATATCTGAGATTGGTTTAGCATCTGTAGTAAAGAACATAGGCACTTTTAAATTATTCATATGTTGTGTTCTTAGAAGATGACTATCTACAACTACTCTCGGTGAAAAGTATGGCTTTGCCCTATCTCACCTAAGATTATTCAGATCAACAAGGTTAACTTCTATCTCCTACTGGCTTTAACCTCTAGAAGTTAACATGTTCTTTAATGTATATAACTCTTGCTGAAACCCTGCTTTAGATGATTTCAATCTAGACACTCTCATCCCCTGTCCCCTCATTGCATTCTTGAATGTATATCTAGGATGCATGCTGCCTCTATGCAGTAGCGTATTCCTGTAACATTTTTTCTATATACACCAGTATTAATCAATCCATTTGCAAGTCTCTCTACATATACATCCAAATACTCTATTCTAGATTGTGAAAAATTCATGGTGAATTTTAGATAGTCATACCTCTCATTCTGTTCCATTAGTAATCTATCCATACCTTCACTAGTACCTCTCCGCACCAGAATGAGGTCGTTGACAAAACGTTGATAAAAGGTAACATACCTAGAGTATGATTCCATCTTAAAAAGAATATCTTCTTCCCACATTGCCATGAACATGTTGGCGTAGCTATTGACACACGAGGTGCCATAGCTACGCCATCACACTGTATATAAATGTTGTTATCAAACTTGAAAGCATTATTTTCTAATATGGTTTCTAAAGACAAACATATAAGATCTAGCCGTTCATCGTTATATTCACTATGGCCATGTAAGTACCTCTCTACAGACTGTACCCCCGCATCATTGGGTATAATGGTGAAGAGAGATTGTGCGTCTAGTGTGACAAAATAAAACTCAGAATCCAAAGATAATTAACTGATATAATTCTACCAGGAATTGTTTCATATCCCTTAGAATATAAATATTGTTGTCCAAGATGGGTCTTAGCCATTTCTCTACAAAAAGGGAGAAAGGCTCAGTCACCCATCCCCTTCCAGCATCAATGGGTCTCATAGAGGAGTTGCGTCCATCTTTGTGGATTTTGGGTAATCCCTGTATAGAGGGCAATAGTGGAAAATCAACTTTCAAGAATCTGTATAAACCTATGTCTATCATATCACTATTCAACAAATCTTCCAACATAAAAGAAACCATTTCATGTAAGCGATGTATCTTTTCAAGGTCAATACAATGCTAGAATTGTTCATTGCTTAACATTCTATTCATACTCCCAATATAATCACATTTGTCCATAAGAACAATCGGGCCTCCTTTATCAGCAGGTCTGATAATGATAGAATCATCAGTCTGTAAAATATTTAGGGTACATTGCTCTCTGTAACTTAAGTTATGCTTCATTCTACTATTTATTCTATGTGTGCATTTATTATCATAAAATTTATATAGATCATCCTCTGCCATTTTATTAAATGCCTCAACCAATGGATGGGGGTTAATCATATATAGACAAGCTTTCTAAAAACATTCGTATTATCATAAACAGCATCACCAAATTCAAGCCTGAGCATCACATTTTTACTATAGCATCTAATATCTAATATAGTTTCAGTCATATCACTACATTTAGGTGGAATAAAAGTCAGTCCTTTATTAAGAACAGTTAATTCATCAGCATCTAAAATGCATCTGGAAAGATTCCAGACTAGTGAGCTCCCACTTGGCTCCACATCTTTTTCAAGGACTGGTTGGATTGTCCTTCTGTTGATAATTTCCATTCCTGCCTTCTCCGACTTTGAGATCTTGCCCTTATGGATCCCTTCTCTATACTTATAGAAAGTGGAAAATGGGGAAAGGCAGCTATGGTAGATGATGTAGAGGGTGAGGTTAATATGTTATTATACCATGACCCCCCCCATTAATATTCCAAAACGTGCACACTGATTGGCCTGTGCGCGTTAGTAAAAATTCTTATACTAATGGAAAAAGGGGTAGTCATGTTCTTTCCATTAGTATAAGTCTTCTTAAAAACTAAGTCTCTTATTGTTAATTAAAAACATAAGCGACACAGATTAAAAAAAAAAATAAAAAGATTTTATTGCTTATTTTGCTTATTTTAAAGCTGTAAACAAATGTTTTTTAACATGGCGACAAAAAAAATTGAAAGAACATGAGAAGCAAGAATTGCGTTTCATTTGGCTTTTGCTTATGGGTATGAACATGCGAGGCAAGAAGCAAATAACAATCGCGTCGCATCTCCGTTTGCTTCTTATTTTAGTCTGTCCATTAGCTCTCCAAAACACCGGCTAACGCTAAGGCTCTTCTTTGTTAACTGCTTCTAGTCTCTTTGTGTTTTCTGTGAAGTACTGCGTGTACATCATGCGTACATCCAGACAGAACGGTACGGGCCTTGAAGCAGCGCCTGGCAAAGAAAGAGGCATATATATTAAAGAATGCCATGTTAAAAGAAAAGCAATTTATTCTTTTCTAAATATTAATGTGTGGGTATGAGTTCATATTTGGGATGGGATTTACCACTGTTGTTTTTGTTGGTCCTTCACCCTCACCTCGGGGTCCAACCACAACCAGGTGTAAAGAATCGCCACCCCTACCACAGAAATATGGATATAATATTTGTATTCATGGTAGTTTTGGGCCGTACATCTACCAGATGTGTTGGCCCCTGTCCATCTATTAGCATGGTTAGCACAGTTCGAATTAGGATCTATACCAGTATCAACATGCTGTATAGATACATTAGGTGAACTAGATGACTTATGGATGCCCACTGTCAAAGCCAACATTCCCTCTTCCCTCTGTGAAGCATTGATAACATCAGCAAAAGTATCATTAATAGCATGGTTTGTTCTTGTATTATTGGGCTCAGCATTCCATCCTGAGTGGACAGTCTCAACTCTGGGCCACATGAAAACATGCCCTCTTTGAAGATAACCTTGTTGATTTGAATAATCTTAGGTGAGATAGGGCAAGACCATACTTTTCACCGAGAGTAGTTGTAGATAGTCATCTTATAAGAACACAACATATGAATAATTTAAAGGTGCCTATGTTCTTTACTACAGATGTTAAACCAATCTCAAATATTATTAGGAGGAATTGACATGTCCTGACCACAGACCCAGATGTAAGGACTATAGTTGGTGATCAGCCTACTTTCCGATTTAAGAACAAATGTAATTTGAAAAGGTTATTATGCCACTCAAGAGAGAGTGGTAGAGATATAGATGGAGTGATGGTCACTCTCTCCTGTGGTAATTGTAATTTTTGTGGTCACCTAGATACAACAGGGATTTTCACACACCCAGATACAGGTCAGAGGTTTAAGTTTGAGGTTATTGCCAACTGCAGAACACCAAATGTGGTTTATCCTGCTCTATGTGTGCTATTGGGTTGTTCTATGTTGGCAGGACAAACCGGTCACTTCGAGAAAGAGTGAGGGAGCATATATATAGTATCAGGGTTAAGTCCACCAATAATGCTCTATCCAAACATGTGATGACAGGTAGTTATGATCACTCATTTAAGTTCATGGTGATAGATAAGGTGATTCCAAGTATATGTGAGGGTGACATCAGGAATTTAACAGAAGGTAGGGAGGTAAGATGGATTTTGAGGCTTAGAGCCAATAGAGGGAAAGGTTTAAATGAGAGGGCATCCATCAAACCTACATTGAATCAGAGGAAGCCCTCCGTTAGGTAGAGTAACAGGAATTAACTCCCAAGATTTAGGTCTATTCTTATTTTTAGTAGCTATACATAATGATAATTGCACATATTTATATATAATCACTTACAATAATTACGTGTATTTTTTTGCTCATTTAGTTCCTATAGTTGTTGGGCTTTTTATTTATATGGATTGTAATAAATGTGGTTTTTAGACATGTTATATTCATGATTTCATATATTTTATTATATACTATCTAAGTATATGTTGTCATAGCATTTTAAACATATGGATGGTCGTTTTTGAAGTATTTATAAGCATTTGAATGATAGCTGTATGGATATAAATGTGTGCTTGAATGAATTTGTGATTTCACTTTAAAATTATGAAATTAGGTGTTGCATTTTGATTGGTTGTTGTAATGCATTTAAATGATTTGTGACCATTCTGTTCTTATATGGTCTGATGAAGCTATCCATGAAAGCGCCTACCATTCTGAATAAATTGTGCTGATTTTATATGCTTGGACTCTTACATTATTTGCCTGGTTCGTGGACTGTTCTGGGATTTTATTTTACTTATGCTTGTTCTTATTTTACTTTGGGCAGTCCTACGTTTACTGTGCGGTACTCTATTGTTTATAGGTCTTATAGTGTTTGCATAGGGACAGAATTGGGCAAAGTCCAAGAGATGTTTTTGGAAAGAGGTTACCCCAAAAAGTTAGTGATTGACATCATCAAAGAAATTCATGAAGGTTTTTATACAAAATTCAAATCTCTTTTATGGATTGGACTGAGCAAAAACATTAACCCCCAGCCTGAAGCAAAATATGAAAATGCTTTAGTACTTGAATCTAAGCAACATACTAGAAGTGTACAAGATATCATTAAGAAAAACTGGTGTATTTTTAGACTGAACCATGATGCTCAAGAGGCAGTCATCAAAGTAAAACTTTTTTCCTTTAAAGTGGGAAAGAATTTTAAACAAATTTTTGAATTGAAAGGTAGACCAGTTAATGGTCAGCTAAGTGGTATCTTACCTTGAGGCAGGTGTAAACAGTGCTCTTTCATTGTGAAGGGTGACTCATTCTTTTAGAAATTGATTTAGGTAGTAGGGTGGAATACAAAAGGGGAAACTGTTGTTCCAAGAGATTGATATATTTAGCCAAGTGTGAATGGTGTCGGGCCTTTTACATCGGAAAACCGAGAGAGCCTTAAAAACAAGGATATATGAGCACCTTTATGAAATAAGTGTTAATAGGGAGAAGAATGCCCTATAAAAAAGCCAGTACTTGTACCATATGATTTATCTGAAGAAGTCTCTCAGCAGGGACAAAAGCGCTTATGTTTTATACTTGTTTTATTAATGTCTGAATCAACCTCAGCAGCTGGTTTTGATTTTCTTATTTAGTACTTTTTGGTGACATGTTTTTGGTGGTACTTGTAGCATAATGTTTATAAGAAGGCAATTTAGCCTTGCTGTCTCTGAATTATAGCCAGAATGCAATATGATACCCACCCTTGCTAGTGCTATTCACTTGTATGTGCCTCATATGAGTATATTAAGGCATTGTCTGTTTCTCATACTTCTGCACATAAAGTTGTGGTAGAGGTAGTGTAATAATGGTCATCCCCTTGAATTACACTGTGTGGCTCCCTTGACACTGAGTTTCCAATGGTCAGTTAAACTGCCATGATTAAGGTAAAATTACTTGGTATGACATGGAGAAATCCCTGCTAGCCTTCAAGATCACTTCTCAGGAAAGGAGAAGGCTTCTCTTCTATCAGTGTTCTAGAAGGGGTTCCCATCATCCCTCAGAATCAGTTGTGGGGAATTGTATTTACCACAGTGCCCCAACAATTAATAGTCTACCACAGCATTGTGGAGTGAGTCCTGACATGGCTTTACTAAGTTACATGATGTGCAGGCCTAGACCATTGGACCACTACAGATGCAAACTACCCATGACATCAGCCATGGATGTAAATGATTTCTATTTTTTTCCTCTAGGTCAGCCTGGTTTCTGTCAATAACCACTTCCCTAATATGCATCCTAGTGTTTAATACCCCACATGTCATCCATCATACTTTGTTCTTTGTCCATTCCTCTTAATAACCAGTTGCTAACTCCTTGTATTAATACACTGGGTGTACTACTCCATCTACAGGTGACTGAATTGTATTTGTTTGTATGCCCTTCTAGTTTCTCTTTTTTTTTTGTCCCTTCTACAACCATTCCTTGTTATCTTTCCCATCCACTCATCTTCTTTATATATTGAAAACAGAGCTGCTTTCTCCACACACACAAAAAAAATAAATAAATAAATTACTCTTCACCCCAGCATGTCATACCTTCTGGTTACCCTTGTGTGTTTTCCGCTTCTTGCTATTTTCCTCTTTCCTACTTACCTATCTCTACCATTCTTTACATTTATGTTAAGAACTGGGTTTGGACCTTGCTGTACTAACCTTCAGCCACTCTCTGGATGACTATAAGTATCCATTATGTTGTACTTCATTGTGCACACCAGCTTAAATGAACTGCTGCACACTATTCAGTTACACAAATAGTTTTGTAGAGGTACTTATCCACTCAGTCAGCCGAGTTCAACTATTCCCTGTAACACGGTATCTCTTATGTCACAGTGCAGTCCTTTCTTGGTATGTTAGCTCTGTGCCAATACCAATACATTTCTGATTAGCATTAAGTTAAATTGCACTACGGCTACTTGGCACTAGTAAGTACAGCTGACAAGGAAAGCAAGAGTCACTAAATAAAACTCAAATGAATGAAACCAAAAGTTATTTTTTCTCATAGTATTTGTTGAAAATTCACTCATTATATCTAAGTCAAATTTTAAGTCAATTTCTTATGTACCAGTTGAAGTAGATGTTGCATATATATATATATATATATATATATATATACAGATCTACTTCTAGTTACCAAAATTCCACTTAGTCGAACAATGAAATCATGAGCTGATGTTGCCAAAAATTTAATTTAACGAACAGATGGATCACCATAATTTAACCCTGGGAAACTAAGCACATGACCACCGACACTTTAAAAAGAAACCAAAGCAAATCAAACCCACTCAAGTGGGGGATTTTGCCCCTACACCTCCCTAACTAAATATACCAACTATGACATCACACTATAGTGGACAAAAGGGCAAAGTTCACCATGGTAGCCAAGTGGTTAGTTTCCTGGAGTTAAATTACAGTGGTCCAGGTGTACGTTAAACTAAATTTTCAGCAACGTCATTTTGTCATTTTATAGTTCGATTAAGTGGGAATTCAGGAAGTAGAAGTAGACCGATAAATATACATATATACGCATATATATATATATATATATATATATATATATATATATATATATATATATATATATATATATATATATATATATATATATATATACCTTTTAACCCAGTGTCTCATGTAGAAACTTAGAACTAGTAGTATAAAAAGACACTACAAACCAAAGCTCTGCTATCAAACTATATCCTAGATGTGTCTTAAATAAAATAAGATGTTTTAATTTAATTAAATCAATAGTTTTCATATCAGTATTCTAAACAGGAAGTATTTCTTCTTCGGAGTAATGCCTATATATGCATTTGTAAGGCAAATCCAATACTTACTATGTTATCTTAACAGAGTATTCACATTTCTTTGCAAAATTCACTTGGTATGTTTTTATACATATTATAGATTTAAAGCAGCTGAAGAATACATTCCATTCTAACTGCCAGTTCTTCAGCTTGACAAAAATACACCCCTTTAATGCAAAGATGTACCCCTGACTGTCACCATTCTGCAGCATAAAGTCTGTGGTTGAGGCAGTGAGGTAAAAGATGAAGAGAATCCCCCAGATTCACAAAACCTCCGTGTAAGACTTAATATGTCTTACTTGGAGGCTGCAGTTGAACGGTATGATGTCAGCATGCCATGAATATTCATGAGGGCACGCTGATTCATCTGTAACTCTTACACGGACTGAGTAGGCAAGCAGGGGGTGTGTCCGACTGTCAGGCAGTCAAAAAGTCCACACCCCTGCAAGGTTATAAAAAGCATAATGTCAACAGACAAGAGCGAGTTCGCTCAAATGTACTTGCACCCAACACCGCACTCCCTGACACTGTAAACCCCCATCACAGTTATAAAATGTAAAATATTAAATTTATTTTTTTAAATCCATGATATAGCTGCCCATATTTGTGCTTGTTTGCGCGGGTGTGCCCGTTGCTTAACCACAGTTAGCAATTGTGACATTAAAGAGCATATAAGAACTACTTATGCAACTTAATCCAAATAGCAGTAGCATAATGGTAGAGCGTATGCACAAAAAGAAGGCATTCATGGTTCGAGTCCCACCACTCCCCTTCTTATTTATGTTTTAAATCAGTATTTGAAATAATACCAGACATATATGATTAAAATTTTATTAAAAGCAGTGACATGGCCAATGTATCAGTGAATAAAATATATATTGTTAAAGGACCCAGATATATAATAGCCTGCTGTTAAGCAACGTTTTACCCATCTAAACAGAGGTGCCCATAGTTTAATAGTGCTTTACCCAGCTAAACAGAGTTGCCCATAGTTTAATAGTGCTTCACCCAGCTAAACAGAGTTGCCCATAGTGTAATAGCACTGTACCCAGCGCAATAGAGTTGCCCAAAGTTTAAAAGTGCTTTACCCAGCGCAATATGTTTGTGCGGACATGCGCGCCGCACCAACCAGGGCACCATAGGGCACCGGGGAGCAACATACAGCTAAGTTGTCAAAACGCAGCCACACCCCCTAGCCTGTCTAGACAGTATTAAAATAAAAGAATGAGAAGGTTCAAACACAGGACCCTTTGCATCATAAGCAAAGTACAGAACCACTAAGCCATGACAACATAGGGGAAGTAGCCACTATTAACATTCATAAACTTACGAATGGTAGTTTAACCATTACTAAGCAGGTCTGCAGTCAGCCGAGAATTTTACAAAATGGCCAATCACAAAAAAGTGTGGGAAATGCGGCATATTTAAGCCCCATAGGCGGGAATACTCACCATAACTGATTGTAGCTCACATTTGCAGTCAGAATGGCAGGTGCAGGATAGGGTTCACACTTCCGAGCGCAACATTGGGGCATCAAGAAGTCCAAATACATGGTTTGGCTCCTTATCCACCGTCATGAGACAAAACTCCTGCAGGGCCAGTTCCAAGGGACAGAGTACAAGGCAGAGGCTTGGAACAGGTTAGCTCATACCTCACCAGTGCCACAGGCGTTCCTTGGACTGGTGAGCAGGTCCGTCACCACCATGCAGACCTGAAGAGACAAAAGCAGGACCACCTGAACCAGTGGATACAGGAGGCCCATGGGATGCAGAACGCCCCACAACTGAGTATGTAGCCATGGAATGCAGTATGTAAGAATTGATAATGGAGAATGTATAATGGATAGGTATGTCTCAATATCCCTTCATTTACATTACAGCTACAGGTGACCGTGCTGCGAATCAGCAAGCCTATGCTGATAGGCTGCTAAGGCTGCGCCACCAGGCAGGTTAGTGATTATTCTGCATGTATTGTTATATAAAATATGGTAGGGAGCATGAAAGAAAGTGTTGTAGTACAATAAAACAGCTATATAATTGCCTGAATAAGTCTTCTGCATGTACTGTCAGATAAAAACGTCGGAGTGGCAGAAAAAGAGTGTAGTAACCCATTAAGAAAGGTAACATATGTCTGGAATAATATCCCTGCAGGCACTGTCATATAACATAAGTGAGTGAGCCTGAAAAAAGATTGTTCTAAACAATTAATAAAGGTATAATATGTCTTGAACATGTCTGCTATAAACACCGTTAAAACAAATAAAGGAGTGAGCTTGTGGAAAAGTGTGCAATGTCATTAATAAAGGTCTAAAACCCAGAGTGTGTCTGTGTCACAGAGTCTGAAATGTTGTTGTACCTTTGCATTATACAAACAGTACTGTTTGAAAATGTGCTGGCAACCCAAAGTTATGCAGTCCCATATAAAGTGGGTGATGGAAGTGCTAGTAGCTGGGAAACATATATACAGTCCACAATAGTCAGTTACTGTCTGCCATGAATAAGTAAACCTGGCACACATGTAGCATGTAATTATTCACCAGAAATGTGAGTGTGTGTCAAGAAATGCAGGGTTCTGTACAAATCGAAGTGAAAATGTCATGTGAAAACATTCCAGATATGTAGATAAAGAAATATAAATGCAAACAAGAAATATGTAGCAGTAACATCTGCATCCTGGACAGTTAGTATGTCAGATATAGGCCAGGCATATATTGAACTAGCCAAACCCATGACACATGGGGTGGGTGAACACAATTGACAGGGAAGGTTGTTTGGAAATCGCAAGCCCAGGACCCCACAGGAGATGTAAGTGTGGTGGAATCCGAGTACCTAATGTATGGTGGCAAGTGTCATAATACAGGTAGGGGATATACACTTGCAGTCACTGGGAATGTAGTGCAGACTAAAAGGTCATTATAAGATGTTAACCAAGGTTTTTTCTACACCCTACCATATGTGTATAAACCATGCAATTCCACACCTCAGTGGGTATGTGTAACCTTAAATATTTGTTGGGACATATGTCCTATTGTTTTATAAATATATGCATTGATGTTGATGCATGAGCCCTGTTCAAGCACCATGTTCATGGTGGCCTGTTGCTACCAAACATCCCTGCATGCTGTTGGAATATCCACTATCATTCAATATATGCATGTGTTATGCTTGCTGTTCAACTGTTGGAACCTTGGTGTGTTGGGTTAATGGGAATATTACTGCATGCTGTTACAACTAATTTGGAATGCTGTTGTTTATGTTGTAATTAAACACACCTAATCATAGAACGTATGGGAAGGCAGGTCCCAGTGGACCCAACTGTCCCTCCTCAGTTGGCGAGTGCACCTGGCACCAGCAGATCCGGTGCCTGCACAGGCTCCCCTCCTCCATTGATCCTGTGCCACCTTCAGGTGGAAGCGCTGCAGGGGATGGGGCTCATCCCCCAATGCAAGTGTGGGCAGAGAAGGGCCACCTGTCACCCTTCGAAGGGTCTGGGCTGTGGTGCGTAGGGAGATCCAGTGTTCAGTCGCTGATCCCCTATGCCAGCTTGAGGGGAGGGTGGTGCGTCTCTCGGGTGAGCCTGCCCATCCTACTCAGCCTCCAGCACAGCCACCCTCGGGGCTGTGAAGGTGCAGTGGTGACTGCCCATGGGTGGGGATCTCAGTTCCACTGTTACCATCTGTGGGCTCCTGGGCTTGCGATTTCCAATCAACCTTCCCTGTCAATTGTGTTCACCCACCCCATGTGTCAAACTCTGCCCCTGTATGTGTCTTGTTTGTCTTGTCTGTTTACCTCCCCAACCTACCTCCCCAAATATACCTACATCCTCTACCTCACATTCGACTCTCACCTGAAAAAAAAATTAAAAAAAAGGGCAATCTGTTCCCACAAAAATATTATGCCCTATACATAGCTGCCCAATTTGCACACATGTTCGCTGGACATGTAAACTAATAATTCTAATTGGCAGTACAACATATTTTGTTGTCCGCACCCCTCTCTCAGGGGTGGAAGGTTTCAAATTTCACACCAAATACAAACATATGCACAGCTGTTGCTGGTAAAGAAATGGGCAGCTATGGACCTTCCCTACACCCATCCTGCACATCCCGAGCTGGTTTCCCTACTGTCTTTCCCTCTTCGTGCCCTCTTTTTCACCACTTTCCTATCTCCCCATTTTCTTTTCTTTAAAAGAAATTAGCACGGGCGTTAGCGGGAGTAAGCACTTTTAAGCAGTAGTTAGCGGGGGTGAGTGAGTGTGAGCTTGTGTGCGCTTAGCTAAGCATTGCTAAGCATTGTGAAAACTAGCGCAAACCCACTTACAACTGCTTAAAAGTGCCTTAGTCACTCTGTATGACAAGGCCCTTGTACTGCTCAGCAGCAAAATAAAATACCCTTCTCAGTCTTGAACCCGGGACATTGGACTCACCAGTCTGCATGAAATACCACTACACCACAGCAAATATGCAATGAGTTAGTGCTGAAAGCAATATATCATGCATTACCATGAGGGAATGTAAAGGGAAAATAGGAATGGCATAACACAAATCTTGTTCTGTGGGCCTTAACCAACAGATGTTGTTGAATTGCATGACATGACTTTGAAAAGAGAATCAGCCATGCTAGTAGGGAGTAAGGTTACAGTAGCAGCTTACAAACCCCACACAGTATCAGAGCAGGATAAACACTGGCATATTTGCATAGGTCACAGGCCAGACCTCCCAACAGTGACTGCTCTACAGTGATGACCCTGATTTGTAAACAAATGTTAGCTGTGCCCCTCTGACTCCCTGTGAAATGTACTAACAGTAGGCAGAAAGGTGTTGAATCTCACTTAATGACAAATGTCAATAAGTGAGAGTAGACACCGATTGCACGTCAGAAAAGGTGTAGTAAGAGATATGCTTTGAATCCCCCAAGGTCTGAACTGCAAAATGTCTGAACTATATGACAGGTGTATCCCAGTTATATGTACCTTTCCCTGAGGCTGTTCAAATATATACGTGAGAGTATCTGAGGCCTGGAAGAGTCAGAAACACACAGGCATATCAACTTGTCTGCTGTTACATACTTCACAAATAGCTGTAGAATGAATCCCACAAGCATGTCTTTATGTAGAAGTACAACACAGAAATATCAAAGGATGTAGCCATGTACTGCTAGCAACCACCTGTGACAATGCCATTGTTCAGGTGCTGAAAACACTGCTGTGGTGCACAGTCAGAGAATACAAGGGTAACCTCTGTCTACCATCTGGATATGTCCACAGGTGGGAGCTACTCAGACAGACTACAAGCCTTCATAGACTTACAGGTACACAGCAACTCTGCATATTCAGTAAGATAAACATCACACGATAATAAATAATGCACTCTGCAGTTCAACACCCCTACCCAAAGGTACTATATACCCATGTAGTCAGGCACAACCAAGGGTGTAGGTAGGCATACACAGTACAGAAATATGTCCAGTTGTCCTGAGTAGACTGTGCTAATGTCAACACAAACAAACCACAAACTGTTCAGAAGTGAGTAACGTACTAATGACAATATAGCAGTTCACAAACAGTGCATGTGCCTGATATTCATAACTGGTAGTACAACATACTTAGTTGTCCTCACCCCTCTCTCAGGGGTGGAAGGTTTCAAATATCCCACCTAATGTATTGCATATGCACAGCTGTTGCTGGTAAAGAAATGGGCAGCTATGAACCTTCTCCACACCCATCGTGTACATCCCTAGCTGGTTTCCCTACTGTCTTCCCCTCTTTGTGCACCCTTTATCACCACATTCCGATCCCCCCCTTTACTTTTCTGTCAAATAAATGAGCACGGGGGTTAGTGGGAGTGAGCACTTGTAAACAGTAGTAAGCGTGTTTGCACCAGTGTGCGCATGTGTGCACTTAGCTTAGCATTGCTAAGATATGATAAGCTATGCCAAGCTTAGCTTAGTATTGCTAACATAAAATAAGCTAAGCTAAGCTTAGCTTAGCATCGCTAAGCGTCGCGCCAACCCATGCAAACCCGCTTACAACTGCTTAAAAGTACCTTAATCACTCTGTATGACAAGGCCCTTGTACTGCTCAGCAGCAAAATAAAATACCCTTGTCAGTCTCAAACCCCACACCTTGGACTCACCAGTCTGCATGATGTACCACTAAGCCACAGCAGATGTACAATAACTTGGTGCTGAAAGAAATATAACATGCATTACAAGGAGTGAATGTAAAGGGAAAATAGGAAAGCCATAGGAATACATTGCAATAAAGAAATATAACATGCATTACAAGGAGTGAATGTAAAGGGAAAATAGGAAAGCCATAGGAATACATTGCAATAACTACTGTAGTATGCCAGTTAATTCCCTAATTCCAAAAGAAAGTACATACTCCCATGTATCCAGTGTTAGCATTAGGAGATGTGAGTAAACTTACACACTGAGAAGAGTGTACTGGAAGAAGCATTAGTCACGTTTCAGTACAACATGCATTTCACTGGCTACAATCCAGCTTCAGATATGAGACATATACCAACCTTCTGACTGACACAACAGTGTCCACAGCAAACAAGCATGGTCCCCACCTTGCAAAACTGAAAGGCCTATGCCTACTTAACCTATCATTTTATAGAAGTGTGTCCTGAAATCCCAGTGAGAACTGCAATTATTGCACAGCAGGCTGCATGCAGTTACTAAATGGTGGGCATCAAGTGGTGCAGAGGCCATCACATGCACATGTGCTGATACCTACAAAAGCAGCCTGTACTTGCTGTCCACACATGCAATCATATCATGGCAGATTGGAGAGAGAGAGAGAGAGAGAGAGAGCGAGAGAGACAGACAGACAGACAGAGACAGACAGACAGACAGACAAACAAACATAGGCAGTTGGGGACACCAAACAAAAAAAAAAAAAAAAAAAAAAAAACACGTCAACAGGTACAACAGACAGAGATGTATTTGCTGGCATCCGAATGATGTGTCTGCAGAGTATTCTACATACTGTGAACCCTCCATATGTGGTAGCAGTCCATATCTATATGTATATGCAGATGTGCATAGGGCAAGGGACATACTGCAACTGTTAGTGAAGGCTGGACATATATATGTAGTTGAAGGTTGCTATGTGCACATATCTATGTAGGTTGTAGTATGTGGCATTGAAAACAGCAAGCAGTGCAGGTATATGCCATGTGGTGGTTAAATGCTGTGGGACTGAGTTACAGCCAGTGAGGTCTGCTATAGTTATACAGCCTGAGGACAGCGAAATGCATTCTGCACAACACTGTGCAATATTATTACATAATTGTATGTCTCACAACTGCTTCATAATTGATATTCTCACCATGAAAGGTGAGCAGTATATGTGCCAATATCTGCATGTATATGTACCGCAATGGATGTTTATATATATATATATATATATATATAAATATATATATATATATATTTACATATATAAATATATATATATATATATATATATATATATATATATACATATATATATATATATATATACATATATAAACATATATATATATATATATTTATATATATATATATATATATATATATATATATATATATATATATATATATATATATATATATATATATATATATATATAGATATATACATATAAAGATATATATATATAGATATATACATATATAGATATATAGAGAGATATATCGATATATACAGATATATATGGATATATATGGATATATATGGATATATAGTGAGAGAGGGAGACACGGGGTCAGACGTATTGCAATAGGTACCTGGTGACCAAGGTATGGACTGATACTGCAGTACCATACCCCATTCCAAAACACTTTACCCACTAACTACCAGATAGGTGGTTGCCTGCCTAACACTGAAGGTGTCAGAAGGTAACATGGGGCACGTGGACAGTAGCCTCCCCTTTGATATTCACAGTGCCACACTAGTCTTGTAATCTGTCTACGTGGTACGTGTCATCACAAACGTTGTGTCATGTATGGAAATATAGGTCAGTGTTCCCCTGTACTCATCACAATGCCCCATGTGGTATGTACCTCACATGACAACTACAGCAAGTGGAAAGGCCAAAGACATGCCTCACAAAGAGTAATACTGCCCTCAAACACATACCCTATGCAGACTGACTGACATAACCACAGCTACAGTGCGTTGCATACCGGCCACCCAGAGGTTACCTCTGCCGAACATACAGAGGTATGTCACACCCATAGCAGTCAGGCATCCACCATGTCAGCACCTCACAATCCCACCGGGCTACACGGTCTAGGTCCCTAATCCCCACCACCTCACTAAACAGCACATGCTGGAGGGATAGGCTCCAATTGTCAAATATGCCATACTCTGGAGTAAACCACCCAGCATGAACAAACAAGGCTCCTCAGTAGCAGATGTCATACATACCCCTGATGATTGTCTGGGGGATAGGTAGTATGCCCTGGGAATCACCTCTGTGTATCCGATTGACAGGAGCAAGTGAAATCAAATTACATGTGTGTCAAAGGCCAGGGTAGCATATAGCTAGGCTGCTGTAGGCCCTAGGGCCAATAGTGTATTACCTACCTATGACACAATGCACATACACATGCACTCAGTGCAATACCTGCTATGTGAGGTGGAATGAGTGTGACAGTGAATGTGTGCAAGGTCTGTAATGGTGTGATAGCTTAGTGTGAGGTTGTTTCTGTCATGGTCGTTTGTGTCCTAGGTGTGAGGCCAGAGAAAGATGTGTCAGTTATTGGGATGCAGACATAGTAGGATGGCATATGTTGTGACATAGTTCCTTGTGTATGACTGTGGTGTCCCATCGTAGGCTGAAGCAATACATGTATGCTCAGTAAGTGGTACTGCTGGTGAATCCAGCTGACATTTGAACTGTTGTACTACCTGAAGCTGTAGGCCTAAACAGCACAGTATGGTGTATGTTCGCATTCCCTGGTAACACTGTCTTGTGTGTGTCCTGTAGTCTGCACAGATTACATACCTCAGGCATAGGTATCTGTAAGTAGGGGCACACAGTACTGTAAGGTACACAGGAAATGCTCATCTGTGTCAGCATACATTTGTGTGTTGTATGAATGTCTGATGTGTGTGTAATGATGCCTGTACCACGTCCACAATCACATGTGTGTTGCAGGGTTTGCGTGTGTACCTAGCAACATGTATACTTTGTTACAGCATTATGCCAGCTATATTAACAACTGTGCACATATGGTAGGTAGGGGTATGGCATCAACGACTAGGGTGGGTTACTGGTTATACTGTAACTGTACTTCACATTCATTGCAATGGATGACATATTTCTTCATGCATTAGCTTGATATGTACCCCCGTGGCGAGGCTGTGCATTGGATCCCAAAAAGTGTGCCGAGTACTGGTGTATACTGGTTTGTTATATGGACTGTGACAGGCACTGTCATCCAGTTGTGGGCTGAGCACTGATATGTGGTATTGAATGTGTGTATCCTCTGATAGACGAACAGATGCTATATATGGCAGTTAACTGATATCTGTACTGTATAATGTTGTGTGCCACATGACTTGCTCACACATATTGTTTACTTATCTTCCAGGCTTATGGCTCATCAAAGGAATCCCTCCTACACAGCCACAGAGGAACAGGAAATCCACCACAGCCTGGTTCAGCACTATACCCTGCTGTTTTCCAGGGCCAGCCAGCACCAGCATGACCGTACTGCACTCTGGCAAGATCTTGTTTGTCAGGTAAATGACATAGGCATGCATAACCTGACATATGAGCAGGTACGCCATCACTGCAGTGATTTAATTAGACATGTCCGGTGGGGTGCGTCTGATATCCATAGACAACAGCTTGCCACAGGTGGTGGGCTGGCCATACATCTCCGCCTCACCAGAGTGGAGGAACTGCTCCTAAGTGTGGTGGCTCCTGGCCTACAGCAGCAACAACATCACACATGTGTCATCATGGAGGCCGGAGCCACCCAGCATGGTGACATGGAGTGTGCAGGTAACATGCCCTAGCTGTAGACTACTGTTACCTGTATTGTTAGATTATGCATATGTGAGATGTGTACTGTGTTTAGCAGTTGTGCTGCCTATTGTGTGCAATACTGATATTTTGAATAGTATCCATACACCTATGCCTGTTGTTCTACTGTAGTTTAGCACACTCACAGTAGCAATGCCATAATTGTGGCCACTGACAAACTGTGTCATATTCTTGTAGGTCCCTCTGGTATGACAGCAGGGCAGACGATACATGCTGGTGAGTGTGTTAACACTTTAAAATTGGTATTGAAATGTGCATGTCATAGGTGAGGTGTAGACCATGTACACATAACACACCTACGCATAAGGCATGCTGTGCATGTTTGCTGTAAGACGTTAAACATCTCAGTAAAGTCAGTAGCTGCTTCAATCACATGCAATGCACAGAACACCAGACACAAATGTGGCAACACTGTACTGCACATTGGATAGGCATAGTTGACACACATGTACACAACATAACACGTTTGTCATATGCAGTACACCTCAACATGCTACACATAGTGTAACCGGACACCCGCTGCCAGGTCACACTTCAGTATCCCACATGTCATCCACACACCACACATAATATACCTGAGGGGTAGGGGCCTAGCATGGGGCTGTGCAACACTCCTCAACACATAACACAGTCATGTTAGGCAATGCTCCCTATTGGGCACCTCACACACCCTTGTGCAATGTGGCTGTGTAATTGTGAACTTAGCCACGGCACTGCGGTTCAGGTACAGCATGCTAGGTGGTGGTCTAGCACACTTTAGTGGTCTTGAGTGACCACATGATGCATGATGATGATGGATAATGGTACTACACCCCATACAGTTACAGTGACCACAGTACTACACATAGCTGTCATTGCTTTGCACCTCCATGTTGTGTGTGTGCACACATATGCACCTATACACATTATGCATAGCATGTTGTGTGTGTGCAAAGATATGCAACTATACACAATATGCATAGCAGTTGCATTCTGTACAAAGTGACACATATTTGTCCTGGAATGATATTGGGTATATAGGTCACATGACACACATTGGGTATGTGTGGTGTTGAATGTTGCAGTCATGTACCATGCAATGTCATGGCTGGCAGTGGCATATCTGGAATATGACCCACACTCACCATAACTACTGTACAATGGCCATGTCCAGGATTGGTATTCCATCATGTATACATGCACCACTCATCCCGTGTGTGTACATAGCATGCATGTGCTACACCTGTGTCCACAATTATCTGCTACAGACACAGACACTGCATTCAAACATGAAAATCCATGTGACACACAGATAACACATGCAGCCATGGTATGTATACCTGTGAGTGATTGTGCACAGGACATTGCAGAGCTTATAATACTTGCACAGAAATGTTGTGTCCTTGTACACATTGTGTTCCAGGGTGTAGGCAATCACTGAACATGTACACACATGCACCACAGCCATGTACACTGTCATTAACTATGGCTGTCTACACTCACACTGCATGGACATGATCAACACATATTCTGCATGCTGACACGTGTGACGTGACTGTTTGCCTTGTGATACTGTCACCCACCTTCAACCACTATTGAGTATGTTTTGGATTGCTGTTGTGTGTGTGTATCTGCTGTAGTGAGGAGTGTGCATGTGTTCCTGTGTGCATGTGTGCATGTGTGCATGTGTTCATGTGTGCATGTGTGCATGTGTTCCTGTGTGCATGTGTTCATGTGTGCATGTGTGCATGTGTTCATGTGTGCATGTGTGCATGTGTTCATGTGTGCCTTTGTGCATGTGTGCATGTGTCCATGTGTGCATGTGCAGACTGTAAAGTGTGTTTCCTGTCTTCCTCTCACAGGTGCTGAGTTAGGGGTTGGTGAAACCAGCAGGTGACCTGAAGCCACTGCCACGAATAGTGGTGATGATGACACATGTATTTTGGCACAGGGAGATTTGACAGGGTCTGTCATTGGTCCGCCAATCGACAGTACACAGTGTTCAACCCCATCTATGCGCACACTCATACTGTCAATACATCCCTCACCACCAATGGCCATAGGCAAGGATGGCATACAGTTGGCATTGACCAGGAGAGTGTGATACCCATGGCACTTGCATCCCCTTGCAGTAGCCATAGCCGTAGACATGGAATGGTACCACATAGGCGGAGGTCCAGAGGTTCTCGGGGGAGCACCACTGGTCGTATTGCCCCTGGCAGGTGTGCCCTCACAGGTCTTACGACGACCAGTATGTTCCGGGTTGTAATGCAGGCTCGGGCACATATGGAACGGTACACCAGGCAGGGACTTAGGGTGCAGTGGGCACATTACACTGCTATCAATGACAGCATCCGTGACCTTGCCGGTGCCATCTGGACTTACACCAAGGTCATTGATAGACGTTGGGGGGAGACAATAGATGCCCTCCACAACATGTCTTCCTTGAGCCAGGACCGTGCGGGACGGTTGCGACATCGACGCGGACGCATGCCAGCAACAGCAACAGCTGGCAGTGGTCGCAGACGGCCCACAGTTCACAGCCACTCCCGTAATGGCAGTACCAGCCCCAGCAATGCTGGGGCTGGCCTGTCCATTGACCATCCCAGTAGACCACGTGCATGTGGCTTTAGCCAGTCCCAGCAGGGACATGGGTCCAGTCGTCATACCTCTGCTTCTGATGACAGTACCCAGTCAGGGTTGGTACCCAATACTGTCCATAGCACCCCTGCCAGGCACAAGTACTGTGTCCGTGGCCGGAGACAGTAATCTGTACAGCCTAGCAGGTACAGTCTGTGGCAGTCCCACAAACTACCATATATGGCAGCCACATGGTGGAGCTGTGTGCATGCAGACACACACACATTAAGCAAACAACTAGGGCTCACACATACACACACACATTACATCAACCTTGGCCCATGCTGTACTGTTGTCCCTCACACACACACACACACACACACACACACACACACACACACACACACACACACACACACACACACAGACATGTCGATTGGATGGGTCAATGTCAGGCTCTGGCAAACAACAAAACACCCTGTGCATATGATGATACCTATGCCGCCCCTGTCATCTGCATTATTGATGGAGGGACAGGCTAACATGGTGCTGATGCACAAGGTGACACTATAGCAGTGTAGCAATAATAGCAAGTTGTCAACAAGGAAGTGTAAATACATCCTTGTAGGTATATCTGAGCAGACATTATGCATCAAAGCTCTGATTGTCAATGTAGCATTGTTTACACCACTGTTATGTCTAAGTATGTATTATCCATCCATGTGCCATTTGGCTGAAGTGTAATGTGTTGCCAGCATGTGTTAGTGAGTGGACAGTAAGTGTGTGATGTGTGCAGTACAGATTAGCAAGTCTACATCTGTGAACATGGTGGGTGCGCACTGTCTGCATGTACGTGCATAGTGGACACATGGGATGTGTGGCATACCCTGTCATACACATTGTTAACATCTCATAGCATCTTTCAATGGCCAGTACGCATTCTACTACAGTTATGTACTAACATGGGTAGACATGTGTATGACATGGGTTGACACTATGCTGTGGGTGATACCGTTAATATCTGTCAATGATTTGCGGTCTGGTAGTATACACAACCTCAACAGCATGACTATAAGCAATAATTGGATGATGTACTGACAAATAACACACAGTAGTAGGGAACGCAGTATCAATTGGATCCTTCCGGTGCTACACTATAACACTAACCAGTGGTAATGACCACCACCCATTACTGTGACCACACCTGTTTGTCATATAGCCCCCTTAGGTACATGCAGACACACTAGGGATGTGTCCATCCAAATCTGGAAATGCATGGATTGGCCTACAATGCATTCCCAGGATGGGACGCATATCCTACACAAGGGTATCATACAGACAGATACCTGTTGTCTGATACATGCTGTATAGCAGTAAGCTGACTATGGCATAGTCATCCTCATGTACTATACATAGTATCCCATCAGTACCACACAGGTGATAGCCCTCAACATGTATGTTGGGTACCATTGTGTACACACAGACCCATGTTATGTCATGTGTCTCTTGGTATCCACATATACATAGGTATTGTGGAGTCCCAATTTGTATCAGATAAGACATTAGAGGCCTGAATGCATATCCACAAGGCAGTCGTACACCTACAAAGACTGTCTATTCCTGGCAGACTTTGTTGTGTATGACCATGTCTGACATATACCCCAGGCATATACCCTCACTCACACTACTCTTAAGTAACTGTAATGGGTGTGTGTGCCACAGAACACGACAGTGGACGGCCTTGTCACATACATACATATGTGACCTACGATCTGAGAAGCAGCGGCGCAACCTGTCAATGGAAACAGATGTATTCATGTAGTATGCAGGCTTCACACCTATCTACTGATTGTGGGGATATGTACACATATATATTTGCCATGCAGATACCTGATGTGTGCAATGCACTTACTGTTGTAATCATACTATGTCATACCATAGTAAAAGCAAAACCCACACTGCATTGACCAACAGTGACACACACACAGTCATCATTTGCAGCATTCAAACTCCTACCTAACTATGTTATGATACTAGAGAGAGATGCATTAACAGTCTGCAAAAAGGGGACACCTCTCTAAGGAAACTGCACACATACACCCCTCCACACACACTCACTGTTTGCAGGATTCAAACCCCTACCTAATTATGTTATGATACTAAAGAGAGACGCATTAACACAGCATGCTATTTGCTTTAGTGGATGGCTTTTCTTCTCCGTCTGTATTTGTAGGATGGTGACATCATCAGTCTTTCCAAAGAGAAATGTACCTCTTTTAGTGAGTTTTCCCAGTCTGCAAAAAGGGGACACCTCTCTAAGAAAACTGCACACATACACCCCTCCACACACACTCACTGTTTGCAGGATTCAAACCCCTAACTAATGAACTTATGATACTAAAGAGAGACACATTAACACAGCACGCTATTTGCTTTACTGGATGGCTTTTCTTCTCCGTCTGTATTTGTAGGATGGTGACATCATCAGTCTTTCCAAAGAGGAATGTACCTCTTTTAGTGAGTTTTCCCAGTCTCCAAAAAGGGAATACCTCTCATAGGAAACTGCACACATACACATCCCCCTCCCCACACATGCTCACTGTTTGCAGGATTCAAACCCCTATCTCACTATGTTTTGATATTAGAGAGAAACGCATTAACACGGCACGCTATTTGCTTTACTGGTGGTTTCTCTTCTCCGGCTGTATTTGTAGGATAGTGATATCATCAGTCTTTCCAAAGAGGAATGTACCTCTTTTAGTGAGTTTTCCCAGTCTCCAAAAATGGGACACCTCTCAAAGGAAACTGCACACATACACCCCCCCCCACCTAACTATGCTATGATAATAGAGAGAGATGCATTAACACGGCATGCTATTTGCTTTACTGGCTGGTTTCCCTTCTCCGGCTGTATTTGTAGGATGGTGACATCATGAGTCTTTCCAAAGAGGAATGCACCTCTTTTAGTGAGTTTTCCCAGTCTCCAAAAAGGGAACACCTCTCACAGGAAACTGCACACATACACACATCCCCCCACACACATTGTTCGCAGGACTCAAACCCCTACCTAATTATGTTATGATACTAGAGAGAGAGAGAGAGACGCATTAACAAGGCACGCTATTTGCTTTACTGGTGGTTTCCCTTCTCTGGCTGTATTTGTAGGATGGTGACATCATCAGTCTTTCCAAAGAGGAATGTACCTCTTTTAGTGAGATTTCCCAGTCTCCAAAAAGGGGACACCTCTCAAAGGAAACTGCACACATACACACCCCCCTTCTACCTAACTATGTTATGATATTAGAGAGAGACCCATTAACATGGTGCGCAATTTGCTTTACTGGCTGGTTTCCCTTCTTCGGCTGTATTTGTAGGATGGTGACATCATCAGTCTTTCCAAAGAGGAATGTACCTCTTTTAGTGAGTTTTCCCAGTCCCCAAAAAGGGGACACCTCTCAAAGGAAACTGCACACATACACCCCCCCCACCTAACTATGTTATGATAATAGAGAGATGCATTAACACGGCACGCTATTTGCTTTACTGGCTGGTTTCCCTTCTTGGGTTGTATTTGTAGGATGGTGACATCATCAGTCTTTCCAAAGAGGAATATACCTCTTTTAATGAGTTTTTCCAGTCTCCAAAAAGGGAACACCTCTCATATGAAACTGCACACATACACACATCCCCCACACACACACACTCACTGTTTGCAGGATTCAAACCCCTGCCTAACTACGTTATGGTACTAGAGAAAGATGCATTAACATGGCACACTATTTGCTTTATTGGTGGGTTCTCTTCTCCGGCTGTATTTGTAGGATGGTGACATCATCAGTCTTTCCAAAGAGGAATGTACCTCTTTTAGTGAGTTTTCCCAGTCTCCAAAAAGGGGACACCTCTCAAAAGAAACTGCACACATACACCCCCCCCCCCCCAACGCATTAACACGACATGCTATTTGCTTTACTGGTGGTTTCCCTTCTCTGGCTGTATTTGTAGGATGGTGACATCATCAGACTGGACATGGTGATGTGTGTACACCTTGTTTTATGCCATTCCAGGTATGGTCCATGTGGGTCAGCAGGTGTCAACAGCTTGCAGAAGACCTCAGAATACTTACCTTGTGTGATCTATCTGTGGACACATTGACATTCCCGTCATATGTCAACACATATTTATGCACAGCTTGTTGGTTTTGTGGATACTACATGTGTCTGGGATGTTGATAAAGGGCTATTCAAAGTCTATGTGACACATGTGTAGATGTGTTCATTGATGTATGTCCTGGGTGGCTGCCTTGCAAACAGTCTAGCATGTTTGGGAAGCATGATCCGCACATGAACATACCACGGTTGGTAGGGTTGTGTGTATGTCAGCTTCCAATAGCTCTGTTTATGACTGAAACCATGATGGACTCCATGACCTTGCAGATCAGACTTCATAGGCGTACTGGACTTGACTTCCCATGGTGTGTTGTGCACCAACACTTGTGGGGAGTGCCATATGTAGCTGTGACACATTCAACGGTTCCACATCCTGTGTAGGGGGTGAGGCTCAGCTGACTGTTCAGGTGCATGATCTGTTTGTTCTGTAGTTTGTGCATGACACATATTAGGAATCAATGTATTCCACTTGCTGCCATGCTTTTGGCAGTGGGGGTATCTGCTCATCTATTCTACATGTGATATCTCCTGGTATGATGATGTGGACTATTGTCAGTGGGAAATGGGTATGTACATGTGGACCTGTCTGTCATGATGTCGGCATTGTCACTCAGGTACAGTTGGCCCTGACTCAGGACATATATGGGTGTACATTGCCTTTTATGACATAGCTGAAGGAGGTGTCATTATTCAGTCTGGACTCCTTCTCAGCTACTCTTTACAAAACACCAACGAACATGAGCACTAATCCCTGTTATACTCTTTTACATGCTTAACACCCTACTGATCCTTTGTGATCAGGCTACAATGTATGTCATGATAATATCCTGGCATGTCCAGGGGTCGGTTTCGTGCATACTCGTCAGTCCAGCTGATGGATATTTTGATATTGACACAATGTCACATCTGCCTCATGTACACAGACAACCCTCTCCTCCTCCTGACAAACTCAGATATATGTGTGAGATGCACCTATATAGACATACAGGGTGCTGAACTCTCTCGACCCATGACTGGCACAGTCTATCAGGTGGTGAAGGTAACCACACACACCACATATCAGTCTCACATATCCTCTAGCAACAGCACTCAAATCACATTATCACACATAGACATACTCGGATGCTGTAAATGTACTCTACCTAATCAGCAGAGACATCCAAAGCAGACACACACACACCTGCAACCCCACTACAATACCCACATATCACATAGTTCACAATGTCAGTGTACCACACAGTCACTGCCCTTCGGGCTAAACAACACACCTAATACACTTGTAATAGACGACACTTATTGTCAGACACACTGACATACCACTCACCAGCCCTAACAAGGGAATAGTCACTTTGGGCTGTCTGTTGGGTGCCAGGATCTGCTGCATAACAGAGGCAGTCAGGTCACTCCAAAGCAAGTACAGGACTGGCACCATCATTGTCCATGCTGGTGTGTATAACCTCAGATGTTACTCCCTGGACCACATGACATGATACATGGAGGAACACTCTGATCATGTAGCCCAGGCCAGTATGACTCTGACCTTGTCTAGCATCTTACACCCACCAAGTATGATGTCATAGTATACGGACACACATATCACATTTAACAGTTGCCTAACAAATTTGTTTAATTCATAGGGGATACAGTGTCTGTCAGCCTATGGTGACATGCTCAACATGCCACGTAGCTTCACTATGGACAGCTTGCACCTGTCACCCTTGGACTTTGGAATGCTGGCTAAGGTTCTTGCTACCACCATAGTGCCTTTTTTAAGCAGGGCTCAGAAGACAAACACACCTCCCTAGACATTACAGGTTAAATGAAATTAAGGGTAATGCTGCTCAACAACAGTCGTGTTAACATCATATTGTGGCCACTGAGGACTCTCCTCAGTATGAAGGATAGCGATATCTGTGCACTGACAGGCGACTGGTTCAAGCTCACTTATGCACACCAGCACTACCAGGTTATGTTTCATACCATGCTGTCTGACAACAAGACTTGGAACAGACAACACAACTAGGGGGAGTATCCATATACATCACAGATATACACACCTCCGGATTAGTAGCACTGCACAAAGCATCTAAGACTATACATATACAACTACCATTGTGCAATACTGCCTTTCAGTTTGTTGCCTGCTACAGAACACACTCCCAAACTCAGGGACCAGTCTCGGCTTTCGTGGGAACTATGGAGAATATGAAGGTCTCCACAGACACCATCATATTGTGTGTCTTCATATACACAAATATTGACTGGGGATACTACTCAAGCCCCGACACCCTCACCCAACAGTCACTACAATTTGTAGAGTCATATGCTATAGCACAACCAGTCAGCACAGCCACAAGGGGGAATACACATTGGACCTGATCATCACCAACATGGGGACTCTATGTTCCACACCAGTGATATACCCCTCATTGGTAAGATCAGAACATACATATATCTCACTGGACATACATATACCCTCCACACACCCATCCTAGGTAATCTTGGTGAACTTCTCATGAGCCAACGTTTCACGTCACCGAAGCAAGGTGGTATCCTTCAGAGACCCTGAGACAGTGGCAAATACGGCTCACACTGCTGCATCCTTTACATACACATTCTATGGACACCTAGCGGACTGCATGGATTGTGCTATCCCAGATAACAACAGGACTCACTACTCCAATGGCAGGGGACCTGTGTGGTAGACCCCAGCCATTAATAAGCTGTACAACATCAGGAGGAAGCTACTACATGATAGAGCACAATCCCAGACTGGGAAGGCATCTGTGATCTGTACTAGCAGACAGCTACGATCACTCATGAACTTTTCTAAGGGCTGCTTCTACCAGACAATTGCAACACACATGTAGGACTATCACACGGCCTTCTTCAGTTATGTCAGGAACCTGGGTGGACACTCACTGATATGCTGTGAGTTACTGCATACTGACTAAACCTACCCTGAACCCACTGGCATTGCCAACATCCTGGCAAACAGGTTCAGTGCAGATGTCTCCCACCCATCCCCCCTAAGGAGCAACTATCAATCCCAACAGAGTATAACCTCCCTGACATCACACAGTAACAGGTGAGTGCTGCCCTCCCCAAAGCATACATCACAGTATCAATGTGACCAGATGGTGTCCCAGCCTGCATCTTACATGAGCATCATGACAGACACAACCCTCCCATTACATCACTGTTCAATATCGGAGTTACCACAGGATATGTACCCAAGGAATGGCGTACAGCGAGAGTGGTCCCGCTCCACACAGTTGGTGCCACAACAGACCACAGACAATATTGCCCTATAAGCCTAAGTAGCCTGTTCTGCAAAGCTATGGAGCGTATTGTCATGGGACTCATACACATAGACATCGAGAACCTACAGACACTGTGTCCTACACATTTCAGCATTGTTGTGGGCAGATCTTGCCTCTGGAACCTGTTTGTATTCTTTAAATGGCTAACAAGTCCATCGACATAGGGACGGCTGTCCACACAGCCTACCTGAACCCTGCAAAACCCTTAACCACAATAACCCACTGGGCCATTATGCATAGGCTCAACAGCGTCGATATGGACACATATCTCACACGATGGATGGATACCTGTATCAGGGATAGCACCCACATGGTCAGAATTGCAGGTGCCATGTCTGACTATACACCAGTTACACATGGCATCCCACACGGCTCGGTCCTGGGACCTCTCTTGTTCAGTATATGTTTGTCTGACGTACAGGCTACCACAGGGGGAATATGGCTGAACATGTTTGTACTTGACTGCAAACTGGGTGCCATGATCAACTCTCCAGCTGCCACATGCATACTTAAACAGGGTCTCACATATATGGATGACTGGTGCCTGAACCATGGCCTACAGCTAAATGCCATTAGTTGCATAGTCATCCCCTTTGGGAATAACAACATGCCCACACATTACCACATAGGTAGCACTCCATTACATACTGTAGGAGTTGTTAGGGGTTTGGGGACATGACTTGTTCGTATTGTTGCCTTTGACATTCACATTGCCAAAGTGGTTGGACACACCTTCTATGTGGGCCACCTTATCGCATATGGTTTCACATCTAGATCGAGTGAGGTCATTGTGCCCCTATACTCATCACATCTATGCTTGGTTACAATGCCACATTTGGGGTGTACCTTACCCGACACCTGCAGCAACTGTACTGGCCATGGAAGTTCCTCACCAAGCAGATCTAGGGACTCACACAGATGTCCTGCACAGTTCAGATGCAGTAACTCCAGCTCTACTCAGTCGCTTACCACCTACTCTGATATGATGTGTGCCTGTTGTTTACAGATATACCCAACCCAGAATTACTGAACATGCTCTACCTCAGGATATCTGACTCCCTTGGAGCTACACACTCCAGGGACATATACCTCAGCACAGATGTTAATAAGACATTGTGGTTGGACAGATTCTTATCCCAGAGGCTCCACTCACTCCAGAATGTAATCCCAGTTTTACATAGGCAGAGCCACCCACTGACAACCTACTGGAGACATCTTTTTTTTTTTTCAAAACAAGTTTATTGTTTTAACATATAAGAGAAATATCATAACAATTTTATACAAATAATTAAAAATAGGTATTATAATATTCAACAAAACAACTAAAGTATTTACAAAGACATCCACTACAATCAGATCAATTAATTAAACTAAAATACTGTGCTATTGAAATTAGAATTTTTTTAACAAATTTTGTAAATTATCCCATACAATAAAATGTGATGTTTTTCTAGTTGTTCTCATTCTAATTGTGCTTATTTCCATATGACACATTATATTCATAACATTTTTAAATTCATTGAATGAAGGAGGTGTATCTGAAATCCAATTTCTAGTTATTATTTTCCTAGCCACTGCTAGGATAGACCATAACAAGGGAAGCTTAATCTTTTTAACACATTGAGGTACAGGTGTGTTGAATAATATAAGAGACTTAGAAATAATGAAATTATCTGTAAAAGAGCCTGCAAAAATTCATTAATTGACTTCCAGTATTCTTTCAACTTCATACAGTCATAAAACATATGAGCCCAGTCAGCATTAATTTCTACATTACATCTCTTACATAGATTATCTTTATTATTAATTTTATTCATCATCAAAGGTGTATAAAAGATCTATGTAAAAATTTCCATGTATAAAGTCTCCAGACAATGGAAGATGTAGTTCTATAAGCAGATTCAATATATATTGTTTATCTTGTTGAGTTGGTGGGTCCCCATTAATAGAGGTGAAATAATTCCAGTATGAATCTACATTGTAAAAGTTTCTTGTCTGATAATTTTATGTATATATGAAAGTTTACCTTTATCAGAAACTTTATGCTGTAAATTTATTATCAAGTAATCAATCAGTTTTGGAATAGATTCTTTAACTGTTATAGACATTAGATCTATTCTATCAATGAGATGTTGTCTAAAGATCTGAACCTCTAACCAGCAAGTTTCTCTTAGATCAAATTCTTGTTTTAAGAAATCTAGATTTTTAACTTTATTATCAGATATCAGCTGATACCAGTACTTTAGATTATTATCTATAGCTAAATGAGCTCCTTCAGAAGTAGATGACATAAGCATACCCTGAGTATAAATTATAGGAATACAATAAAATTCCATTCCCTATACTTAGGGTGCATGAATATAAAGTTACGATAACTAATAATAATATTTAATGGGTAACAGACCATATGTTTAGGTGTAATAGGTGAAGTACAAAATTCCTTTAGCAACCACAACATGGAGTTATTTATAATCATATTTTTATGTGTTAAGGAGATTTTCATGAAGTGCATACTAATTAGCTCCCAATAATCTTTCCATTTTATGACATATGACCGATCTATTAATAAAGTAATAACTTTTATAATAGAAGAGATAATATATAAATTAAAGTCTGGAAAAGAAATACCCCTTGAGACCAGCTATTAGTATGTTTCTTTAATGCAATCCTAGGTCTATTAGGTGCCCATAAGAAATTTAACATTAGTGTATTCAGTTTCTTGATAGTTATTTTTGTAGGTGAAAGTATTATTGATTGTATTAAGTATAAAATCTTGGGGAATATTATCATTTTAATAATTGTAAGTCTCTCCTCCATAGTAAAAACATATTATTCCAGGTATTAAAAGATTTTGTATATTAAGAAAACAGGTATTATAGTTATTATATATAATAGATTTAATATCTTTAGATAGTATTATACCTAAATAAGTTATCTGACCTGAGTTGGGTACATATTTAGTAAAATCACTAATGAGAGTATTTTTTCATGTATATATAGGTAGTATTTTAGTTTTTTCTTCATTGAATATTAAACCAGAAATACTTTTAAAATTCATCATTTTATCAAATAAAGACTGCATAGAAGAATTAGATCCTGCTGATGTAATTAGAACATCATCTGCAAAAGTTGAATTTTGATGTTGTATTTTCTTCTATTTCAAAACCCTCTATGTCAGTACTGTTTCTAATCAAATTAGCCCAAGGCTCCATTACTAAAGTGAATAATAGTGGAGAAAGTGGACATCCTTGCTTTGTACCTTTAAGAATGGGTATTTTTGTGAAACATATGTTCCTACCTTAATATAAGCCAGCATTCCTTTGTATAAATGCTCAATTAAATTTACAAATGCATCAGAGAAATTTGTGCATTTCAGTAAGGTAAACAGATAGTCCCAACTTACTGAATCAAATGCTGAACCTATATCAAGACTAATAAGTGTTAAATCTTTCTTTTTCCTATTTGCAAAATCAATTAATGTTAAAGTTCTTCTTATATTATCAAAAGTATTTCTATTTACAATGAAGCCCATCTGATCTATGTCTATAATGCGGGGATAATTGTCTTCAATCTATCAGCAAAATACTCATAAACATTTTATAATCAACATTAAGTAATGAGATGGGTCGATATGAAGAACATCTAGTTGGATCTTTATTAGGTTTTAAAATTGGTGAAATAAATGTATATTGCCAAAATGGGGGGGGGGGTTATTAACTCAGTTTGGGCCAGAATAAAAACCTTATGTATTAATGAATATGTAGTTTTAGAAAGGATTTTATATATCTCTGGTATAATACCATCATTACCCGGTGCTTTGTTTGATTTAAGCTTATTTATTTGTGTAATAACTTCTGTATATGAAATACTCTTGTCCAATAGTTTAATCTGTTGTTTATTAAGCTTTTATTCATGTTTGTGGTTATAAACTCCTTTATTTTATCTTTAGGTTCCATGTTAATGTTGTTATGGTTAATCTTGTGAAAGTGATTTCTAAATTCATCCAGTATTTCTGGTATACTAGAAACATTCTTCTTTTTCCTTAGAGAAAACTTTTCTTTGATATGGTTTTGTTTATTCTATCTTTTTGTTTTATTTTTAAGTCTATGTAAGTATTTGGGGCTTATTGAATAAGACAAAACTTGTATTTCTCTAAAGTTATTTTAACTTTATGAGTTAAAATTTCTTTGTATTTCTCATTTAGTTTGTTTATTTCTTCAATAACTTTCTTGTCCATAATATTTTCTTTATTATTATGTTTATAAGAGTCTAGTTTACTTTGAATATCTAACAATTCCTTATCCCAAGATTTCCTTTTGTTATTATACCATCTGATACTTTGTCCATATAGATATGATTTTAAGGCATCCCAAACATAGACAATGGAGACTTCAGGAGTATTATTTATGTCTAGAAAATGTTGTACTTCTGAAAGTATATATTCTTTATAGTCTTTTAGCTGAGTTAAGTATGCTGGTATCCTTTTGATCTGAACATTATGAGTATTTTTATCATGAATTCGAAAACAATTGAGTTATGATCAGATATAGGACATGAAATGATTTTGGAATTAATTAAATCTGTTACCATCTGGTTAGAAATAAAGACCCTATCTATTTTTGAATAAGTTTTGTATCTGTTAGAAAAAAGGTGTATGGTAATGATTTTGACTCTATCTGATTATTAATATCATTCAAATGATAAGAATTAGCAAAATCATTTAAATGTTTTGCATTAGATGTAATTCTTCTTTTCTTTATAGTGGTAGTATCACTTTCATGTAGTATACAATTAAAATCACCAGCTAAAATAATATCCCTACAGAGAATGATATGATCTTATCAATATGATGTTTCACTGTATTAATACCAATTCCAGGTATCCAATATACATTAATTAAAGTGTAAGTCTTCCCATTAATTTGTATTGTAACCATACAAAACATTCTTTTGTCATCCTGATAAGACTTAATGGTTTTAGGAACGGGCATACTTTTATTCCATAAAATAGCCACTCCTCTTTTTCTGAGTGTGCTCTGAACTAACCAATACTGTATACTTATTAGTGGCTAGTTTATCAATATCTTTTTCAAGAGATGGGTTTCTTGCAGGAAGACTAGATTGGCCTTGTGTAGATTAATGTATCTTATTAGGCTTGCCCTTTTACACGGATTATTCAATCCATTAATGTTTAAAGAAATTCCTTTTAAAGATGTCATTTGGCATTTTTAAAACTCAAGAATCTTATGATCGAAATAACAAATAACAAGATAAATAATGTTACATCTCCTCTTTTAGGTGTACCTTTAAACATAGCTGTATTTATTAAATCTCTTATGGGATTTTGTATAGGATTCAATTTTGTTTGTAGTGACAATGAGTGTACAAAATATATTGTGGATGTCAAAACTATATACATATAACAATGAACAAGTGAAAATAATGTAAGGATTAAACCTTGCATCCCGCCTGGAGTTGAAAACTCCAACTTAGAGCAGTATTTACTACTCAAGTTAACCCCCTACCCTAAGCAGCAGTACCTCAGCTACCACCTTATCAATTTAATACTAGTTATATTTAACTGAGGTTAACAGTTTTCAATTCAATTATCTATCAAGACAAAACTACACATTTGGTAAAACAGCATCATATAAACTAAAATAAACTTTTTTTTTTTTTTTTTAAAACTGTTCATACTATTATATAGATCTATGTAATATATAACACTTGTATTCTAATAGCATTCAAATAATCTTAATGTTAGAAATCAAGAGGAGAGAAAATTATGTTCTAACATTCATTTAAATCAAAAACTTTGGCTAATATGATTCAGACATTACATGCATTAAGATGCATCTATTTTCTGTCATGTGAATTCTATCAACAGCTTCCAAAAAATCTTGAATTGTTTGTATATGAGCATTTACTTAAACTCATTATTGTCAATAGAGTAAAATATTGTATTCATAAAAATTATTATAAATCATATTGCATAGTTATGCAGATTCTCAGAAACACCTGCGTTATTACCTAAAAAAAAAAAGCCATCACACACATAAACACAGACACACACACATACATATACACACACATATACACACACACACACACATACCCACACACACACACACACACATACATATACACATACACATATATACATACATACACACACACACACACACACACACACACACACACACACACACACACACACACACACACACACACACACACACATATATACACATATATCTGATCTCACCGAGCCGTGCCCTGCAGAGCACCATCCCACTTGCCGTCCCCAGAACAAATCTGTCCGCTTCACACAAAATAATGCACAGCAAACACACACTAGCAACCAGATTTTACAATCATGCTAACCTACTGCTTTAAAATATATCACATGACATTTCTTCCAGAATAGAGTTATAAGATTATTTATGCTTGTCAATCAGATGAATTAAATGAGTTATAGTAAAGTATATGTTTGGGACACAAGTTTTTAACACAGATTATTATGCTACTGTTAAGTAGATTTTCAAAACATTTAAATAAATGTTTCATTTTCTATGCCTTCTAAAATAAGATATTTACTTGCTACAAGAAACTACATCATCTAAACTCATCATAACTGACACATTTTATGAATAGAGTATTTTTCCTAAATCTGTGGTGTGTCAGTGTGATAACCTTGTCAATGTTTATACTAACTGCTTTCAGTTTCTCTGTGAAAATTCTGTGAGTGAAGCTTCTGAGGAAACTCATGGACACTGTGCATGAGACAGCCCACATCCCAGATTGTCTCCCTTAACATTTTGGCGGAAACTTATTAAAACTTGTGGCAAACATTCATTTTGTCAATAGAGTAAAACATTGTATTCATAGAAATCATTACAAATCATATTGGATAGCCATGCAGACTCTCAGAAAAAAAGCCATCACACTCACACACACACACACACACACACACACACACACACACACACATATATATATATATATATATATATATATATATATATATATATATATATATCTGATCTCACTGAGTTGTGTCCCTGCAGAGCACCATCCCACTTGCTGTCCCCAGAATAAATCTGTCTGCTTTATACAAAACAATGCACAGCAAACACATATTGGTAACCAGATTTTACAATCATGCTAACCTACTGCTTTAAAATATATCACATGACATTTCTTCCAGAATAGAGTTATAAGATTATTTATGTTTGTCAATCAGATGAATTAAATGAGTTATAGTAAAGTATGTGTTTGGAACACAAATTTTTAACACAGATTATTATGCTGCTGTTAAGTAGATTTTCAAAAACATTTAAATAAATGTTTCATTTTTATGCCTTCTAAAATAAGACATTTACTTACTACAAGAAACTACATCATTTAAACTCATTATAACTGACATATTTTATGAACAGAGTATTTTCCTGAATCTGTGGTGTGTCAGTGTGATAACCTTGTCAATGTTTATACTAACTGCTTTCAGTTTCTCTGTGAGAATTCTGTGATTTGAAGATTCTGAGGTAACTCAAGGACATTGTGCATAAGACAGCCCACATCCCAGATTGTCTCTCTTAACATTTTGGCGGGAAACTTATTAAAAACTAGTGACAAATATTCATTTAGCAGTGTAAATGCATCTAAACATGACAGAACCTCCACAATGTATTCCACAGATCATCACAGCCTCTATGCAAGTGAAATTAAACTCAAAATTACCAACAAGCAATAAAACTCAGCATTCTTCTCCCAACTCAATTTTCATACAAATCCTATTATTCACTGTGCCCACACAGTCAAAAGCATTTCTATATATTAATAAAGAAAAGAAAAAGAGAGTAGAAAATAAAAGGGAGTGAGGCAGAAATAAAAAAATGTAAGAGAAAGCTGTAAGAAGTATATTACTGGAGACATCTTGACGACTGTATGGGTGATCGTATGTTTACCCCTGGGATATCTTCTGTGTCCCTGCTAGACAGAGGCACACTAGCCTAAATGTACATGGGCTATCTTGTGTGACCTACTATTCACACACACAGTGTAGTAATCTGACAGGGTTGCGAATGCCAAACATACTCTGGCTAGGCTTGTACATGCCCTAGGGTAGATAGCCTAGTATCGACATCTGAACCTATGCTAATGTTCAAGATGCACAATGTTTATTGCTGATACTGTTTGCAGGTCTTTATCATCTTTGCTTTACCAGTTTCTATGAACAACTTTGGTATCTGCAGAACATATTTGATTATGACAGGGTTCCACTATATTATAGATGTGTCTGTTGTCATATGACTGTGTGCACAGTGTGGATTGCTGTATAGTGACAGGTTCCTGGGTTAACACATGCAACTGCCAGATATGCATGGCCCACTGCTGTACTCAGACATGGCCTAAGTGTGTGAGCATTCCCAGTTCTGCCATTCCGTGTTTTGTTGCCTGACATTTGTCTCATTTATTAAAGTGTGTGAGCATGCCCAGTGTGAGCTTTCAGTATGTTGCTATCTGAGGTCCACTACATTGGTTGATGTGTGCGAACATGACCGATATTAACATTTATACTGTGTGTGTTGGAAGTCAGGTTCTGTTCTCACTGCAGGACTCACCTTTGTGTCATAACTCGACAGGGATTATGCTGTGCCTGCAGGGTTTCCATGAAATACTTTGCATAGACTTATCAACATTCCTTCATACAGGCTGACCACTGCAATACTGTTATGGTTTAGTGGTTCAGTACTTTGGCTATAGTGCACAGTATCCTGGGTTTGAGGCCCATCACTGCGTTATATTTTCATACTGAGCAGACCAGACTGCTTAAGGACATGTTAAGCAAATATTAGCATGTTTGCTTTTGTTCAGCTATGCCCTACTTAGACCAGGCTTGTCCGACATTGCTCAATATTACTGAACATTGACCACATTTGTGCTAGTTGGTGTGTGCGATTTTGTTTGCATATACTACATGGTGGTAAATGCTGTTTAGCACTGCTTTATATTGCTTAACACATGGCAATCATGCCTTAGGTGGTGCTGTAGGGCTGCCTATGTCGGATGCACATACTACACTCCCTGTACATATTTGAAAGCAGGTAGTGTCAACTTAGGCATCCCTTTTACTATATGTGCGAGTCAGAGAGAGGTATCATTTCCAGAGTTCCTATTGAGCCAGTGTATGTGCTATGCGTTGCCTCTTTGCCAAGGCCAAAGCATACCAGGCATGCCTCCTTCAGCCTACTGGGGCAGGCTCAGGTTGTTCCTCCTCCGAGTCACGCTCTGCCTGTGATGGCCTTGGCAATGGTGGGGTGCTGTTTGGCCCAGGCCTATGCTGGTCCTGCTGCAGCTGTTTTCGCAGGATCATATTATGTGGCATAGCACATACCATGACAATTTGGGTACATGTAGTTGGTGAGTACTGCAAGGCTCCACCAGATGTTTCCAGGCACTGGAACCATGACTTGAGCAGCCCAAACACACGCTCTATTACATTACATGTTTGTGCATGTGCCTCATTATGACATTCCTGTTCAGGTGTGTGTGCATTTCTGATGGGTGTCATCAGCCACGGCTCCAGTGCATAGCCAGCATCCCCCACTAGATGACCATGTGGGATGTCCCCATTGGTAAATGTCTGGTACAGCTGCGTCAGATGCCAGATGTGGGAATCATGGTAGCTACCAGGGCAGCCTGCACACACATTCAGTATTATGCCCTGGGCATCACACATGACCTGGCAGTTGATGGAGGGGAAGCCCTTGCGGCTGAAGTAGACCCTACCCCGCTCGCTGGCTGGTGCTTTGATGCGTATGTGAGTGCAGTCTATTGTACCCACTACCTCAGGGTATTCCGCTATTTGCTGGAAGAGATGCATATTGCTGGCCAATACCTCATGGGAATTGGGGAAATATACATGATCACCGACATGTGCTAACATGACATCCAGGAACTGGTGTAGTACCCTGGATGCTGATGCCTGTGATATCCCCATCATATCACCAGTTGGTCTCTGGAAGGTACCTGTTGCTAATATTCTTAGGCCAACACATACCTTGGTTTCCACTGGGATGGGTTCCCCTCTGTTGCTTCTGTGTGTAAGGCGTGGCCTTCACAGCTCAACAATTTGCTGCAGGAGGTCACTGTCCACTCTATAGCGCTCCACTATCTCCAGTTCATGTAGCCCCTGGTAGGTTACCCTGGGCCTGTACACTCTTCTCCGTCTCCTCACTGTGGGTTGTCCAGCAGCATTTCCATTGTCACCACCCTCAGCATGTTGCATATGTCGCCTTATAACAGCAATGGCAGTCCCTAACATTTCTTTGTCTCAGTAAAGCTTTTTCAGTTTTCACTTCTATTAGCTTACTGCAGTGTCTGTTTTTCGAAACATACTGGACTGTTGTTTGCAGCGGTTTAAGTGCTAGGCTGGGCTGGGCTAGTGTACTGCCTGTGTAATTGCCTGATTCTGATTGTTTTCACCTGCTAGCTTTGCTAGTACTCCCTGGTAGCTTCCTACTATTTGTTGTGCTTCCTTTTTCCTTTCTGTTTCCTCAGGGGGGGAGCGCCGCTCACACAAGCGCAAACACCCAAATAGCAGCTAACACGCATGCACACATGCTTACATGGACTAAAACTTGCTTATTCGGGTTAACGTGCACACACCAGCGCAAACGCGCTTACAACTCTTTAAACAGCCTTATACATGCTTACTCCGGCTTAAACGCACGCACTCATGCTTACACACGCGCACTCTGTCTTACTTGGGTTTACAGTCGCGCACATGCCCGCATACCCATTCAGCAATAAACTTTGGTGTTATCCACGGCATACACCTTCCATTTCTTCACTTTCCCTAGCCTACCTGTTGACACACCTCTTTCCATGATGTATAAATGACAGCTGACACATGCCACTCTGCTCCAATGAGCTTCACTTCTTTCATACATACCCCCCCTCGTGATGTCACCTATCTTCTACTCTGTTACTCCCCATATCCTACTCCTACACTCCACTGACTGTGCTCATTTGCTATGTAAACTTGTGATTCACTATCCTAACACTCATTTACATAGGATTGCCTACTGATGCTTGGTTACATGTCTTAGACTAAGCTTTCCCCCTTAGCAACCTCTACTCGGTGGCCATGTTGTCTTCAGCCTGCCACTCCCTTGCAACAATTTCAATAAAATCCACATTTGTGGGTTTTAATTTTTAGTATTCTTGGTTTTAGAGTGCAGCCCATTTGCGCTGCACTGCGCTATGCTTAAACATCGGAAATCGGCAAAAAAAATTATTTTTATTTTCATATTGCATCAGGAAACATTTCCAATGGCCATATATTTGGCCATTGGCATGCTTCCTGCACTGGATGCAACCTTTATTTGGAGCTGTTATGGCTCCGTTTTGCTATTTGCAGAACTGCTCTTACTCCGACAGGTTTGGGTTTCCTGAATCACAAATCTACCTCATTTGCATGCCTTTCGCCTGCAATTGAGGTACTTTGCATAACCCAGCCCTGTCCGTGTAAGAGCCGTTTTAGGAGCTCTCTTACACGCCCCTACAGGCTGTTCCTGAATCACTCGTCGGACATGATGGCTGCATGGAGTCTTACTCTACTCTAAGACTCCATGCAAGCCTTCGTGAATCCGGCCCAATGTTTTTAAATGCCTTAATAGGAGCATGGCAAGGTATACAGTCCCATCTTCAAATCACCAAATATTTGATACAACAATTTTTTTAAGCTGATTATTATTTAGCATCAATAGAACAGAAGGTAACATAAAGTGTATAACCTCAGTGTGAAGCAAGTGAATTGCAAATGAACTGCATATGCTTTGAAAGCTGTTCTGAAATGGTTTCCTCAACAAGGTTAATAATAAATGTCCACTGAGTTGGTGCAAGCTGATCTATCAACAGAATACTTCTAGTGTGCTAAAATAAAAAAGTTTAGTTAATTTGAGCAATCTGTACTTCCAAGAAGACAATTAGATATTTTCAAAAATATGATACATAACTGTCCAGATGTGGTTATTTATTACAAGTGCTAAAAATTACCACTGCTGTAACAAAATTTCTTGTTCCTCTTATTTTCAAGCAACCTGTAATTTAAAGCCATTTTCCATCAGCAAGTTAATAATGCAAATAATACTGATCTTGTCTATGAATTGTAGTGTAATTTCCATTTATTTTAATTTTGTATGAATTATAAGATGAGGAATATATAGAATACCTCTTAAAAGCCTTTGTAGATGGCATTGGGACAGTTAGAATTTCATGGTATGTTTACTACCGTATTTTGTCATAATACAGGCTGGTGGTGTCAACTCTGTCAGATATACAGGACATGACATTTCTCAGCAATAAGAACAATATGCAGCAATCAAAATTCCCTTCTAATACCATAACAATATATAGTTTCTCAATTTAGCATGTAAAAGGATTTATAGAATCTCATCAGTTTCTCAATTTAGCATGTGAAAGGGTTTATAGAATCTCATCAGTGTAAGAGGTGTGTGTTCTGCCAGCGTAGCACAGACTAGCTCTAAAGCTGTAAAGCTGCATTGGTTATCATTAGGGAAGAATAAGAATTTACAAAGAAGGATAACAATATTACATAAAGCTGTTGCATTTGATTACAGCATATAGGTTTCCGTATATCCCCTGAACATAAATCTATTAAATTTAAAGAAGCAGAAGTGATAAAATGTTATTTCTTAAATAATTATAAGGCTCACATAGTACCAAAGAGTCAATGAAATCTAACGCATGGGAAAGGAGTACATGTTTATGAAACGTGGAACCTACAGAGTTACAGCACAGATGAAGATCAGATATATAACTGTGTAAAAATAAAAAAAAAATGAAGGATTTATTTATTCTCAATCAATTGTGGATTGCATAGAAAATGTGTTCTTAACTGCACCTGATAATCTTACACTGTAGTCCTTATATGGGATTTCTTGCTAGATGGCTATGAAAAATAAAACCATTAATGCTTTCCTTGCATTACTCATTTTTCAATACATATACACAAACTCAAGACATTTCCTTAGCTGACTTTGCTGAAATAATACATTGCAAGAATATCATATTTAATACGTGTTATCTATATACCTGTAACCATAACATTCTAAGATATTGCTTTAATGCCTAGCAAATTACATATTATTTTAGTTTAAATGCATTCATAAACTGGAACAGATAGAAGTGAAGGTGGAAATGCCAGTGTCCAATACAAATGGCCAAAGCTAGTCTCCGAAAAATGACTCACAGATTTCTAGTCTACAGATCTTTCAGTCAGACTGAATTGGAAGATTGGCACAATCCATGTTGGTGGAAAGCCCCTCCTGTCCTTCAACTAAATATTGTCATGCTAGGAAAACATTTTGTTATAAGGCAAATTTTGATAGTCCACAGACCCACCAGACTGCATTTAAAGAAATCTCTTTCTCTGTCACTTCCACTTGACAGCAGTAGGTTCAAGTTTAATGTTATGGTCACTGTAAGTTTTAACAACTGGCCCACTTATTTTCTTTAGCTTTGTCTAGCAGTTTGGCGGAGAAGTTTAAGAATATATACAGCTAGACAGTGCCTGCAGCAGTGCTAACTTTTATTCTGATGCCATCTGTTTGCTGTTTATGTGACTCTGTGTTTTGTCACCTTACCAGAAAATGCTGCCATGTTATCCCTGAAATTAGCTTGAGGGTTACATGGGTTCAACCAGTTACTATTTTTTCATTATAAATGCATCGTGATAAATAGTCAGTTTCCTTTTTTTAAGGCATAAATTATGTGAAAGCTGTGTTTCAGTATTGTTTACATATATATATACTCTTTTATTTTCAGTGCTGCCTCTTCAAAGTTAAGAATATTTCACAATTAGTTTAATCATACAACTTGTACACTTCTGAATTAAAACTTACTGTATACCTGATTCTTTTTTCCTTTGACATTGTTCTACAATGAAATGCATGAATCTTGATGTATTGTATGGTGCTGTGCAAAAACCAGCTGATCCATGGATCTACAATGTTGAGTAATCCAGTTTGATACAAGTACATTAAAAGCCCGATAAAACCAGGTACCATTGAAAATTAAAACTTTAGAAAAATGAAAGTAAACAAATAGATGGAATAACAGAAGAAAAAAGATCACACTGGAAACAATATGGTAGGAACTGAAAGACGAAGACATTTTTGCAAGAACATTTTGCAGCAGAGGAGAAGATACTGGTGGAAGTAGTAGAGACGTTAAATGAAGATACTATCCAGGAGTTGCCTTCCAAAAATGAAGACTTGGGAGTAAGGTCAGAGGCAGCAGGGCAACTGAGGATAGACTTGGCTGTCTTGAGGCAAAAACAGTAGACCTCAAAGACAGAAACCAGAAAAAAAAACTGTTAAAATTATGGGGATACCTAAGAAATTGAAGGGGGTGTATTATATAGAGACAGTTGAGGACTTACTAGAAAAATGGACTTCCATCCTATCTGAAGAGATTCACATTAAACTAGCTCATCTGACTGGCTGGAGACCTGAAGCTGGGGACACAAGAAGAAGCAGACCCATCATGATGTGCTTTAGGACTTATAATGAGGGAAAAGATACTGCACACTTTCTGCTAGCCTCGGCTGAAGCTGAAAATAAGGGACAATCCAGTGTTTATAGCTCACTTGTAAATCAATCCAAGAGAAATACCTTTCTTCCTGTAATGGTGATTATGAAGAAGAGTGACCTGTCGCACCGGATGACTTATCCTTCAACTCTGAAACTTCTTTTGCATGAATCAGTTAAGTCTTTTGATAGCCAACAATTAGCAGTGAAAAATAAAATTAAAAAAAAAAAAAACTAGAGGAAGGGGTTACAAGATGTGGCATCAATAAGAGCAAAAGACAAATGGACAGTGACTTTACTGAGAAAGGGCATGTCAGAACAGAAATGGGATAGTCCCCACTGTTTTAGAAGACAGCAGCAATTAAAGGACAAAGCTGAACTGATGATGAGGCAAGTTGAAGAGTTGTGGAGTGAAAGTCAAGCTGTTTATATGTCAAATAATTATGAAGGCTAGTAGTCAACAGTATAAACTGTAGTATGTATCTTATATTTTCATGTTTTTGTCTTAATGTCATTTATAAAAGGCAGGGAAGGATCCTCCTTGACTCAGTGGGTAACACTCTTCCTTTCATGAAGTGCTGTCATGCACCAGTGAGGATAAAAACAGAACAACAATTAAGCAGTCCTTTTGCTAATGTTTGTAATACAATCTGTGATAAACACTACTATTAAACCCCCTCTCCCCTTGTATTCCTTGTTTAATAGTGCTGCATGGTTATGATATTCATAAAAATGAAGAGGGGAGAAAGGCCTTGGCTGTGTCAAGGAATTTCGTTTTTTTTGTAATAAGAGGTATATCTGATGTCAGTGTGGTCTTTTGTGAACAGAGCCATCTCTTTAAGAAATGTGTTTCATCTCTTGTAACAGCTGCTGTTGGTCTGTCACCTACATCAGCATGTGAGATGCTAACATGGGAAGACCTTTAGTGGAAATGCATGATTTTCAATAGTTTTTTTTTTTATGGATGTAAGCTAGGGACGGGTTCTGATACTTTCTAGCCAGGCCAGGGAGTTAAAATGGCCTGTTTGAAATCTGAAAGGTAAAAGGCTATTAAGGGAAGCATAAGTAGATATTACAGAATACCTGTGGAAGCAGGTACCAGGTCCTTTATCAGTTATAGGGAGGAAAGTGGGGCATGCCTTTTAGGATACACACATTATAGACTGGAACAGAGGAAACATGAAAATATAGTAGTGGAGAGGAGAAAGGGGTCTGGAGTATAATTACATTTCCATAGTACAGAGACAATTTATGACAAAATACTACAGTTATTTGGAAAGAGCAGTCTTCCTAATTTGTCAATCATGAAGTAAAGGGGCGGAGCCTAGATGGCTAACTGATAGCAGCATCTTTTTGGAGCTCCTCAAAACTATTCTAAAATACAGGAAAATAATCAACTGTAACAAACTAATACAATACAATCTTATTATGGAATATACAACATATCTTCACACCAAATTTGAAGAAAATCTACTGAAATTCTCCTGTCAAAATTAACTGGAGATTATACCAACAGTGTGGAAATGAGCAACTCAAAGAATTCCCACTCCGAAACCATTCTGAAAAAGGAAATGCAACTGATATCTATCACTCTAAATGAACTGTCTCTGAAAATGGGCTACTTCAAGGACATTCTAGAAAACCTTAAAGAGAACTGTCAGAAACAAACCAATGTTCTCAAATAAATACAACAATAACAACAAACTAAAATAACTGGCATTGAAATCTCATTATGTGACATAGATGGAAGACTTAAATAGGAGGAAAACCATAGCGAATTCCTTTTACAACAAAACAACTGACTAATAAATAAAATAGATGACCTGGAGAATAGAGAAAGGAGAAGAAATATAAGGATCTTTAGACTACCAGAAAAATCTGAAGGTGAGGACATCATTCTTTTTTTTAACTCTTGGCTACCCGAAATATTAGATTTAAAAGAAGGACTATCCAGTGGCATAGAGAGGGCACATAGAGCCGTAGGTAAACCAGCACCTTCCTCACTAACTGCTCCTCCAAGATCTATAGTAGTAAAATTTCTATAATTCCTGGATAAAGAACTTATACTTAAATCAGCATGGAGAAAAAAACCTTTAACCTACAAACAAAGTCAAATAAGATTTGACAGTGACTATTCCTCCAGGGTACTGGAACTGAGAAAAAAACTGGCCACTTGTCAAACTTCTTAAACAAGATAAAATAAAAGCACAGCTTGTCTACCCAGCAAAAATCAGCATATTTTATGCAAATGACATCAGAACATTCAACAACTTTGAGGAAGCATCATCTTTCATCAAGAAAAATAGTATAATCATAATACCAGAAGAAATGGAATGGTCAGCCTCCACATCCTTAAAAAGATCTTCTGGTAAGAACACCTGGATTGACATGAAGAAGAAGAAAAAAAAAACTGAACTTAATAACACAGTTCCATCTAACTCTCTCAAAGAATCTACAAAAAAATAATTTACATTGCGTAAGAATAAAGTATGTAATTTTGATTTTCTTTTCACTTAATATCTTACATTTCCTTAACTTCTCTTATTTGCCTGATATTTTTAAATATTATGCTACTCACTTATATTATCAGTACTAGAAATTATATTTGAATTATAAATACAGAGCTCAAGTACTCATTACTTGATTAATATCTCTCTAAACACACTTAGAAAAGAAGTTGGCATGATAATGGCAAACGGTTTACATGAGAACTATATCTGTTACTGTTCTGATGTTTTTTTCTAACAACAGGTCATTAGTTTTGCTTTGTTAGATTTGTGCTGAGTCCAAAGGCATAGGGGTAATTGTATCATAAGCGAGATAAATATTAGTGTTCTTTAAAGTTCTTTTATTATCTCCACTCTTCTAACAAATGTGAGATTGTGTCTGTATGAAAGAAGAGAGAATGTTACGTGAGGTATAGTTGTGTTTCGCATGGTGTCTTCTAACTGACAGTTATTAATTTTTAAAACCATCTAAGTTAAAGAACATTCATTTTACTCATAGAGATAAAAAGATCGCCAAATTCTTGTTACAAATGGAAAACTTGTTGACAATTTTGGACCGGGCAGCAGTCGTGAGCCTTCTTATAATTTGTTCATTAGCCTCAGCTTTTGCCCATGTCTAATAAGGTTGCAATCATCTTAAGTTCTAACAGTAGTTTATATAGTGTAACCAGGAAGTGAGTCACAGGCTACATATTAAAACATACATTTATTCATGGATCCTTCCTGGTTCAAAGTTCTTAAAGGTTCTGTGTACTGACTTTAACTCTGGTAGTGCACTCACATATTGAGACAAATGTTGAGTGTAGAAAGTGAAAAGTGACAAGCGGGGAACTGGAGAGCTACACAGGTCCAGAGTGGAGACACTGCTGTGTTATTCCTGGCATGAACAGTCCTGTGATCTAATTGTCATAGAGCTAGTTTTGTTGTAAGGTTTAACTGTAGTAATGGGAAGCTAGGTGGTTGGATGTTAAAAGAGGAGTCATGGATCTGGAGGGTTGGGTTGGCACAATTTGTGGAGGCCAGTTGGTGATGAAGCATGTTTCTTCACAAGGTGTTTATTTGCTTTTGGAGTTTTGTTGATTTCAGAATGGGAAATGCCTGTGAGCATGTTGTTTTGAGTTTGGACAACTGCTTTGTTTCTTGCACTAGGGATGCATTATCATATGTGCTCAGTTCATTGCATCCAATTAGCACACTAGATCCAGGAGGAGTGTCATAAATGACGCGTACCAGGGGGGCATCATACAAGGAAACACCCTGTCCAGTGGGAACCTCCTCATTGGATACACACTTCTAAAGCACACTACACACTGCTTAGCTTTTAATGAAGGAAACCATTCCAACTACAATTCCTACCAACATATACTAAGCCATTATGGTACACACTGTTTAAATATATAAAGAAGAAATGCTATTAACATTTTCTTGCTTACAGGCAATAAAATATACATTTAAAGGGACAGATGCCTTTATCGAGTAACAGCAGTAATATAGTTAAAGCAGCACAGTCTTGAGGCCATCTAAGGTGTATGCTTTGCTGTCTGAGGAATATGAATGAATATCACGTGAAATCATTTTTACAGTGAATCTTTCATTCTTTACAACAAATGTTATGCCCTCAACTATACCTATAATCACTCCTTGAATATTTACACTCTGAATGGTTAACCAATGGCAGTTACAGGTAGAGTGTATGCCTTCATGACTTAGTACTTTGTTCTATGGAGATACATCTATGAAAGAACTGTTCAACTCTAATCGATCAGTTTCAGTAGGTATCTCCTTTGATTATCTGTTTTTTTTTTTTCATACTGTTCACATACTGGTTTTGCTAGAGTCTTTTTCAACTCATATCATTACATTATAGAAAGACATATTACTTATGATGTTTTACTTTTATAAAATACAATCGACACTTTCTTTTTCACAAACTATAATTAATTAATTAGACCATAAGAAAGTCCACATTTTAAGATTTGGTCTAACACATTCTGGAACAATCATTGCTCAGCAAATGTGAATTTATGAATTGTAAGAAACTCACAAGGGGTTTACTTAATGGGGAAAATCAATGCCTATAACTATACTCTTAATATATTAAACATCTATTAACGAATAGGACATTTACTAAGATATTATAAATGTTTAATACTTTCAACTATTTCCTTTCCTTGCAAATGTTTGATAGTAATTTCAGCTTATCACTTCACAAAACTTCAATGACTCAGAAGCACGCATAATAAATGAGTAAAAACGAGAAGGATATGGGAAGCATAACTTGTCATATGAATGTTTTTGTCTACTCTCATATTGTTGTATCAATAACTTGATTCAGTATGCAGTAACAGGAAGAGATTGCATCTGATTATTTTTGTTTCTTAGACATAAAATATACAGAAACAAAAGAGATATCTATCATATTTCTTTACAATTTGTTTAATCTCACAAAAGTTAGTAATTGCTATTTATATACAGTTACATGGTTACATGGGTAGTGAATTTAGACCTAAATATCTTTAATAATATGTAAATCAGTCTGATGGTCTACTGACTTTGGTTACAAATAAACATTAATATAACAGACCTTTCACTAGTCCAAGTCTTACAGTTAACATATTATTGTCGAATGTTTTATGGAAATACTCTCAAAATCATTAACTTTCAACTTGTTACAATAGAGTGGTTATTTAGAGAACAATACTCTCTTATTCATAGTCTAGAAATGTTTTTAATAATTGAGAATAACTTCACAGTTTACAACTTAAAATAAAAACATGTATTCTGAAAGTAATTACTTCTACTATCATTTAGATATCAAATTAATAAATATCTATTTCATTTCCTTTTATTTATGGTAAATTCATCATCTCCAGTGATAATAAATGGAACCCAAAAGAAGGGTACCTATTACTTTTTATATTGTGGTTAGATATGGGATATAATCTGATAGAATAAACCATGTCTATCAGATTAGAAGTGCATAACACTCTATGTTTGTTAGGGGATATTATAAAATATTTGACTAGTTGGTTATGTAATCTTGACTTTAATAATTTCTTCCATACCTATTTTTGGCCTGAATATAGTTTCAACTTTTATTCTTTACCTGACAAAATCATTTTTATCACAATACATAGAATGAATAACAAATGTATTTATTCCTGGGATAGCAAGGGGAAACTGAATAAGACACAGATATAAACAAAACACAAACATAATCTAGCAATATGGAATTAACACTACTTTCACTAAATATTAATGGTTTGAATAACTCCAGGACAATCATTTTTTTAAAAATATTTAAACCTTAACAAAGCACAAGTGATATATCTCCAAGAGTCTCATTTTTAAAACTAATCACAACTACATATGGAGTCCTAATGAATATTTAATTCTTTTGCATTCCTCTTACAAAAAGAAAACCAGAGGAGTAATGATTCTTTGCAAAAAATACTACTATTCCGCAAATCATTTATAATTATGAAGATAAAGAACTTATTGCTATAGTAATAATAAAATTTAACAATAGAATTTGGAGACTAGTTAACTTATACTGGTTTCCTGGCATAGGTGTAAGGACAGTTAGGAAACAAATAGATCTAATTAACAAAGTATACAAGGGTTACTTAATAATATGTGGAGTCTTTAATTGTATTTTAGATAATTCTGAGACTGCAAACAAAAGAAATCTTTGTCTTATCCCTATAGCAAAATTTCTTAAAAAATGGAGAGAAAATCTAAAATTGATACATATAATCACAAAGACCCTAATTCACTATTGTTTTCCCATTAAGATCACAGATTTAACACTTAAACAAAAATATTTAAATATGTTATATCTCAAGAATTAAATACAAAAATAATCAACTTCTCCATAAAGCCATGTCCTCTGTCAGATCATAACTCTCTTATTCTTAAACTACAAGTAAGCTATAAGAGCTTAACTTATATGAAAAAGATACTGGCCTATATTACAAAAATTAAAGAGTTTAAAGCAGGGTTAGACCTGGAATGCAATTCTATCTAGATACTAACTATACTGAGGAAACAGATATTGTAATTGTTTGGGACACAATGAAAGCTTAGATCTATGGCAAAATTCTGACTTGGTTCAAAAATAAATCAAAAGAATGGGAATCTGAACTACATAATATTCAGGAACAAATTACAAAAATCAAAAATAAGGATCTGAAAAACATATCTAACAACAAAAGGAAATATAAGAATTAAATAAAAAATACATTGAAATTTTAAATCATAAGACTAATCTAGCATTAGAAAAATTAAAATTAAACGCATATGCTACTATGCCTAAAGACATGCATAACTTAGCAATGAGAATTAAAAGACAAACTAGAGAGAATAACATCATAAATATCTCTCATGAAGGGAGGATGAATAAAAAAAGTATCAGATAAAAGTGACATTTTAGACGCTTTTAAATTTCACTATATTAAACAAAATATAACAGATAAAACACATAACAACACTTCTAATATAGAAGTAAAGTCTCCAATAATCAAGAAAATACCAGAAAAACTAAAACTGGATATTTTAAAACATATATCTTATAAAGAAATAATTGAAAAAATTAAGGAAAGTAAATGCAACAAAACCCCGGGAATTGATGGAATAATAAATGAACTATATAAAATATTTCCAAATTCAATATTATCATTATTTCACAAAACTCTAATTGAAGTACAAACTCAAAATAAAATCCCCCTTTGTGGAGATACTCATTAATCATGCCAATAATAAAGGAGAATAAAGATCCAGAACAATGTATTTTTATGGGCCATTTTCAATACTTAATAATGATTATAAATGTTTTATATCCGTATTAGTTAATAGAATTAAAAAATCCCTGATTTGCATCATAAATAAAGACCAAACATGTTTTATATATAATAGACACACATGATAATATTCAAAGATTATTAACTCTTGTAGATATTATAAACAGAGATAAAAACAAGCTCTTATAGTATCACTAGTTATCAGAAAAGCCTTTGATACATTAAACTGGGGAGTACGTATACACGGCCTAAGAACTTTTTGATTTTCCCATTCCCTTTATCACCTTGATAAAAACTATATACAAAAATAATCTTGCTTATGTAAAACTTGTTACATTCACTTCATAAGCCATAGAGATAACTAAATGTACAAAACAAGGTTGTCCAATGTCCCCAATTCTATTTGCATTAGCCATGGAAATATTTGCTTCCTCGATACGTAGTAACTCTAAAATAAAAGGCATAGACATTCACCTTAAAATTAACTTCAGGATTATGTTATTTGCAGATTATATATTTCTCACCCTATCTGTTTCAAAAGATTCCTTAAATGAATTACAGACACAAGTTGAGAAATTCTATTCAATCTCAGGTCTTCATTTTAATAAAAATAAAATCTACATATATGATTCTGAACAAAAATAATTTTCATTTACCAAACACCAGTTATATAATAGGTAAACAAGTCACTAAAATCAATTATCTAGGAATTACCCTATGTGAAAGTGTAGAAAAAAACGCTAACTACAAATTATGGAGAAATTAAAATCATTCTAAAAACCCATATTGCAAAATGGAATAAAATATATCTGAAATTTGAAGATAGATTGCAATTAATAAAAATGATATCATACCAAATAATCAAATTTTAAAAGAGATAAACACAATTTTATTAAAATTTGTCTGGTATCCTAACAGGAACAGAATAGCTTATCCACATTGTATCAGACCTTGGGAAAAGGATAGATTAATTTCCAAGATATAGAATTATGCATCAAAGCCTCATCCTTTAGAACACTTATAAACTGGATTGACCCAAATTATTCTTCTAATTGGAAAACTATTCACATTACTATATTCTCTAATGAAAATAATATAACTAAAAACATCATGTTAATCAAACCAAATAATAAAATGTGGCATATTCTAAGTATTACTCTTCAATATAATATACACAAACCAACTAATTTAAACCATATAAACTATATCTATAACTCCTTTAGAAAATGTATAAACATCAATACAGATATAAACTTGTGGATAGAATTACTAATATCATTCATGTCTACAATAAAAACTTCACTAACAAGATGCATAATAATATTTTCATCAATTGGGAGACAAAAAATGTATTTGTTGGCAACACTCTATAAACAACGAGAAAGTATTAGATTTTCAACACATACTAAATACATATGACATCTCAAACAATGATTGGCTAGTATTGCAAAGTGTAATATCTCATGCACAAGATTTATGCAGAAAAAATAATAATTTGTTGTTAAAAACAAGTTTCAATATAACAAAACCAATGTTTGAAATTATTTGCAACAATCATAACCTGACAAATATGACTTCAAAACTTTATAAAATATTCATGAATTATAAAGTTAAAACTCATTAAAATTATTGGAATTTCATTACAAAAGGTCACACAATAAATGTATCAATGGAAACTAAAACTAAGTTATTATATTCCATAAAATTAACATCTAATTCACAATTTTGGAAGATATATACGTGGAAGTTTCTGCATAGATCATTTCTTACACTTAGCAAATTAGCCAAGTTTAACTCTACCAAAGAAGTTATATGCTGGAGATGTTTTCAAAAATGTGAAGCAAACTGGATACATATCCTATATGATTGTATAAAACTTAAAAAATATTGGGAATAAATAAATAAATTCTTCAAGTAACATTCACAGATACATTTATATTAACAAAATCTTTAATTTTGTTAAATGTTAATGAAAAAATAGAAATGAACAACAATGTTTGTTTGTGTCTTTCGGCTTTTCCTGGTTAGGGGTCGCCAGAGTGGAACTCCGGTCCGCTAATAATTGGCAGTAGATTTTTACGTACTGGCTTGCCGGGCCTAACGCACAACCTTCAATGAAGGAACACCCATTCACGCATGTCGCTGCACAGAAGACGCTCTAACTGAGAATCAAACGGGCAACGTCTAACTGTGAGGTGACAACGCTACCACAGCACCACCACCGCAGTACTTATATCTATTATAGACTGTGTTAGTTGTAGCAAGTAAATGAATTACAAGAAAATGGAAATCATCATCTGAACCAATAGTTGAAAAATGTTTGTATCTCCTGAAACAAACAACTTTGATGGAAACCAAGATCAAGGAACTGAGAACAGCGCCAAAATTTTGGAGTAAGAATCCCTGGAATAAGATTTTATCCCTGACACTTTAAAATTGATTTCAACTGACATTTAATGACAAGGAAAGAAAGAGGAAGAAACCTGTTTTCATTTTATCCAAAATGTTCACGCTTTGATTTGTTTTTCACACGTAGATAATGTACATAGTTTATGACTTATGTTTCTATGGTTATATATAATTGACCATTATTACATTACTAAAACTAATAAAACATTAAAAAAAACATGAAGTCAAGAGGAGGAGAAAAAAATGTCAAGCTGGGTTAGGAGTGACTACTTAGGAGAGTGCAACAGGTTGCTCTGAGATTAGGTAGGTTCTATTAAAGGGTAAGTAGCAAGGTGCAATGGCTATATCATGAGGAAGTCCAGGCAGCATGCTTAAATTAAATAGCATAGCAGGAATTTGGCCTAAGGAGGAAGTTGCAGGTATCCCTTAGATTAGTTTGAACACTGTTGTAGTGATGACAGGGAAGGGCAAAGACACAAGTAGGATACAGCTCAGTGGAATGTGAACTTTGACATTGGAATTGATTATTGCTCATTTGTTTGTAGTTGTATGGTATAATTAAATTGGGAATTTAATCCAGACAGAAAAAGAATGCGGATTATCTGCTTATTATTTGGAAAGCTAAGGGACAGCAAAAAAAAGACATATAGAGGAGTAACTGTGAAATTAGACTGCGGCTGCATAATAACGAGAGGCAGAATGAAAAAGGTTAAATGGCTGGGGAAGTAAAACAAAAAGTGAGAGAGATCATTAGGGCACAGAAGAAGAAAATTGACTCAAGTTATAAAGCTACAGGACCTGTATTTATCTAATGGAGACCACTAGAGGCTGAAGGGGTGCTGGTGAGTTTATAACTCAGCAGAGAGTTCTGCTAGGGCCAATATAAGGGAAAGGGGGTCATTATCCTAAAAAGGCATCCTGGCTCTTTGAAATTGAAGAGAAACACTAGGATAAAAAAAGGGGGATGGCAGAAATTAAAGAGATGGTTAATATTACTATAATTTCCAATTTATATTCCCCAAGAGTCAAAGATTAAGACCCTGAGAGGATTACTTGTGGACACAATGAGATTTTAGAAAGGCCAGACAAAACACGCAGAGGACTGGAATATAGCCATAGTGAAGGATGAAGTAAATATTGACCTGAAAAGGGAAATAATCTAAAACGTAGGAAATTTTTGGGAGAAATACTTAAAATCTGTAGGAGTGGTGGATATTTGAGGGCTTAGCAGGACATAATGAGAGGAAATTATAATTTTGTTTCACATAGATCTGTGAGATGGGTAAGATTAGAAAGAGGATACATCACAGTGGAACACAGACAGCAGGTAGACCACATCAGTACTGATCCTCTAACTATTTCTGAACATGCTATACTGTAAATTCTTTGAAAAAAAAGTTTCTTGTGGTCGGTAAAGTGCACCAACAAGCGCCAAAGAGAAAAACTGAGAAAATGCTAGGTGTACACCATGGTGGAGTAAGTGAAACTTTAACAAATAGACATAAAAGACTACAAAACAATAAAATAGACACAAAAGGTAAACACTTTCACTACTTGCCAGGTAGCTTCTTCAGACCTAAATCATAACAGTAAAACCTTCTGTATTTAAATGCAATGAAACCAATCAGAAAAAAGAACTGATTAAGACATCAATCATCATTTAAAATCACAGTGAACCTAGTATAAAAACCTATTGGTAATGATGCTTACAAACATTGTAAAAACCTTTCAATAATATTAAATAAATCTTAATCTCAATAATTCTACACCTCACAAAATTCAAAATGTATCCAAAAATCATTAAAAACGTATTTAAAAAAATTATACAAAAAATGCAACATAAAACAACATACTTAATGCTTCAAAGGGCGTAGCATCAGGTGCAGTTTCAGGGAGACTCATTCATTAATGCCTAGAAACATATCAGCTTCCAGGCATATAATCCATTGCTGTTACCTCTCTTCAGTGAACCAGTCTCCCTGAAACCCCACCTGAAGCTACACCCTTTGAAACTTTGAGTATGTTGTCATTTGGTAAAGCCTCTGACTATAAAGTGAATAAGAGCAAAGCCTAAGCACTTATGATCTCTGATGGGGACAATGTTTTGGTGCAAGAAGGGGGAGAGGAATGGTGAGAAAACAAGATTAAATAATTAGGGGTGTGGATAAGTGATACAGTATATAAACTGGTCAGTTTTACATATGACAAGATCTTTGCTGTAAAGTTAAGCAGCAAATCCAGAAAAGGAAAGTGATAAAGCTGGATTTAGCTCAAAAGAGTTCAAATTATTTAAATGTAAATCAGGCCACAAGACTGCAGAGACCACCCTGGCCATGCAAGGCTACAATGCCTTCCACATTGTCAGACCTTGAAACGAGCATGAGGGAACCAAAGGTGGGGGTGTGTCCATCTTTATTAAATCCAAATACACCTTGAGACTGGTTAAATAGTACAACTCTGTTGAGCTACTCCAGATCCAAATAACTAGAGGCAAAACACCCTACCACATCACTGCTAGCTAAAAGTCCCCACCACAAACCATGAGAAGCACACCGCCTACCTGGACTTGCTTTAGTCACTCACTATACAGCCAAACACCTTGGTCATGGGAGATTTCAAATATCCCTCTATGGAGTGGGTGACATACACAAGCACAAGCTCAATCGCCCTGAGGTTCCTGGGCTTTGTTAATGCAAATGCTCAGGAACAGCTAGTCTGCAACCCAGCAAGGGGATCAAATGTTCTGTTCTCAGTACACACCAATGAGGGGGAGCACTGCATTATCCACTGTGTTCTGCCCTCCCTAGTAAGATCAGAACTTAATTCTGTCTCATTTTAATTAATGATCAGACCTGACAGCTCAACAAGAGCAATAAAAATGAGAACCTTCTCCAAAACAAGCTATAGCCTTCTAAGCAATAGTTTGAAAGGTTTCATACACCCTGCTAACACAGCCAACAATGACTCCTGTGCAGAGAAGTACACAAACTCCCTGTATAACCACTTAAACAACTGTATTAACTCTAATCAGATATCTAGTAAAGTCCTCTAAAGCTAGTTATGAGGCTAAATTAGCTTCCCTAGCCGAAGACAATCATAAGGCATTCTATTCTTTAGCTACATCGGAAATCTAAAAATTAATACCCAGCTATGTGCCAAACTAATAGAGGATGGTATCAGTCACACTGACCCTGAAGAAACTGCCAATCTGTTAGCTGACAGATTTGGTGCAAACTTCACCCCACTGTCCTCAGCAGCCATACCCCAAAGCATACTTGACATCTGCCTGCTCTCCAGTATCTCCAATGAGAAGGTCGAATCCTTGCTCTCCAAGGCTAAATACTCAGCCTCTATAGGACCAGATAACATCTCAGGCTGCTTACTAAACAACCTAAAACATGACATAGTGGATCCCCTTGGCACTCTCTTTAACCATACCCTGAGCACAGGGGTTGTTCCAGCAGAGTAAAGAAGAGCAACTGTAATCCTCTTGGACAAAGGGGGTCCATCAACCAACCCTGGGAACTATAGACCCATAAGCCTTGCTAGCCTTATCACTAAGGTCATGGATAGAATCTTCATGGACCTTATCAATAAGGACATAGGCACCCTTAAAACTCTCGACCCAACCCAGTTTGGCTTCATTAAGGAAAGATCATGCTTACTAAACCCGGTGGACTTCTTCGGGAAATATGCCACCTATCTTGATTTAGCCAAGGTTTTCAACACAATCCCCCACTAAGGTATCACTGAGAAACTATTCCAGCTGGAGATTAGCCCATATGTCACTAGATGGGTAGTCAACTGGCTCACTGACAGAACTCATACTCTCAGAGCTGGGGATTCTATCTCCACCAGTAGAGCAGTTAGGAGTGGTGTACTTCAAAGTTCTGTGATGGTCCCTCTCCTGTTTGGAATCCATTTCTCAGAAGTCCAGGTGAAAGTAGATGGCCTGTGGCTTATCAAGTTTGCAGATGACTGCAAACTGGGAGCAATCATTGAGTCCCCTGAAGATATTAACATATTAAAGGAGGAGTTAACACAGACAGCTGATGGTTGCAACACCCATGGTCTACAACTAAATAGAAAAAAGTGCATCATTGCCCCCTTTGACAAAGAGGTAGCCCCTCCAAATTACAATATAGGAAGCAACCCTCCCAAGCTAAAACAACACAACACAAGTTAGTAGCAGTCTAAACCTTGATCACCATGTGTCCAAAGTAGTAAGGGAATCCTTTTACATTGCACACCTCCTAAATAAGGGCACTGCATTCAAGAACAAGGATGTTATAACTCCTCTGTACTCTACCCCCATCAGACCACTAATAGAGTGCAACGCTCACTTTTGCATGTACCTCACCAGACATATGCAACAGCTGGAGAGACCACAAAGGTTCCTGACCAAGAGAATGCAGGGACTCCAAAACATGTCCAACATGGAAAGATTGAAAGCTCTGTCACTGTACTCTATGTCCTATGGGCTGCTGAGAGGCAACCTGTACCTGGCCTTCAGCACAGTCAATGACCCTGCCCTAATGGAAATACTGCACATCTTCAAATCAAATGGGACAAGAGTAACTTGCTCCAGAGATCTCAACCTAGCCTATGACTTAAACAAATCATGCAGGAGAGACAAATATGTCTCCCAGAGACTGCTGCTACTCTGGAATAAACTCCAAATTAATGTTAAGTAGAGCTTCTAAATGATCTTATTTAAGGGCAATCTGGACAACTGGACGGGAGACTGTAGATTCCCCCCTGGGGTAGCACCTATGTTCCTCATGGACAGGGACAGCCATTGCTGATCATAGATTCACTCTGCAAACAATCAAGCCATCTAACAATGATAAATGAGGGAACCACCTAACAATGGTCAGTTAGAGCACATGGGTATTACATGACTAGGCTTGTAAAGGCCCCAGAGCCATTAACCTAGTAACCTCCTATTAACATATGAACCTGTTTATGCAGGACAGTCTTTCTGGCATTTACCACAGCTAACTTTACTGAAAACGTTTATGCACCTCCTTTTTGAGAGTTTCCTTGGGACAGTGAGAAACCATGAGAAGGCTGGAAAAGAATATGTGAGAGTAGGAAGAACAGATGAATGGGAGTCCGAGACTAAAACAAAAAAAAACTTAAAGGCATGTCCACTTGCTAATATCTTTAGGATAACTGATATAGATTATAGGGCAAACTATAAACAAATGATTACTAAGAAAGAAGAGAACTGGGGGAGGAGAGGGAAATAATTTCAGCCACGTTAGAAGCCAGAGTAGATGGGTTAAAGCTCCAATGCACAAGATAAATACAAAATGTTTTTAGTAAGAAATGGAAATGCCAAAAATGAATACAATGAAAGAAAAGATTATTGGCTATAGCAGGGTCCCAGTGGGATGTACAGAATAAGACCTGTAGCTAGAGATGTAGAGCTAAACAAAATACAGAGCAGTATTTGTACCTGTTACTTACAGGAGGAACATTAATGACTTGGTTGGAACTAAAACTGGAATATCAGTCAGACAGGGCCCTTGAATGGGAGTGCTAAGCAAAAGGGTAGCTGGATCAAAATCAAAAGAGAAACTGGGATGGGAAAGGATCCACCATGAATTTATACATGACAATGGAACATGGAGGATAGCAGTTAGGATTGCTAAGGGGCTAAGAGTAAGACGGAATTGGATATAAGACGGAGAAAAGAAAGAATCAGAAGAGCTGAGGAGATATGAGATAGAAAAGCAGGAGACTGAATAGAACACGAGACAATGAAGGTTATGTTAAAACCACCTAGGCATGTATCTAAAGCATGCAAGTTCCAAATGTTTACATGGAAATGCTTGCATAAGTATTTTTACATACTGGAGAGGTAAGATGTCCATTTAGTCCGATGGGTTGAGTTGGAGGTGTCAACATGAAGTGGAACATGGAACCACATATTTTGGGACTCCATAGGGTTAGTTAAGTTTAAAGAGGTTCTGAAAAAAAAATGATAATTCCAGAGATATGCAAATTAACTCCAAAGTTGTTTTTTTAGTAGGGCTTAATAAATCAGTCCTAGAGAAATATAAAGAATTAGTAAGTCTGTTAGTTACAGTTGGGAAAAAAGCAATTACTAGAAAATGGAAAAGTTGTGACACACCTACAGGAAAGGATGTAAAAAATGTGTTTCTAAAAGTTGGCATGGAAGAAAGAGAGCTGTAAACCTACATAGGAAGAAAACAACAAAGAATTTAGAAGGATTAGTTAGTGAATTTGTAAATAAGAGTGAAATAGGTACACATGTTGAAAATATAGAAATGAGGGATACCATAGAAACATAAAAATGTAATGGTTACCATAGCTAGGATACAGGAGGTAGATTAATTTTTAAATAGGTTAGATTACTTTGTGCTTCTTTATCTTCAATAAATGGAAGACATTAGGAATATAGCCTTAGTAAGTGATACATCTTAGGAGAAATAAAATATGCAATGCAAATGGTGAGACACTTCAAGACAATGGAACATCAGTCTGTACAAATGAGGAGGAAGATCTTTGCTGTTTGGGGGCTGTGGTGTTTTGGCAAAAATAATGGAAACTCTGGTACTGACTGGAGGATAGACAGGGAAGACAAGAAGTTTAAATGGAGAGCACTGTTGTTCAGATAGAAAAGCCTTTTCAATTAAATGTGCATTTGGGTTTGGTAAAGGTATATTATGTGAATAAACCTGAAAGACATGGTCATATTATTTTAACTGTGCCTGAAGATTTTGGACCAGTGGTGCTGTCTTTAATTCATAGATTGAAAATGCTTGTTAGACAATTAATTTGACCCACCTGTCGGTAGTAGAAATCTAATACATACCATGCATGCATATTGTGTAGTATTTCAATGCAGTGTGAGGCTCAATCCATATTGCAGTGCCCTCTTGTTAATTAGTGATGAAAGATGGCTTTTGGAAATAAACAGCCAATAAGTGTAGGGGCAGAAAAACAGACAATGAATTATAGAGAAGGAACAATGGGGTAATGGCAACAAAGATATAGACAAAAGTAATCAAAGTGAGCAAAATATGAATTATTTGCCGCATCTATAACAAAGGGTGCAGTAATAAAAAAGTCTGACTTTCTAGCTATGAAAGGGCTGGAATCTTCCAAAACAAAGATCATTCCGCCTCAAACATTCAAACTTGTGAAAGGAGTATCAAGAATATATGTATTCCTTGCATGAGTATATGCACAGTATTACCTTCTTGGGGACTGTACCTGACACACATCTTACTTTTTACTTAATCAACTCCCGCATCGGAATTGGTCTGACATTGTTTTTTTCTCAAAAAAATCAAGTTTTTGTCTGTCTTTCCTGCTTCTTCTATAAACTTGGAGAAAGTACAATTTTACAAAAACAGTGCTCATATATGTCTAATTCAAGCATTTGTGAGTCAGAAATAGAAATGATTCACAGTCAGATGTTTGTTGACAAGTCAAAACTCTATACCATATCTTGTCGATTAGTAGTTTCTGCTGTGAAAAGGAAACCATTTTAGTCTCATTACTAGTGCCATTGATGACTTTGCAAGTTATTCAGGACTGTCATACATATGAGTTTATACCTCTGTGTATTTTATGCTATCAGATGGAAAATAATTATATATCAGTGGCAGTGACTACTGACTTTATTCAAAGATATGGCTGGATTCAGCTAAATTAAATAATTCTGAATGTTGACAGAGAATATCAAATAAGTTATGAAGGAGAGAAGAACAGTGTTGTGTCAGGCAGCTTTTGTCATGAAAACAGCAGTTGGTATTTTGATGTGTAGGAAGTCAAAGACACAAATGTAAAGCTAACACATAGGGGTGGTGGTGGCTGGCTTAATGGTTAAGGGCTTTACCTTAAAGACACGATGTACAGAGCTTAATTCTCATCCTTTAGAGGTTCATAACTAAGCTTATAAAGACCTCAGTGGTTATTAGTCTAATAACCATTTCTGATCATATGGTCGTCCCCTGTCAGATTTCAGAGTCTCTGTCAGGAAATCCAGTTATGGTGGGTACTTGAAAAGTTTGAATCATTCTGACAGCTAACACATTTCTGAACTATGTTTCCTAAAATGTTCACTGTTTTACTTTGATTTCCTATCCACATTTAAATATGGTACACATACTGCCATTGTTAATGCATACATGTATATAAAATCACCACATTGGCTAAAACTTTTTTCACTTTTTTCACAGTTAAAACATCAGCATTGCACACAATAAGTAGTTATCTTTGGCAGTGTAGGCAGAATGTATGGGAAGTGAACACATTTGTTAGTACAGTGGCACAATGCCACTCAATGTGTATTTGCTAGTACAGTGGCACAATGCCACTCACTGTGCATTTGTTAGTACAGTGGCACAATGCCACTCACTGTGCATTTGTTAATACAGTGGCACAATGCCACTCACTGTGCATTTGTTAGTACAGTGGCACAATACTACCCACTGTGCATTTGTTAGCACAACTGCACAATATCACTTACTGTGCATTTGTTAGTACAGTGGCACAATACAATTCACTGTGCATTTGTTAATACAGTGGCACAATAACATTCACTGTGCATTTTTTAGTACAGTGGCACAATACTACTCACTGTGCATTTATTAGTACAGTGGCACAGAACCTGTCACTGTGCATTTGTTGGTACAGTGGCACACTGAGTAGTACTGCTGTCTCACACTGCTTATCCCCCTGTCTGAGTTCTTGGCTGTTGCTCCATCTATGTGGAGCCTGTATGTCATTCCTTTCTTTGTATGAGATTTGTTCAGGTGCTATGGATTCCTCAAGCACTCCAAAACTATGCTGTGGATGACCTGATGTATGCTCTTCTTCTTAGTCTGTATAAAACATGGTGTGTGTGTGTGTGTGTGTGTGTGTGTGTGTGTGTGTGTGTGTGTGTGTGTGTGTGTGTGTGTGTGTGTGTGTGTGTGTGTGTGTGTGTCTGACTGTCTTGTGATAGCCCTGATTGTTGGGGCTGTGCAAGTAAATATGCACATGTGTGAGTGAAAAAATAATATTGATGGATGTGTATATGAATGTCCTGGGCAGCAAAAAAGATAAGGCACAGAATGCATCCCAGGACACCTAGACATTCAGAGCTTCTGGTGCCATCATTTTTGGCTGTACTAGTGACTTCTGCTGCAGGCTCCACCTATTCTAAAACAGACACTCACTCAGAGGTGGGCACAGAGATCACTATAGGCTGTGTGTGAGTCAGGGATACCAAGGTCATTATTTCTGCAATTTTCCTGACAGTCAAGTTTCAGAGGTATGCACAGATGATCTCTGTAGCTTGTGTGTTGGTAAGAGAGGGGGAGTAATCATTATTCCTTTAACTTTCTTCAAAATCACACCTTAGACGTATGCACAAAAGGTCACTAAAGATTGACTAGGGCCAGTGTCCTGTGCAGGAGCAACACACTGGAATGGATTGTTATGAGTGTTGTTTTTTACTTTCTTCACAATTGAAATCAGAATTGTATGCCAAAGGCTATATTCCAGGTATAGGGGAAAGGAGGCCTGCTGCATATGTACAGCTGACAATAATAGGTCATTGTGCTGTCTTTGTTCTTTCATTTTCATCTTAGTTTGACTTCAAAGGGGTACTCAGGAGGTATCTGTTTTTTGGCATTTAAGTTGAAAAGACCAGCTGATTAGTTGTTTGAAAGCAGCAACTTCAAATGTATGACTACAGCCATTTGTCCTTTCACTTCCATTCCAGTTAACAGAGAGGTACACAGAAAGTGACTCCATTATTTGGGGTAAGAAAGAAGACAATCATTTAGATATGATTTATGTGTCCTCAGTAGTATTTTCTTCTCAGTTTCTTGGTAACTACTTTGTCATCTTCCTTGAACATTAAGCATTGAACATAACTTATTTCTTCATTAAAAAAGTAGATATTTTGCTAAGTTACAATTAAGTCATTATTGCACTAAATGTTGTGGAAAAAAACTCTAAAAATGCATCTCAGAGCACTTAGAACCCCATAACATCTTGTGGCTTATAGCTTAATTAAATTATTTTTAGATAGTTATTGCAGTATACTTTTAGTCATTTAGAATATGTTGAAAGGATGTTGGAAAGAGCTAAGCGGTAAGACAAAGTTTGATAAAACAAGGCAAAGGTATTCTGGATAGTATGATGAGACAAGGATGGGGCATTGTGGTATGTACCAATGGTGACAGTAAATAGCAGGGATAGGGAGTGCCGTGGAACACTTTGGTTAGGGCTCCCTATCATTTGAGTTTGCCCGTGTAGTCACTGTGCATGTCATTTAAAAATGTTTGCATCTGGGTGTGGTTTGCTAAAAGGAATGTTACTACACTGAAGCAAGGGATGTTGATTTAATTATGTATGTGAACAAAGAACTGAACTGTGAGTAAAGATACAGGTGTTTTTTGCATCTTCTAATTTTTTTTACAAAAATAAAATTAATTCCATGTTATACTGTTTCCAAGTGTGGACATGTCTGTAGATTAAAACAATATAATGCATTCATAAACTCTTACAATTCTAAAGGTAAAATATTTCCGTTAACTGTTCTTGCAAATGAATGCAATATTTTTTAAGTCAGGTGTTAGACGATTACTATTTTATATCTATCTATCTGTATGAAGTTAGCACACATTGAGAACTTTAGTCTTTGTTGTACTGGTTATGTGTAGGAAGATCATTTGTGGAATATTATTTCTTTTTACCGAGGGCCAGCTGCATCTGTATGAAAGAGTATTTCATTAACCTTTAGATCAAACTGTTTCTGTGCAGGAGATTGCTTCCTAAAATAGCTCAGCACAGTGTAGAATATGTAAATGAATAAAATATTTTCTGCTGTTTACAACCTGCAATAATTTTGCTGAAGGGAAAATAAATTAAAAGATTAATTAAGCAACATAACCAAATGATGGGCTTTGCTAGTGAGTGACAGGTATGCCTTTTAGTTACATTATGAGTCAACATGTGCATCTAGATCAAATTTTCATTTATTTAAAGGTATCATCTAATGACTGATCTTCTAGGATGACTGATATATTAGTGAAGATAAAAATGCTGTATAATTAATGAATTAACTGGAATGAATAAAAATACCATTGACTGAAAGGCCTGCAATTTTGAATTAATAACATTTCATATTTTAATACTGCTTTTTTTACCATGCCTCATTTATTGCCAGTCTTAGGTGAATTAGTGGTAGAGAGCAGTTTTGCATTTAACTAATAAACGAAAACAAGTATTTAGTCTTAAAATCAATAAATATTTTCCAGAAAGTATGTTTGTATGCAAACCACCATAGCAAGAGAGAATAAATAATTGAATCATTGCTAAAGGACTCATTACATGATTGAGATATCTGCCAGAGTCCAGAGGTAGATGTCAGTTCCTGGGCAGATAGATTTTCATTACACATACTGCATTCTCAAGTTGTGGTCATTAGCAGTGCACATTGTATATAAAGGGGGCAAATCTAAATCCTCCCTTCTGTTCTTTTTTATTTCACAAAGAAGGAAAAGAAGAAAACAAGCTGGCCCCAAAAATGTGGCAAACCAAGAAGGAAACCATAAAGGAAATAGAAATAATGCTGGAAGGAAAGATTGTTTTAAAATAAATCTTTTTTCACTTTTCAGCCATCGGCCACTTGATTGATATTTATAAAACAAAACACATGAAAATGAAAGCCCCTGGTGATGTGAAAAAGCTTGCTCTGCCCTTGAATTAGACAACCAATCTATAATAATTTGAAAAATGTGTCAAGACAGGACCATCTGGCAGCCTCAAAGATACTTTGAGAAGATAGTTCTCTGAAAAAGTAGCTGCAGTGATAGCTGAATCACAGGTAGAATAAGCCCTAACAATTCCAGACAAAGGCTAGGATTCACTAAAATCATCACTGATCATGGCATTTGCACAATGCATGTTGGTCAATTAGCATGAGCCTGAGAAAATGTGATTCAGAGACAACTACTGTGGTAATAAGTAAGACCGCATTATTGTCTCATTATTATGTCTCTGAATCGAACACTATCGTACAGAACCACAGCTGGTTCATATAATGCCTTGTGCCATTCTCCAGTTCGATACCCCTCAACTCTTAATTTGTCTATTCCTCAATCTAGCATGTTTACGTGCTTATCACTTGAGGATGAAGACAGGTTTGTTTAAAAATAAAAAAACTCTTCTACCTCAATATACTTTCTATTTTAAACTGTATCAAAACCCTTGCTACAGTTCTTAAAAGTACCACATTTTTCGGTCCTGAAAGTAGAAGTGGAATCATCTAGAAGCACTAAAGTTCATCAGTCCTGACCACAAAAGCAGTATCAGCATATGGAAATGAATGACAGTATTACATTACCAACAGAATGGATCTGCCGATAATGCCACATAATACCTCTTTCATGGGGCAGCTGCCCTCTTTGTCCCACCCTAGCTGGACTTCTGCTGCATTTCCAGATATATTCATGATAGTGCTCTCACTAGTGGTCCCTACATCCCATTGGCAAAGGCACCCCTTACACACACATACAAACACACACACACAAACACACACACACACACACACACACACACACACACACACACACACACACACACACACACACACACACACACACACACACACACACACACACACACACACACACACACACACACACACTCACACACAGTAACACCCCCTGCTCCCACACCCTCACTGATGTGACCTGCACTGAGAGTACTCCCATAGCAGTGAATGGGTGACTGCTATGTTTTTATGGTAGTCACTTTTCCTCCTTGAGACAATGTTTTGAATCATCAAGCAACATGAGAGTCATTGCCATTTCCAGGGAAAAATACATGGCTAATTAGCATTGCCAGTCATCCAGACTGCAACATTAGTGCATTTGGTTAACCTATTTCTGACAATATGAAGGTAAACCATATATATGTATGTATATATATATATATATATATATATATATATATATATATATATATATATATATATATATATATACATACATACACATATGTGCGTGTGTGTTTGTGTGCTCATGCATGCGTTTGTGCATGTGTGTTTGTGTCAGTATAAATGTGTTTGTACATGTGTGTGTTTGTGTGTGAGTATGTGAATATATATACATATATATATATATATATATATATATATATATATATATATGTATGTGTGTGTGTGTGCAATGTGCGTATGTGTGTCTGAGTGAGCATGTGCACATATGTATGTATGTGTGGCTGTGTTTCTGTGTATGTGTATCAAAATGCATATATATATATATATATATATATATATATATATATATATATATATACAGTCCCATACCATGAACTTTCTAGACTTCATCCATAAATGGTGAATGAAAACGGTGCTGAATTTATATTTGGGATGAGTCAACTTAAAACCCTCAGATAAATTAGTTTGATAACAAACAGGAAAACTAAGGTTGATTTACTTTTAAAAAAATTAGAAAGAATACATTTGATTCGGTTTGTGGACTCTGGCACATGGTATAGAATATTATCCACATAGGAAGGTATAAGCTGCCTGGCCATCATAAATATTTTAAACACCTTTATTAAATTATCACTTAAGATATAGGCACTCATATTATAATGGTTTTGAGAGTAACTGTACCTTTAAAGTTCAAGTGATAATCCTGAAATAACTGCACATTGAGTGTATAAAAATAATTATGACTTTAATAATTGCACATAAGAATACATTGTGATAAATCAGTGAAATAAATGGAATAAAGGTGCAGCAGATAACATCAGATGCAGAAACAAAAGATTCTTTTCCAATATCACCATCAGTGAATAATAGCAAGGAACTGAAAATTGTTCTTATTCTTTTAGTTTGTGTTGCTATTTCACTAGAGATAATTCGAAGTGAAGAGCTGGTATTTTGTCTGACAAACACACATGCAGTAATTGGATTAATATTAAGCTATTAAAAGGCGATTAAACTGTAGATTGAAGATATAAGTTCAGTGGTACCATTTTGCACATCTAAGGACTCTATGTATTATATGTCTTTATTAAATGTCTTTATAGGACAGATAAAGTGAAACATATGAAAACACAGATGCATTAAAGTGCTCGCAAACATAAATAATGAAACACATATACTGACCAACTACTATATATTGTAGGGAGGCTTTATCCTCTCCTCATTCCATGTAAATCCAGTCCACCACATCCCCATAACTTAAGTAACCTGCAACATAACTACAGAAACTTGAAGTAGAATTAAAGTTTTCAACATATCAAACACATTTAATTCTACTCCTTTTTAATTACATGCTTTGATAACAGTAGATAAATAAGCTTGCAACAGTAAAGGAAATCAGTAGATTATACTCAAAGAATTTAATTCACAATAAGGGAGTTTGTATGACAAACTAAGTTGTCTGGAAAAAAATATTTGCATAATTAAGTTCACACTAAGGAAGTTTGTCCATATCTCACTCATGAAATTTGCACACTATCACAGCATAAGAAGACAATCATTAAACAACATTTATTAATCACTGAATTTATTAACCAAAATATAATACATAACTTCAAACATAAATTATCAGTCGGCAGCATCACCATTTGCCTCCATCCATCCATAAAGTAAGCAGCATTACCCAACCGTTCACTTACTCAAACTTCACACCAGAAGCAGTTTGACACCGTGCATTTCAGTAATCACCATATCATCTTTTAGGATCCAAAACCTAACACCAAAGGGGTAACAGAAGAGGGACATGCTAGTCCCTCTTCTCTCATTATCAACCTACAAATTTATGGATAAAAAGGTCTACAGTATATCAGCTGACAACAATAGGGCAGGGAGGGTGGGCAAAAAATTCTCACTTAAATCTGATCTCCCCACCCCACAGCTCCTATACAAAACTGAGTCAACTCCTCCTTACCATGATCTCACTTCCTCTCTAACCACCTATCTCCTTAACATTAACCATTCCTTGCCAGTCACTTCACAACATCACTTTCAACCACTTAATTCTTAACTCCTGTGTCCACCCACATCACACCCACCCCTTCTCCTCACTCCAGATCTCACAGGAGTCTCTGGACAATTTAATTTGTTTCCAAACCACATTTGTGCTGCAAACTAAATTGCCTGGAAATACTACTCGGACAATTAAGTTCACACTAAGGGAGTTTGTGCAACACGCTAGGTTGTCAGGACCTTCTTCCTCAAAAGGCCAGAAATATACTTTGATTGACAGGTTTACTAAGAAAGTGTTAAAACACTCTCATGTAAGTTACTTGTAGGGTGGACTATTAAGGATGAGGGGTTAGGCTACAGAACACAGGAAAATGGTAGGAATATTAACATTTACTAAATATCAAGATAACAACAAGCAACAACAGAAACAATAAAAATCAAGAAAGCAGAGCAAAGAGAAAACAAGTTTAACACTCTGTAAGAAAGGCCATTAATGATAATAAGATATGCCTCCAATAATGCAAAAATATAATAAAGTAAAGTGATCTCAATGCATATTAGATAGTGCAGATTGTATACAGTGTTATATATCTATGCACAAACACAATTACCCTTCAAACCTTTGGACCATATCCAAAGATTAAGCTTCTGAAATAGCAGTTCGGAGTCCCACATCATATGTTGAAAAGCATCTAAGCTGGTCTGATAAGGAAGTGGCACACAAAACACTTAAGAGGCAGATACCAAAAGGGGTGGTATTACATAAAGTCCCTCAGGTCTGGCATATCCTTCTTGCAAATCTGCACCTAACACTGGCTAATACTATGGTGTGCAAGTCTCTCAAAAAGTCAACAAAATAAGTGCAGACATAAGAAGCTTATATAAGAGGAATGCCTACTTGCAGCAACAGCTGAGAAATTCACTTCCCAAGTAAACAGATAATGATTATAATCACAAAAAAAGTGTGGTCTTACACATTATCTTTTATCCTGACACAAAGTTTCCCAGAAAAAAAACTGCAAGAAATACTTGCCCAAGCTATCAGACTCCATACATAAAAATGAAAATAGAATTCAAAAGAGAAGGAGAGACAAACAAATTCCTGCATTAATAGTCTGAATGTTTGCATTAGTCCTAGTAGTGGGTTTAATATTAGTTTTCAAGTTAAGAGCGAAATAAAATCCTGGCATGTTCAGAATGTTCACTGTCATGACAGCATGAGCTGGTGGCACACTAGCCATACATAACAGATGGCACAAATCTGATCACAGAAACTACAGCAGAGATGAAGCTGCTACACATGCTCATGGGAATGTGCAGTATGATTTTTCCATGGAAGAGTTTTCATGTAAATGATGGTGTACTCGCCAGTAGACTGACTTGCCCATCTGTTATAATTACTAAAATAAATCTGGACACATTTCTTGGCAGAGAAGCTTTCTGATTCCAAAACATTACATACATGTTAAGTTTTTGAACCTCAACAATTATTAAGATATTTGAAATTTGCTGTCTCTTTTCTATTGTGTTGTAAAGAAATTGCTGTTTGTACTTCATTCTATCATAGAAAACAGATGGTTACATCTGTGATAATTATTACGTATTTCTTGTCCTATTCTAATGAATGAAACTCTGTTGTCTGTACTGTGCTCTCATTACAGAAAGGGCTGGCTATAAATGTGCTACTTATGAACTGATTTCACTGGATGTACAGGTTAGTACTTTTTATTATTCATTAGAATGATAAATGACTAGATTCAACAGTTCAGATGGTTAGCTATGGGTCTATATCATTTTCTTAAAGCGACTACCCATCAACGCCTATTCATCAAACTTTATCCATCAAATGCTAATTCTGTTCTAATTTCTTCCCAGGAAAAAAAAAAAATAGTCAGCCAACTTAGCAACCATCACAAAACCCACATTATCTAAAACTCACCCATAGCCCCCCCCACACTCCCCAATGTTGGGGACTATGCCTCCCACCCCCTAACTAAATATACCAACTTCAATACTGCACTAAAGTGGGGAAAGGGCACATTTCTGATGATGACCAACAAGTTTTTCCCGTTGGAAGATATTCTCTTAAATAAACATTTGACAGACTTAGTGACCGATGGAGTAATTTAAATGAACAGGTGTTCGACGGGTAGTCATTTCAATGAAATAATATGTACCCAGTAAGCTATTATTCACAAGCATATTGGCAGAAAGTCTTCCAGGAAAATACCAAAGTTGCTGTAAAATAGTTTATATAAACATTAGTTAAAAAACAAACAATTAAAATACAACTAACTAAAAAAGGCAATAAAAGACAATGAAAGAGAGAGAAAGAAAAACATGACCAGCTCTAAAAGGTACTTTTCAAAAAATGTTCAGTTGTTTTCTGTATTTATACCAAATTGAGCCAAAGCTCACATTTAATGTGTGAATACTCTTGTTATAAAACCAAGCTTTTAAAGCACCAGGCAGATCTACAAGATGGTTTTAAAAAGATGTGATAAGAGACTAATCATACATCTGTTTCTTACTCTTCTAACATATTACTTTAGTTGTACTTTAAATTATGTCTTAGTCTCACTTGTGTAAAATACTTTGCAAGGGTAAGTAAGGCACAGATGACACAGCTAATGAGACCAGTGAAAAAAAAACAATTGATATAGGAAAGCTTCACACCATTTTTTCTTTTGGTGCATAACCTGTTTAATTTTGAATTCTACCAGAGAGATTTGTTTTTTCAGATAGTTTTGGGTTTATGTCTGGTAGGTACAGCTGTCTCTATGCAGTCATTGACATAGCTATACAGAGCTTCTGTGAATAATTCCATATAGTCTATTCTGTTATCTGGGTTTTGAGGGGTGTGAAATTTTGACAATTTATCACTTAATAAAGGAGATTTGGGGGAAATGTTCAAGCTGCTCTAAGAAGCCAGGCAAATCAGACATTACAGTTTGTAGCCCACAGTATTTCAGGTCTGCATGTGAGCCAAAATGATAAGGAAAAATGTTTTGTCTCAGTGATGTAGAGAATTCATTAGCAAAGACCATAATAGCGGTAAAACAAACTAGATAAAACCAGCAACAAGAACTTGTATAGCATGGCTAAGCTGCCACCAAGGCTATTTGTTACTTCTCAGGCCTCTACTTTTAACAAAACTGTCTCAACTAAAGAACAAACCACTTTATTTAAAGAAAATTTAGAGCTGCAGTAAGAAGCCAGACAAATCAGACTCTACAGCTTCTAATCCACAATATTTCAGGTCTGTATGTGATCCAATCTGAAAAAAAAAACATGACATAGAGTAAAAATATGCCAACTTTTCCTTATTATTGAAAGTGTGTTTATTTTTTTCAGAGGATAGCTATTACCTGCAAAGCACTTTTAATAACTATCCAGGATCAAACTACTGTTCTATTTAAGGATTTGTTGAATGTGGTTAATATAAAAATGTTGCATTTTCTTTTGTGTTGATTGAAGGGCATCGTTAGGAAGTGATGTTTTTATATTGGGATGCTATTACCTGAATGATTGATGCGTATGATAGAGTATATGTTAATATTTATAGGTCTGTGGCTGAATTCTAGGATAGATGTCCTGAAGGGTCATTTTAAACTTTGCCAATAATGCAAGATCAGAATCAAACTCTGTACTTTGTGTCTATGAGGCAAAAACCTTAACCATTATGCCAAACTCATCCCCATTTTTATTAACTAATATTCATTATAATAATTATTCTGGGTAGATAAGACCCACATCTTCTGTCATACCATAGCTTTGAGTTTCATGTATCCTAACACCCAGTCACTAATCAAAATACCATAAATGCAAAGCACTCAAAAAAAAAAAAAAAACACACACAGACCAAGAGGTGACAGTTCAAAGCTTTACTTCACATATGAAGCATCTGGTACCTCAGCCATTCACCTTCAGTGGATACATTGCACCATCAACAAGCTTGCAATTTATACCAGGTGAACCTCACTTAATTGAGCAAACCCAACACATCTTAAAGTGCACTATGCCTTGAAACCATACATCTAATGCAAAATGTTCCCAATAAAATATATCACATTTCACCATAAATAAACTTCAAATAAGAAAATTTAAATTTCTGGTTTGCATATTACATATGAAGCACAAAATTGCCATATTAAAGTGCTGTACCCTGAAATAATACATATGTACATGATGTCATAACAACTAACTTAAATTAACTTCAAGGTTAAAACTCCTGGGATGAAGTGTTCTATAAAAATCTGTAACAAGATTAGGAATATATTTGGAACTTTTATAAGAATTTTTATTAGAGTGGATGAAATGGGACTTGCTTGTATGCATGATGATTTGCAGTTCTGCAAAGCTGTTTCTCAGGGAAAGAGGGATAAGGCACCCATACTGTGTTTTGTAGGTTCATTGCTGTGAGTTAAATCCAGACTTGTGTAAAACATGATTAATGTGTACTAACATTTATTTTGTAATGTTGTTTACTTGATTTATTTTTATTATTTTTTTTATTTTTAATACCAGTATTTTCGTGGCGTGACTTAGCACAAACATGGAAAATGGATAAATAGAATAATTTTCATTTAATGCAATACATAAACTACACCTGTAAATCATGTGTGTGTGTGTGTGTGTGTGTGTGTGTGTGTGTGTGTGTGTGTGTGTGTGTGTGTGTGTGTGTGTGTGTTGTGTGTGTGTGTGTGTGTGTGTGTGTGTGTGTGTGTGTGTGTGTGTGTGTGTGTGCGTGTGTGTGCGTGTGTGTGGATCATCTGCTAATCACAGTGATCCACAGAGTATATATCTGTAGTTCATGGTTCAAGTCCCATATTTGTCATTTAAAGATGAAACCAATAAACATTGCTTGCAAGGATAAAAAAGGTGTGCTTTGCTTGTCACGTTTGCGCTTTGCTTACCTCCATGTAAGCCAGGATGAATGTCCCACACACCAAGCAAACAGAACATCTGCAGACAGGATGCAGACATTCTCAATTTCAAAAAAAGATACTTTGTTGCATCTTTTGCTTTCCATTGTGCAAACCCAATAAATGGTGTTGCGCAGTGGTTAGCAACCTTCCTGCTCGTCTAGAACACCTGCAGACAGGAAACAGACAGTAGACAATTTCAAAATGGATACATTGTATTCTCTATGGTTTACTGCTGCACAAAGACACAAAGTTGCATTGTGAGGTGGGTAACACACAAACTTAATAATGAATATGACAATATACAGCTGTTTCTTAACTGTTTCTGTGATAACAGATGTAAGTGTAGGGTTGCAATTATTGGTGAGGCTGGATTATAATCTAACACACTCCTAATTTTATTAATGCGTGTCCACTCAGTTTAAAAAAAAAATACAAAAATTTCAAACACAATTATGAATAACAATAAATATGTATAGCAGTGTAGCTCATATTAATTATATGTGTGACAGAGGGTATACTGAATATTATCTTTCTGTAATTATAATTTTATTCTCTGGCTTTGAATGATCTTCAGACCTCAGTGATACTCATACACACATGAATGTATAAACCAGGACATTTTCAGGTCACACACATACGTGGTTAACCCCTCAGTCTGATATATGTGTGTGTGTGTGTCTGTGTGTGTGTGTGTGTGTGTGTGTGTGTGTGTGTGTGTGTGTGTGTGTGTGTGTGTGTGTGTGTATATATATATATATATATATATATATATATATATATATATATATATATATATATATATATATTTTATATAGATAGATATAGATATGGATATATATTTAATTAATGAGCATGTTCAACAAGCACTTCTTCTGTGGCAAAGACAATAAATCACCTGTGTGGAAGAATATCCCAGGATTTAATAACATCCATGTAGGCTCTACACAACAAAAGGAGGACATATGTCTGTGTCACGGTTCCCCCTTGGCAGCACCCCATACATATTGATGATGTTGCTGAAGGAGAGCCAAGTAAAATGGTTATTGAATCAGTGTAGGAAGGGTTGTACTGCTAATTGTGTTTTCCTTTGTGTTATTTTTATGATTTATTTGTAAAAAAGCATGCTTGGGCTTTGCATAGTGCAGCAATGCCAAGCTGTACTCACATATAAGATTATAAGATAACAGACACCGCCAGACATCTAAAAATAGAAACTGGATGCAATTATTTATTTAATTATTTATTTAAATTTATGTTTAAGCTTGTCTAAGCATGTTTGCTTGGTGTGGCATTGTGCTCAGCACTGCTTATAGGTAGCTCAGTAGTATATGTGAAGGCATGCCAGGTTTCCTAATATCTTTGTAGTGAAATGGGTAGAGTTACAGCTTCATGTCTACTAGGTCCAGGGTTTGAATACAAGGAAGGAAAATATGTATTTAATTTTGATATACATATTATGCATTTTATTTATAAAATATGGCCCTGCTGCACTCTGGTAAGCTCTGATCAACTGTGCTTAGACCTGCTAATCACTACATAAACATGGTAACAGCTGCCAATATTTGTGCGCTGCTCAGCTCTTCTTGGCTAGCTTGTGTGCTGCTAAGCTCCGCTAAGTCTGCAGTTCTGTGAATTTTTCTGCTTCTTAGCTCAGCTGTGTTGGTTTGCATGGTGCTAAGTGATGCAGTGCATTTTTTGAACGTTGCCCAGTGATGTGTAAGGGGGGGAAACAGGTTATATTAAGCCTGATAGGCAGGAATACAGCAGAATCCATGGGTGGTGAAGGTGTGCCCTTTCGGGTGCAGTGTTGGGGCATTCTGGAATCTAGGGTCATAGTTGAGCTCCTTGTACAAAACCATGTGGACAGGCTTCTGCAGGGTGATTTCCAGAGCTCACAGTGTAAGGTGGAGGACTGGGACCCGCTGGCCAGAAAACTCACCAGTGTCACTGGTATCCTCCGCACAGGTGAGTAGTGTCATCCCTACCATAATGACCTGAAAAGATGGAAGATAGTACTCTTGGACACCTGGGTCCAAGAAGAAAGGGCAGGGAATGCCCCACAAGTATCTAAGTACTTTTTCCTCAGTTTTACCAATATGTAGTCTGAATGTCTGCAAAACTAGTATGCATAATGGAGTGCTTCTCTCCCAACAGCTGCAGCTGGGAGGGTTGCATGCTGTGTGCTTGGCCAGTTTGCACTGTGAGTGTGGTGAGTATGGATGTTTTATGCTAACTGTAGCGAAATAAGTAAGAGAGACTGAAGCATGAACTGCAATAAAGTATATACAGTAAAGTTTGTAGTGCAATAAATGTGGAATTAGAGCTTTACTGCAATAAGTTAATAATGCCAGCTGTATTCTGCTATAAAAAACATCAAACAATACCAATAACTACATTAATGCATATACAATACAGTTTGTAGTGCAATAAATGTGGACTTATAGCTGTATTGCAATGAATGAACAATGCCAATTACAGTGCAATAAAAAACATGAAATGATACCAATAACACCTAGGAAAATGGTGTACATCAGGATAGTGTTGTCATAACCATTGCAGTACAAGTGTATGCAATGAGACTGTAAGGAAAGGTGCTGCAGTCAAATATAACACTGTAATAGCTGTAGAATCCAAATCTAATGGCTGCAAATTGCATTGCTTAACTCATATAAGTACTGTTCAAGGTTGTCTCTAGGCCAGTTTCAATCACATAATGCTCTACTATCCACGGAGTTCAGGTAATAAAGATATATGAGTGAGGTAGCCCACTCCATGAGCTGATATTGTTTGTTGACTTCAAAGATATGATACTCAAATGTAGCTTACCTACTATCTGCATTAAGCTTGTATTTTATGCATGTGTGTGCCACTGTCACTGCAGTCTAGTATAACACTGTAGTAGCACTACCAAGTCATATTATGGCTCTAGGTGAGCTCTAGGCAAATATCAGTCAGCTAGTAATCAGCAGGGATTCAGTAGCTCAGTTTGTTAAATCCTCTGTATACAGTTCATTTTGCCACACACAGTCCAGGGTTCAAATCCAGTGTATGTACCAGTAAATATTGCAGTAGCAGTCATGTAATACTCACAAATTCTCTATCCACAGAAACTACAGGTAAATGGGTGAGGTAGCCCATATTATGAGTAGATAATTCTGTGTTTAGATGTCACAGACTGTTAAAATCATAAGCACGAATGTGTTCATCAGCAATGTTGAGTTAGGAATAAAATGTGTAATCCCGGTATGGCTGTCTGCCTGGGGTGTCTGTTAAAAGTTGCTGAAGTCAATTAATACATCCTATGCAGATGTTCCCTGCAATCACTGCTATTGGATTATATTCCCATGCCTGCCAACCAAGGCATGACAGCTGTTTAGTGTCTGTACTGTACACATACATATCTCTCATGTGTCACAATTTCACTTTACGTAATTAATACTGAATAATCTATCTGTCACAGGATTACCATGGAAATGATTACCTAAATTGCAAAGTATCACCAAATCACCCCACAGAACATCTTGGTAGTTATATAGGTCCATCTGATGTGCAAGTGTTTTGTGTTGTTGTGTACCCACAGTTGTTACTGCTTGGTCCATAGTGTCCCATGCAAATAGCTTGAGAGGTATGTACATGCTACATCAGCTATAGGATCTTGTAGTCATTGTACATATAAACAAAATACAGACCCATAGAGTAGATGCTAGTACTGTTGTCAAAATATAACTGGAAATGATACTAATGGACTGTTTTTATCCCACTCCCCACCCCTAATCTTCATGTATTTCTTATTGTTATTCATTGGTTATAGTTTACTATTAACATATATTGTTACATTAACTATATTTTGGGACATGTATTTTATTATTGTTTTGTTTTATAATGGTTGCATATTAACATATTTGTTAAATTACCTGCTTTGTTGGTGTTATGCAGTAACTGTTACTTGCATGATGTTAACATACTGATTGTTCTATTATTTATTATTGTGTTTCACATAATATGCATTGATATGTAATCGGGTAATTTCCAATGTTCTGCATGCTGTTATTATTAACAATGATTTGTTCACAACTAATCTATGCTCATTGCTATACCCCCCATTATTTCAGCATGTCAGGGTAGGCCAGTTCCAGATGATTCGCCTACCTTGCCTCAACTGGCCACGGCGCTGAGTCATAGCACATCTGGACCCAGACTGTTGGTGCCCCCTCTGCTGCCTCTGAACCACCTGTGGCATCAGGTGGGATTGCATCAGGGGATGGGGCCTAGCCTCCCCCTGGCAGTGGTGGTGGATGGGGAGTTGTCACCCAGGCTGAACTGCTGGTCATGGTGAGCAGGATTGTTCATCAGAGCTATGAACACCACCTGTGCTGGATTGAAGGTATGCTGACCAACCTGATGGGGCAACCTCACCCTGGACCCAGCCTCCAGCACAGCCACCCTCTGGGCAGTGAAGGAGCAGTGTTGACAATCCCATGGGTGGGGACATGAGTCAATGGGCTGCCATTTGGAGGCATATGTGACCTGTATTCCACAACACCCTTCCCATCCAAGCTGTTCACCCATCTCATGTGTCACACACTGCCCCTGTCTGCAAATGCATCCTCTACTACCCAACTTACTTCCCAACATGTAGATAAATCCCTTCCCCAACATTCCATTCTCACCTTAAAAAAATGGGCAGCTGTCCCCCAAAAAATATTGCCCCATACAAAGCTCTCAGTTTCACACGTGTTTAATGGCACAAGTTGTTTGGTCCAGTTGGCTTGACAATGCAGTTATGTTATCCTCACCCTTCTCTCTGGGGTTTGACAGTTCAAATTCATCTACAACATCTGTCAAAGTACACAGCTGTTGCTGTACAATACATGGATAGTTATGGTTCTTTCCTGCACCCTTCCTGCACATACCTACCTGCCTTTCAGTACGTTTTCCCCCTGCTTGCCCCCATTTCACCACTTTCCTAGCTCCCCTTTTTTCTTTTCTTTATTTCTTTTAGTGTGGAGCTGTGTTTCATGCAACATCACACAGCTTTGCTTAGCTCAGCTAAATAGAGCTCTAATGAGTATATGTGTTTATAACATTGTAAGTCACATGTACAAAATAAATACCTCTGCCATGTTTCGAACCCAAGCTCATCACACCTACAGCACACTGCATTAGCCTGTGACACCATGCAGATCTTAATTACAACAGCTGTTTGCATCAAAACATAGTGATTGCCACTTACAGTCATTATGTGTGTCTTAGTAGACCTGCGCGTCACCCCACACAGCACAAAGTGGAATTAAAAATTAATGGGAAAAAGTATGTAATAATATACCAGTAGACAACTAAAGACATAAAAATAGATGTAAGTGAGGCCTGTGAAAGCAGGTAAATGTGCCTTTGCATCAGCAGCATGTAGAAAAATACCTGCTAAGGCAGCAATGGTAAAGTGCATGTTCAACTTGGACCCTGGTGCAGAAATACAGCCATAAAAAGCCATCCACATACTGATAGATGCCGACAATATATGTCACAGCCTGTATATCTGCAAATATACCTTGTAAAAACACCTGCTGTAGCAGTGACTCAGTAGCTCAGTCTGTTAAATGCCTTGCATGTAGTGCATTTTGCCACACACTGTCCTGTGTTCAAATCTAGTCTTGTATTTCAGTGCAATTACATTATTATGAAGACAGCAAATACTGACTGAGTCATGCAATCCTTATCCACACAGATCACTGCAAATTAATGAACTACTATCCAGGTTTGCAAGTCAAATGCCTGCAGGTGGGGATACACTGCACATATGTGTATAGCATATGTTGCCTACTACTCTGTTATTGGCACTGTTGCATAACAGATGTACCTTAACCACATGCCTCAATTGGACCATAAAGGGCACTCTTACCCTGCCTCTGCCATAACAACAGGGCTGCCACAGCTGCCACAGTTATATGTGCAACTTGTTGTCCTTCAAAGTGTTCCCACTCCCACCTATGTGTTCTAGGCTGCAACAACATATGCAGCCTGTAGCATACACACCTGTATGTAAAAGTAGCCACTACACACCTAACATACCTCCCAACCCCCTAACACAAGGGATCCAGACACAGCCATACTCAATGGGGGGACAACGCTCCAGAGATTGGAACATGTTTTACAGTTTGCTCCTACACTGATAGTAAGTTGATACAATAACATCTATTGCATTAGCATGCATATTCAGAGGAGTATGAAGTCTGACACTGAAATGCATGTCTTCCATTACTGACCTCAACCCACAATGTTTGCCAGTGAATTGCCAGATGGCCACAATGTCATGGGAACACTGACCGTACATATGAGGCGAAACTGTGGACATACTGCATAAATCTCTACAGTTGATAGTTATGGTGCTTACCCTCTGTGACGCTGTAGTCTCCACATATCAGTACAATTCATTTTAATAGCTAAGAAAAGGGCCCGGGTCTACATGATGACCTTATATATTGCACTGTGGTGGCATGTCATTGGCTAATGATAGTGCAATTCAGTTGTTTTGCCTGAAATTACTATATCAGAACCACAGATTTTTGCAGAGGAAATTACCTACTACCTGCTAATGAGCAGTACCTTAAAAAGGCAAGCAGCTGGAATTATAGATAAGCTCACTAAAATAGGTATAAATGCCTATGTCACAAGATGGATTGCCAACTGGCTCATGGACAGAACCCACACTGAAAGTAGCAGACTCCAAATCCGACTTTAGACCAGTGACAAGTGGAGTACCACAGGGTTCAGTCCTGGGTCCTCTCCTGTTTGGTATCTACTTCTCTGACGTACAGGGTAACACAGAAGGTCTTTGGCTAACAAAGTTTGCAGATAACTGCAAACTAGGAACCATAATCGAAACTCCTAATGATGTGGACATACTACAAAAGGGCCTCACTGAGACAGATGCCTGGTGTCAAAGCCATGGCCTGAAGCTCAATGCCAAAAAGTGTATTGTTATTCCCTTTGGTAAAAACTCTGTACCCATGAACTACCACATAGCTGGTAGTCAACTTAATGCCGAAAATGTGATAAGAGACATTGGGACACAGGTGGACAGTAGTCTCTCCTTTGATAATCACATTGCCACAGTGGTCAGGAAATCCTTCTACATGGCTCACCTCATCACAAAAGGTTTCTCATCCAGAAAAAAAGAGGTCATTGTTCCCCTGTACTCATCACTCATTAGACCCATTATAGAGTACAACACCCCTTTTGGTATGTACCTCACAAGACATCTACAGCAACTGGAAAGGCAACAGAAATACCTTACAAAGAGGATTACTGGCCTCAAACAGATGCCCTACGCAGACCATCTCAAAAAAACCCAGCTTTACTCTGTCACATATCACCTACTCAGAGGCGATGTCTGCCTAACATACAAAGCTATGTGAAACCCAGAGCTGTTGGACATGCTCCACTTAAAGCAATCCCAATCCCCCCAAGCTACACGCTCTAGGGACCTAAACCTTGTCACCACAATAAACTGAATATGCTGGAGGGATAGATTTCTGTCCCAGAGACTTCCCATACTCTGGAACAGACTACCTATCTATGTCAAACAGAGCTCCTCATTAGCACTCTTCAAGAAAAATCTTGATGATTGGATGGGAAATAGGAAATTCACCCCAGGGATCACTTCTGTGGCTCTGCTCGACAGGGGCACAGGAAAATAATTTTCTTGGGTGGCAAAAGCCAGGGTACATTTTTGGCTAGGCTTATATATGCCCTAGGGCCAATAGCCTAGTACCTACCTATGAACCTACCTATGAACCTATGGTTATTGGTAACACGTCTGCAAGAGACTTACTTCACAGAGAGCATATTTTCAAAAGATTCCCGGAAGCAAAGTTCAACAACTGCACTCAACTAGGTATGTAATTGATTTCTCCATATAACTTGATGCAGATGGGAGGATGGAGGTATGTGGAATAGGAATCATAGAAGTAAGCCTGTCTTAAATCTATGGTAATGACATGTCACTGATAGCTGCCCTACACCTACAGGCATGCATCTCAAATGTTGCTGATTTCCACTCTCATCTTAGCTCTGTTCCCCTTATTTCCTCTTACAATGGTTGGGTGTTGTAGGGAAGCTAATGAATTACATGTAAAACATAGTGACAATACGTAAGGGTGCATATTCCTATAATGGCAGGCAATGTACACTAATTCACCTCCTCTCATTCTGTCATTGTCTCACATAAATAGTTGTAACATTTTAAAAGTGTTCCTGATTGTCACTGATGTACTCCGGCTAAGTCCGCGATCCTGTTTATGTTGTTCCCTGCCTGTTTGATAGCTATACCTAACATAGCTGACAACCTGTTACAGCAAAATATCTGAACAAAGCCATAATTAATGGTGGGACAAAAGGCCAAAATTAGGGACACTCTAATTATTGCTGGTACAAAGTAAGAAAGTGAATAGAATAACAGATATTACAGTAGCTTAACTGTCTTCTGAATGGTATGGCATGTTAAACTCAGATGTCTGTCTTTATTTTCTGACATTAACTATCAATGATTAGCCATTCTTTTGTCAGAAATCTACAGTGTGTCAAAATGACCAAAACTATGAGGCAAACATCTTGACATTCTGCAAACATCTGTATAGTTGAGAGGTACAGGGAATATATACCACAGCAAGTTTACATTGTTTTTTGTCATTGTGGCACACTGGTGTTGCTGGACTGCCCCAATACAGTTGTTGTAATAGCACACTAATTGCTTGGCAGTGGCCATATGACATATTAGTGGGAGTGTACCCATAGAGGACACACCTCAGTAAACTGCAGTGCTGAATGTTAGAACATAAAGCAGAATCTGTCACAGCACACAGGGACATACCCCAATATTGCTACTTCTTTGTGGTATCCACACATGTACAGTGTTGCTAGACTGTGGGGTATGATGTGTGAGGGAGCAGTGGATAGTGCAGGCCATTATGGGTGTGCTGGATCTATACATAGTGGATGTCTATGTATCTGGTCCTGTAATGTGTTCCCCTTTTGTTATCTTTCAGAAAACATGTACTGCAGAAGACACGACCCCTTCTCAGATATGGAGAATGACATAATAGTAGATGGACTGAGACAGCACCATAAGATCTTGTTGTCCAGGGAGGCATAATCAAGAACAGCAGGCAGCATTGTGGGCAGACCTTGTGCGGGATGTCAATCAGATTGGCCAACAGGACAGGACCCATGAGCAGGTCCAACACTGGGCCACAAACATACTGAATGTTGCACGATGAAGGGCATCTGATGTTGCCAGAGATCATGCTGCCACCACTAGAGGGCATGTGACAGAACAACCACTCTTGACCACAGAGGAATTTCAGACACACAGCAGCTCCCAGGCATCCATCACACCATACATCATGGAGGTGGGTGCCAGTGTCCACAGCAAAGGAGCATCCAGGTAAGCATAATGTGTTCACCAATGTAATATTGTCTCAGTAATTGTGTCAGGCTGTACATGGGTGTCAGGTCTATGCATTGGGGGAGTGTTGGAGTTTACGCTCAGTTGTGCACACATATTCAGAATGTTGACAATACAGACAGTATCACAGTAGCTACTGTACATGTGGATATATGCACATATTACATTGTAGTGCTGCAACATTTGGTGATGCTGACAATACCTCTCCCTCACCTTTTCATAGGTCCATCAGATGTGGCCCAAGTCCATGGTCCTAAACCTGGTAAGTATGATATTGTGTTTTTCAGATCATATATACCCTATGAAAGTTAAGGGATGCCATATTGCCCCAAATACAAATGTTGTGCTTAGCCAGAGTTGTATATTTGTATGTTCTATTATGGAAAAGTTAACTACGGTTCATAGACTGGAGAATCACAGCTATGTATTTGAATGATTATTGACACATTTATACATATAGTTATGAGTGGCTACACAGCCTGATATACATGAAACAATTACTCCAAGATGACTGTTCAAACACAAAAAGGAGACGGTACATACCTGAGGTAGTGACACTAGAACTGGCATATCATTCTCAAGATAGGTATGCTGGGCTTTATATGTAGTTCTATTATGTATACTGCCATATTACATACCTTACAGGCAGATTGTACTGGCAATTTTAACTGGAGTAGCTGAAGTGCATGTTATAAAGGGCTTGAGTTGTCTGTTTATGTTGTTGTGAGATTGTCTGTTGTGTATGGGAGCGGAGATCAGAAGATGTGAGATGGGAAATGCAGTTGTGGATCCTCATTTGTATGAGTCTGTGTGGATTACCATACATAAATGTGAAGGTAGCAATGTATTGCTATTGTTTTGGTTTTCACAGGTGACCTGGGAGTTGGAGTCTGTCCCCCTCACAACCTGATGTTAGTGTCTCATCAGACTCTGATGATGATGGTGGCCATAGTGAGGCACAGGTGGGGTTGTTGGGGTATAAATCTGTACCAGAGGGTGACATCCATATTCTGCTCCCATTGTCACCACACACAGTCAATATGCCCATACATGCCAAGTCCCCAGGGACCACAGATATTGGACAGTCAGTGGGTGGTGACATAGAACAGGACAGTGTGGCAACTATGGTGTCAGTGAGTGTTGACACTGGCCATAGCCAGAGATCTGGCAAGGTCCCACACAGGCAGATTGATAGGGATGCTCACAGGAATGTTGTCCATCCACCTCCTATTGCAGGTGTCACATCACAGGTCAGTCGGCGACATGTTCTGAAAGCAACACCAGAAAGATGCTTAGGGTTATGGATGCAACATAATCTGACATCCATGACTGCCTCCACCACACTGGAGGCAACCTGGATTGGTTCACAGATGCAGTGAACAGATGGTGGGCTGTGAAAGTGTCTGTCTTGGACCACACATTGTCTGTGCTAGAACATTTGGTTGGAGTTGGGCATTGGACACATGGTCGTTGGTCAGCAACACCGTCTACTGAGTGTCCACATGACCATTCACAGTCATGCTCTCGTAGTAGCAGTAACTCCAGTGCTACAGAGGGAAGTGTGCTGTCCACACCATGATGTGGCAGGCCATGGGCATGTGGTCCTGGGCAGTCCTGTCGAGACACAGCCCTAGCAGACACCAGTCAACCTCTGGTATAAGCACCACATCTGACATTGGGCATGGTGGTGCCAGTGCTACCCTGGCAGTACCCGTTCCCGTGTTTGTGGCAGGAGATGGTGAACTGTCCACTCTACCATGTGCAGTCTACAGCTGTCCAACATATACATGTGTAGAGCTAGCACTGGGCTTGACTGTGTACATACACACATTCAAACACCACTGTCACATGCAGGCCACCAACAAGTACACATGGCACCTCTCCATGGCCCAACTAACCCGCACCCCTTCCTGACTCGCGCACATGCTGTCAACTTTGTGGCACAGCCTAGGCCTCCAGCACACCCACACCACACTTTGCGCATGTGATGATACCTGTGCCACATCCCTGCCATCCATGACATTGTTGCAGGGAAATGTACTGTGTCTGATGCACAAGTATCTTCATTACTTCACATGTCTTTGTGTAGTGCAGTATTGTTTTACCATGCCACTTGTGGGCCACAGCAGGTACTGTATGCTGGCATGTGTCATGACTACATATCACTCTTTCTGTATCTTTGTTGCTTTGAAGTTGGACTAGCAGTAACATTATAGAATGACAGGCATGTCATGAACCTATGTATGTTTCTGTTCCAGGAGTCTGAGGGGGATAAACTATTGATACATAGTGGCAGAACAGAGGCAGAAGATGGCATGGCAGCATAGCAGCAATATGATGTCAGCAAAGTACGGCAGTATACGTGCATGGCTCCCTAGGTGCATATGTGTAGAACAGTCTATCAGGGACAATGGGTGCACTCAGAGTAATCATCCATTCATACTTTATGATGAAGTCTGCTACCCTTGCTATGTGTCACCTGGGTTTTCTGAACTTATGCATCTAGAAAGTGTGGTGATGAAGTTGACACATCTACAAATATCCTGTGTCTGAGTCAGATAGGTAGTGGACATCAGTTGTGATTATGTAGAGGAGAACAATTTGGTGAGAGCAGCTAGTTACAGGTCCATAAAATGCTTAACCATTGCACAGACATAGCCCATACGGGCATTCCCATAGTGTTACAAGGGGATATATTTACACACACACACACACACACACACACACACACACACACACACACACACACACACACACACACACACACACACTCACGCACACACACAGTTGGCTGATGTGAAATTAGAACCTCTACCTACCTATTATTACACACTATAGCTTGCAAATACTTATTGCATGCACCACAGAGTTTATCTGATATTTGTTGTTTACCAGCACTCTTAAGGTGGATGATGTCAGCAGACCTTGTGGAGGAAGGCAATGTAGAGGACAGCAGCTAGTCACAGAGCCATAAAATGCATAACCATAGCACAGAGATAGCTGATATGGGCATGTCTGTAGTGTTGCAAGGGGATATATTTACACACGCACACACAGACTTAGCTGATGTGAGATTGGAACCCCTACCTATCTATTATTATAAACTATAGTTTGCAATATTTACTACATGAACCATGGAGTTTAACTAATATTAGATTGTCTGCCAGCACTCTTAAGATGAATGACATCAGCAGGCCTCTCATGAAGGCAATGTAGAGGCCAACAGCTAGTCACGCAGCTAGTCACAGGTCTATAAAATACATAACAATTGCACAGAGATGGACCATATGGGCATGTCCGTAGTGCTGCAAGGGGATTTATTTACACACACACACACACACACACACACACACACACACACACACACACACACACACACACACACACACACACACACGCACACGCACACGCACACAAACACACACACACAAAGTTGGCTGATGTGAGATTAGAACCCATTCCTGTCTATTATTATACACTATAGCACAGGGCCATAAAATACATAACCATTGCACAGAGATCACCCATATAGGCATGTTCGTAGTGATGTAAGGGATATATATATATATATATATATATATATATATATATATATATATATATATATATATATATATATATATATATATATATATATATATATATATATATATATACACACACACACACACACACACACACACACACACACACACACACAGTTGGCTGATGTGAGATTAGAATCCCTATCTATCGATTATTATACACTATAGCTCACAGTACCTATCGCAAGCACCACAGGTTACGTCTGTTGCATATGTGATTGCAGCCACAGTACTTGTAGAGTATGCAAAGTAGCCTTGTGTTGGACAGCATTTATGGCCTTTATAGTGATATTGATTGGTACTGTTATTGTATGTAGTGTCCTAGGAGTGGGATCCTGTTAATATTCTTGTTATGTGTATACAGTTACCAGTATGGCCATATGTGGCTGGTTGCAGTTAGATAGGCAAACATGTGGCCAGGGACAATATGGCCTGTCCAAGGCATCAGTTGAAACCATTGCACATTACAACACCTGCTCACCTGTGTCTGTCTACAAGGTGACATTCCACAGGCACAAGAGTCTGTGGGTGAGTGAATCATGTACTGTTACAGCCTTGGTGTAATTCCATTGAACAACTGTTGTGATATGTACATGCATATATCCTCAGCATTCCAAGGGTATGAGGGATATTCTTACACCCCCCCCACACACACATATATAATATATTTATCTACATGTGTATAACATGGATGTCTTTTTAGATGTTACTATGTGTGTACGTTATGTAACTGTGTTAGTTGGATATATGTGGAGAGTGTATGCATCATTGTAATTTATATTGCGATATATATATATATATATATATATATATATATATATATATATATATATATATATCATATGTATATGTGAAACATACTAATATATATACTAATCATATGTGAGGGGATAGGGACAGACAGATATGTATACATAGCTGTGTGTAGGTACAGACATATTTCCACTTAGCAGGGCTTTGTGAAGAAGAGGCTACAGACTTGCACTCAAGTTAGCTAAGTGTAGGAGCATGCCTAGTGGGGCTGTCATTACTTACAAGTGACTTCTGGCCACAGCTACCTGTACTCGGGTTTGGGATTTTGTGTGCTGCAGACATTGGCTGCTGCACCTATTTCCACAGTACAGCATTTCCCTGAATTGTCCAAGGCATTCCCCAGCTGTGTGCTTTACTTAATATGTGATTAGACTACATAATGTACACCACACAGTGTGACAGTCTGCATACCTCTCACTGTACATGTTTTTGCAGAACTTCCAGCATTTTGCCTGATATGTCTAGTCTGCTCCTCGTATATTTGTGGTGTTTAGGTGTAATATTGTATAATGCAGCCACTGAATTGTACTTACTACTGACATATTTAAGTAATGGCTTTTACATCCTGCAGCTATTCTGTTCTGTTCTGTTGCAATCTACTGTTATACTGTTCACCTTCTAGGTTCATCAGAGCATGTGTAATGCCTATCTGTAGTTTTGGCCCTTTGTCCCCCCATTCTCTCTGACTTTGTCCAGCAGTCTTGCAGTAACAGATTGATGGGTATGACAGTCTGTGGGAATACCACCATATGAGTACCTCACATTCAAAAGATGTGGAGGCTGCCAGATTCAAAAAATCAACACCATAACCCATGCTAACATCCCTAGCCCAGGTAAACACACCATCCACCACACAGAGAGGTGTCATTCCTCACACAATCAACAGCATATAGACATACATTGTCACCCCTGCTTTAAATGAGACATACAACATGTGGCCAAGTTCTGTGTCACAGCCCTGGAATTGGCTGGTCTGCTGATATATCGTTACAGACTTACTGTCACAGCAGTTGTATGTGAACACTGGTGTGTTGGGGTTGGGGAAGAACAACACATGATCTGCTGGCAAAGACAGTAATACAAATATCATGTGACCCCACTGCTTAACATTTCCCTTGACTGTTGTAGTAAATATTAATATTCCAACCATGAATCTTAGTGAATATTATGGAACTCATACTATTGGACTGGGTATCTGTAGTCCCATGTGGATGTTACGACTCTCCAAATAGCTGCTATATTACCTTGCATATATGCAGCAGGTCCATACATACAATAGCATATTATAGCATTCCTTACAAGTGGTGTGTAGGTAAGTGACTTACCTTGTGAATGCAACAGTTGACAGAACTGTAGTTCAGGGCTGACTCTGTCTGATGCAAGCAGTACACAGCCAATATATGGTTAGGTACAGGTTATGTGGGTTGCCTGGCATCAATTTTACTATATGTACTATATATATGCACTCCAACAGCCGGAGGAGAAAGGGAACAGTGATGACAGTCCTGCAGGTGAGGACTAGATTCTCATTATCCTCATTTTTGATGGGTATTGGGCATTCATTGTCTCCTCCTTAACCCCTAGTCTTGGTGTCCCCCAACCTGTTGCATCCCTCACCATTCCTTGTTCTTGTCTGTCCTGTTTGCATCTGCATCCTCACCTACTCTACTTTTCTGACCCAGAAATACCTATGTCCCTTACCCAACATTCCTCTTTTACTGAAGTAAAAAAAAAAATATATATATATATATATATATATATATATATATATATATATATATATATATATATATATATATATATATATATATATATATATATATATATATATATATTGTCCCATACATAGCTCTCCACTTCTCCACTCCACACCTTTTCAACACACTTGATTTGGACCAGTTGGCTATACAACATGATTGCATTGTTGTCAACCCTCTTTGTTGGGGTCTATATTAGAACACCGAATGTTCAAAATTTCTAATATCGACCCATTTTCAGCGACCCAATATCGAAGAAACAGGAAAACCGAATTTTTACCTAGGGAAAGAATTCAGTTTTCCATTTCTGTTGCTTCGTAATTTTCAGCACAGTTACGGGTCTGGTTCAGGTAAGTGTGCGATTGTGTGGATGTGAGTGTTAGGGCAAGTTAGGTGAGTTAGGGTTAGGGTGCGGGTCAGGTAAGTGTGCGATTGTGTGGACGTGAGTGCTAGGGTGGGGTAGGTGAGTTAGGGTTAGGGTGTGAGTGAGGTGACTGTGCTATAGTGACAGACCTTAGGGTTAGGGTTTGGGTAAAGGTAAGTGGATAGTTAGTGGTGTATATATAGTTTAGTGTAGGGTTAGGTGTAAGAGTTTAGGTGTATGTGTGTGGATTGCTGTTTGTTTGGTGTGCTTGTGTTGTGTGTATGTGTTTTGGAACATCAATTTTTTTCCCTAGGAGAAAAAATTTGCTGTTCTGAATGTTCGATGTTTTCAATTATCGGTTCATAGGGTTTAATATTAGAACACTCGACATTTTAAATGTTCGGTGTTCTAATATAGATCCCTTTGTTGAGGTGATAGTCCAAGTTCAGGTAATATTCTGTACATATTTTCATTTTACACTGTTGAAGAAGTGAATAGATATGGTTCTTTCCTGTCTCCCTCCTGCAAATTCTTCTATTGTTTTCCCATTGTTCTTTCCCCTGCTTGTCCCCCATTCCACCACTTTCCTATCTACCCCATTTAAAGCCTTCAATCTGGTTAAAAAATAGAGTCACACACCACACACATAACTGAAAAAAAAAATATGTGAAGCCCTTTACTTTTTCTCCTCTGATTTTGTGTGGAGTTTGGCATCATGTGCCAATACCGAGCAATGGTGAACTGCTCTTTAGTGGTGCAGTTAAATCCGCACATGCTGCTTAAACACGCTGTGCTAAAATTACACACAGTGAATGTAGAATAAAGAATTATGTCATTGCCTTATAAATGCATATTCAAAACTTAAATACACCCGGATTCAAAAACTGTATCAGCTGAGCTCAAAAAGATTTATTTCAATGCATTTACACCTGCTGCCACACAGACAGCTATGTAGCAGGAGTGTTTCTTACACTCAGTATTATCCACACTAGTGACTGCCATGCATCTCCATTTAACAGGATTGCATGGAGGTAAGCAAACCAATAGAACTGTCATAATTTTTAGAATTTAACAAAGTTCATGTTTTATGAGCAGTCAACTGGTGTGTGTGTGTGTGTGTGTGTGTGTGTGTGTGTGTGTGTGTGTGTGTGTGTGTGTGTGTGTGTGTGTGTGTGTGTGTGTGCATGTCTGTTAACTATGCACAAATGGGGAAAGCAGTATAACTGTGTATCTTGCATGTGCAAGCATTTTGCCTCCAATCTCACAAACCAGCTGCTCGATGGTACACTACCGAAAGTGCTTATTTAGCTTATTAGCATGCATTACATATGTTTACTGCACATTTAGTCTTCATCCCATGAAAGTACATGTAAAAACAAAAACAAAAAGAAGGCACTTTTTAAGGAAAGAACACATATTTACACTGTAGCCATGTATTATCTGCAGCCATGCAGTTGAAACTTGGTCTCTCAGTACTTCTTCCCAAATGCAACTACACTACATAAGTAAATCAAAAATGCCATCTTATAGACCATGTACTTCTTTATACTGACAATGCAGATTCAGATTTTCCAATAGTTGCAGTAATTTGGACAGCTGTTTGTATATACTTTTTAAAGCTGTCTTTTTAAGGTATGCCTGCACATTGGATACACAACAGCAAATGCTACACTTTGCATACTCATCAGTCTGGCAGAATGCAGATATTTAATATCTTGACAGCTGTACATTGCTAGCCATCGATTTCAGACAGGCCTCCCATCATCTTCTATCAAACATCCAGTGCTGATGTCATCCACAATAAAAGTCAGCCTCATGCCGTGGTGCCTGTATTAAATATTGAGTTCTCTAGTCAATGTACTTAGGCAGGGATTCTAATCTCACTGTAGTCAACTATTGTGTGCATTTGTGTGTGTCTATTAAGTCAAAAGAGCATAACTATGTATCCTACAGTCATCAACATAACCCCATGGAGTACCAGTATTTTGACAGTTGTAAATGCCTACACATCCATTTCATTCAAGCCTCCCAACATCTTCTTTAAGCATCCAGTGCTGATGTCATCCACTATAAATTTTTTTGCAGCATTGTTAAAGTCAGACTTGTGCTGTGGAACTTGTGTTAAGTACTGGATTCTCTAGTCAGTGTACTTAGTAAGGTAGGGTTTCTAATCTCACTATAGTCCACTGGCATGTCTGTCTAGTCAGAAGAGCATATCTGTGTATCTTGCAGTCATTAGCACAAGCTCATGGAGTGCCAATATTTTGACAGTTGTACATGCCTACACATCCATTTCACTCAGGCCTCTCAACATGTTCTCTCAAACATCCAGTGCTGATGTCATCCACCATAAATTGTCCTGCAGCATTGTAAATGTCAGACTTGAGCTCTCTAGTCAGTGCACTTAGATGGACATTTTAATCTCAGTGTAGTTGATTGGTATGTGTGTGTGTGTGTGTGTGTGTGTGTGTGTGTGTGTGTGTGTGTGTGTGTGTGTGTGTGTGTGTGTGTGTGTGTGTGTGTGCCTATCTGTCTACTCAGAAGAACATAACTATGTCTCCTGCAGCCATTAGTATAATCACATGGAATACCGACATTTTTAAAGTTGTAAATGTCTACACATCCAGTTAATGCATGCCTCACAACATCTGCTCTCAAACATCCAATGGTGATGTTATCCACTATGAATTGTCCTGCAATATTGTAAATGTCAGTCTTGTTCCATGGCACTTGTGTTAAATACTGTGCTTTTTAAATAGGTAGGTAAGGGATTCTTTTCTCACTTTGTATGTTTATGTGTGTATGTTCAGTTGGTTGACATTCGAGAAAGCATTTTACATCAGCATGTCAGATACTGCTATTCCCATCTTCTCACCAGGCACTGTTGATGTCATCAGCTATAAAGCGTTGTCAGACACTAAAAAAGACAAACTTGTCCTGTAGTGCTTGCATAAAGTACTGTGCTCTATAAATAAGTAAGTAGGGGATCTCTTCTCACTGCAGTCAACTGTCTGTGCAGTCAGTGTTCACTATAGTGACAAATTTAGAACAATATGTGAGCCCACAGCTATGTCAAACTCTACTCCTAACATCTCATTTTATACAATGATGATGTCATCCTATATAACATGCACTCTGACAGTATTCAAAACAAACCAGTGCTGTGGTAGTAAAATTAACTACTGTGTTTGCAAACTACTTTAACTACACATATAGGGGCTCTAATCTGACAACAGGTGACTTGTGTGTTTGTACATACACCTATCACAACTTTACATAGGGATATAACTCCACATCCATGTTCTACACTCCTCCCAGCATATTCTCATCAACATACAATGATGCTGTCATACTCCATAGTGTTACTGTCAGACACATGTGGTCTTGCTACTGTGAAATTGCATGTTATTCATATTCTATACCTACACAGGTGTAATGTTCAAATCAAGCCCAGTCTACTGGTATGTGTGTGTGTGTGTGTGTGTGTGTGTGTGTGTGTGTGTGTGTGTGTGTGTGTGTGTGTGTGTGTGTGTGTGTGTGTGTGTTTGTGGTCAGTCATACATTATGGTCATTGTATGGTCTTGGGAATTACTCTTCATTTCACAACCACTTAGGAGAACCTTTCACTTAGCCCCATGCAGCCACCATCATTTTTTTTTCAACTGGCCCCATGATATCCTTCCTGCAGAGGAATGTAAGATGTTCTCATGTCAAATATGCATACACACATCATGAGGCAGAGTCCTTCCATGAGCCTGTGCAACCCATCTCAAGACCATTGTATGAGTTATTGCTAATTCTGTCATGCTGTGGTGCACACTTCCCATATTGACAGTGGCAGTATGTAATGCAATCAAACAAGTATACACATGCACACAATAGGCTTACTATCTTTCATAATATAGATATAGGAATTTTACAGGGTATAATAATGGCTAGGATTTCATGTGATGATGACCATTAGCCTAATAATGTCTTATGACCCTATGAACGCTTGACATATCAATGCTGCTGTCATTGATATGTGCTATATTGAGGTGTTGATATACAGTATGTCTACAAAAGGGTCTTACAGTCTGTGATATGAGCTAATGTATTTATGGCCATTTATGCCATTGCAGTACATGTTCCTTCTATAACAGCTGTAGTAATATGCCTCCTGAGAATTGTTGCCAAGGTATGCTACACCGTTATGTATATTACTGACGTATTAAGCCATGTGTTTTTTTGTAGTGGAGCAGATCACCCTTTTAATCAGTTCACATTCTGCAATCACAGTGATACTTGCAGTATGAAACAGGTGTGCATGTGTCTACATACCATCAGTAAATGTTCTGGGATTGACATCAGTATCAATTCATACTGATTACATGGTCACATAAGTCTTGTTAAATACACGTGGTTGTTATGCTGTGATATACACAACAAATGTGACACATGTTTTGATGCAATTGCAACCTTGTGGAATTCATTGTATGCGCAGTTGGGTTGCTACAGTCAAGGATTATTGTGGTGGTCAGCACTGCAATTGTGTGACTGTTCACATGTGTGTCAAGAAATTTTCTGCATGAGCCACAAACAACTGATCTGTTGTGTCCAGATATGACATCAGGCCACTCAAACACAGCTTGCCCATGAAAAACATATAGGCATATGTTGTACAAGTGATGTAAGTAAGTGACATTGTTACATTTGTATGAATGTGGGTATACCAGCAGTATGTGGAATGTGATGAATGACCAAGGCTGTATGGAGGTTGTCACAAATAATTTATTTCAATACATATGAAATGTTAAGTGGAATAAGTGACTAAGCACAGTCCTGTGTGTGGATGTCAGCAGACATATCAACTCAGAAGACATAGACAATCTGCTAGCTGACAGCTTGTCTCACATGTCACTACCCTGTCAACACTGGCCATCAGCCAAAATATACATGCAAAGCATTACTCAGTTTTTATTCTTAGCAGGGCAGCACATCTGTGTGGTCCCTATGGCTAACAAAACAAAAGCAATGGGCCCTGACAACATCACAGGTTGCCTATAGCATGACTTAAAACCTGATCTACCAGACACAGTTGGATCTGTACATCAATACAGCCATCAGATAGCCTATGGTCACATAGAAGGGTGTAGAGCAACATGCATCCTTCTGACTCAGGAGGACCATCACCTGATGCATGCAGGTATAGATCCATCTTATCTCAGGAGTCATCATGTACCTTCTCTAAATGGACACAGGTAATATTGTGACTATGTACTAAACACACATTTGATTTGTTCAGGCAACATCATGTTTGTTACATTTGTTCACTGTTCATCTGTTCACTGTCTTCAAGAGGGCTAACAAGGGTATGCATGATGACAACACTATCATCATGTGTAACTTGGTCTGACCAAAGCATTTAACACAAATCAGCAGTCCAGTATTACATTGAAGCTGTAAAAAGTGGCCATAAACACCTACAACACCAAGTGGGTCATACGGGACACAGAAATATGTTGCAGTGTGTGAAGTCACCTCTTTCTAGAGTCCAGTGACCATGTCCATACCTCAGGGTTCTGTGGTAGGCTCTTTCCAATCCATTATTTAAGTGTTAGATATCAAAACTTACTTACAAATCCTTTCTCCAGCCAGCTTTGTGGAGGACTCCAAATAGTGGACAATCATTGATTCCAAGTATGGCATTGGTGTAATGCATACAGTATCAACACACACAAAGGATTGATGCCACAGCCATGGGGAAACTGTAGCTGAAGGAAATTCATGGGGTGACTAGTTCCATTATAAATGCAAATACCCAAGATAATTACAATATTGATAACACCCCTATGAGTAGACCAAATGGTATGCACACCTGGCAACTAGCCAGGATTGCTTGTTATTTCTAATACAGGTGTAACAGTGTCCCTCCAAACATTTCTGGCAGATGTTACATTTTGAGGGAGGTGTGCTTGATTCACCTCAGAGATTGCTGATGAATCATAATAGTTGTACAAGTGTGTTCTTGCAGAACGGTCTATGATCCCTCACAATCACATGTTATGTAGAAGACAGGGGATTACTGGTCGTATTATTCTGATATTATCCCTGATTGTGCATGCTTCTGTCTACTGTTGTCAATGGGTCTGTTACTATGTGCTTTGCTTGCTTGAGACCTATGCTGACATTACATTCATATTCAGGCAACTGATTTTGCACAGCTTCTGAAAATGCACATAATCCCTATTGTATATACCATCCCTGATATATGTCCTGTTCATGTTAAGATGCTTATATCACACAGTATACACTCTATTGATATGTCACGTGGTGTGACAGTCACAAAATATACAGTAACTATGTATTCTGTACTGTATCATGTGAATATTTGATTATAGTTCATACTACAACTGTTTTCATTGACATGCCCTCACCTGCTGTACATTACCATGCTTCACCATCCTCTTCCCCTGTGTTCATTCATACAATTCATCTGTGCATCCCTTTTCAATATACAGACTTTCCCTGGCTATTTATTTATAATGCAATCTGATCATTTGCACAACTTGTATTCAGTATGCCTGAAGCAAGTTTCCACAATACTTTGCACTGTATAGACTTTCATGTAATGTGTTGGAACTATATACATTACTTTATTAATAACCCTGGTAATCATTGTGTCATTGCGCACAATCCTGCAGACCTAGTTTGCCTGTAGTTAAACAGGTTTACATGACTGCTGCTGTCCATGTTGCTATATACAGTTTCCTGGCTGGCAAACTGATTGCCACAAAACTGTGTTTGTTTATGCTTAAATAAGATGTGTGGCATGCACATGTAATTAACACTGCTGCTCACCACACAAGCATGTAAACTCCGTGTAGGCTTCACACTAATCCTACACAGAGTTTATTGAATCCCCAAGAGTCTCAAGGAACCATAGGCCAGCTTTTATAATTTTGGTTTGGGTTCTCTGAGATATTCTTTTCATTGCTCTTCAATTTTGGCTTTCACTCACCATAGGATTTAAGTCTAGTGGAAGTAGACTTCAAATTGCACTCACCTGTTTGCAGGAGTAGTTTTGAATGTTATGTAAGTTAAGATACTGTGCTTTCTAATGTTAGCAAAAATATTTTTTCTGTCCACAAAATGCAAGACACTATCAATTTGCAAATTCTTCAGTTATAATTACATGTTAAAATTTCCAAAAAAAAGTCATAAATTGCTGTACTAATAGTTTATTATTAACTCATTCAAGCCTATAGCACCTTTTTTATATAATTCCAGTTGACATCCATAGCTCCTTATGGCATCCAGAAATTTTTTGGGTCTGGCTTCATTTACTAAGTGACTTTTCCACTAATAATAATCAATATTAGACAGTGAAACAAGTTATTAAGAAATGGCATCAGCACTGTTAATCTAGGATGTCCCACAGTAGAGAAATTAATCACTGCTCATCACTTATTCATATTTTCATATTTAAGTTCATATTATCATAACTAAGAGCTCTACATATTATTTAGGGTTATGGTGTGATATAGTGGGAGACAGGAAAATTCATTGTCAGTATACATTTAAATCATACTATACCTGCTATATCACTAGCAGCTATTTGTAATTATAAAAATAAACAATATTTCCATATGTACTTAATGCCTCAGAAAGTAAAGTGTTGCATGATATCAAGTGAAACCACGGATGCTGCTGAAAAAAGCATTCTTTCAAACTTGTACTATAAGTTGCAAATCTTGAGAAATATTCATTATTTATACTGCTAATTATAAAATTAAGCATATATAAATATTTCAATAAATATACACTCATAGAGGAATTTCTTGTTGTCAAGTGAACAGATATTTCTGATTAACAAAAATGTCCTAACAATATTCATTTAGGTTATACAGTTTCTAAGATATGTCAAATTTTTTGTGAAAGTTTAGCAAAAATATCATTTTGGGTTTGTGTGTGTTATAATATATTATAGCATTTATGGAATGATGAAAGCGCTGTCACTGCAAAGAATGTGTCTTACTGATAATATTGACACTTGTACGTTTTTAATAGCCTTTATTGTTCATAAAACATTTACTTTTGTTTATCTTAGCCTTTTTAAGTTTATTTTTCAGGAAATGCTTTGGATGTTTGTAGGCTGCTTGGGGTGTGACATTCCAATTCACTTAGGTGTTAATGAGTTAAACAAACTTATGAAAGTTTTGGTAGCACTGTTTTAAGTCAAATTTCAGAGTATCAGGTATTTGAATCATTGATGGCCCAATGTCTAAAACAAGTTAAGAAAAAGTATGTTCCCCTAAAATCAGTTGTATTTGTATATTCTAAACTTCAGCAATGACAATAGTAAAAGTGCTTTAAATTACCTCTGTTCTCAACAGCTGTCTGCAAGCCCACAACACTGTTAAGGTTAATCTACATCAAGAATGCTGAGGAAAAGTTCTTGGGCGTGTATGGTTGTATGTATGTAACTGTGCATGAGAGTGTGTGTGTGTGTGTGTGTGTGTGTGTGTGTGTGTGTGTGTGTGTGTGTGTATGATGTGCATTTTTGTCAGTGTGTATGTGCGTGTGAGTGCATATGCATATGTGCATGTATGATATGTCTTTATGAGTGAGTGTGTGTTGTGTGCACACTCAAACACATGAACATATGTGATAGGTGTGTGTGTGTGTGTGTGTGTGTGTGTGTGTGTGTGTGTGTGTGTGTGTGTGTGTGTGTGTGTGTGTGTCTGTAAAATGTCTGTCTTTCTGGGCGCGACTGTGTGTGTGTGTCCATAGGTTCATAGGTTGGTACTAGGCTATCGGCCCTAGGGCCTATACAAGCCTAGCCAAACAATTCATCAGATAATTCTTCCCACAATATTTATTTCCCTGGACCCCTGCCTAGCAGGGCAACTGACATGATCCCTGGGGTGAATTTCCAATCTCTCATCCAATCGTCAAGGTTTCTTTTGAAGAGGGGCAAGGAGGCGCTCTGCTTGACATGTATGGGCAGTCTATTCCAGAGTATGGGGAGTCTCTGTGTCAGGAACCTATCGCTCCAGCATGTTTTGTTCATTGTGATGACAAGGTTTAGATCCCTGGAGCATGTGGCTCTGAGGGATTGGGATTTCATTAAGTGGAGCATGTCAAACAGCTCAGGGTTTGACATGGCCTTGTATGTTACGCAGAGATTGCCTCTGAGTACACGATATGCGACAGAATATAGCTGGAGTTTTTTTAGATGGTCAGTATAAGGCATCTGCTTTAGGTTGTGATTCTTTTAGTGAGGTATTTCTGTGGTCTTTCCAGCTGTTGCAGATGTCTTGTGAGGTACATACCAAATGGGGTGTTGTACTCTATAATGGGTCTAATGAGTGATGAGTACAGTGGAACAATTACCTCCTTTTTTCTGGATGAAAAGCTCTTAGTGATGAGGTGTGCAACATAGAAGGATTTCCTGACTGTTGTGATGATGTGGTTATCGAAGGTGAAATCACTGTCCACCTGTGTCCCTAAGTCTGTCATTAAACTTTCGGTGTTTAGTGTACTGCCACCTATGTGGTAATTCATGGGTACATGTTTTTTCCCAAAGGGGATAACTATACATTCCTTGGCATTGAGCTTGAGCCCATGGCTCTGGTACCAAGCATCTGTTTCTGTAAGGCCCTTTAGTAGAATATCCACATTATTTGGGGATTCAATAATGGCTCCCAGTTAGCAGTCATCTGTAAACTTTTTTAGCCAGAGTCCCTTAGTGTTGGTCTGTACTTCAGGGAAGTAGATGCCAAACGAGAGTGGTCCCAGGACTGAACCCTGAGGTACTCCACTTGTCTGGAGCTGGATTTGGAGTTAGCTACTTTTATAGTCTGGGTTCTCTCAGTAAGCAAGTTGGCAACCCATCGAATGATGTAGGGATTTATGCCCAGCTTAGTAAGTTTATCTATGATTCCAGAGTGGGGCATGGTGTTGAAGGTCTTGATGCGGTCCAGATAGGCTGGGTGGACCACCTTACCCTCGTCCTCAGCTCTGGAGACTGATTCAAAAAAGTCAATCAGGTTCAGGAGACAAGATCGGCCCTTCACAAACCCAAACTGGTTGGGGTCCAGTGTTTGAAGGTTGCCAATGTCTTTGCTTATAAGTTCCATGAATATGCATTCCATTGCTTTTCAGATCAGGCTCATCAGACTGATGGGACAGTAGTTCCTGCAATCCAAGATGGATTCCCCCTTGTGGAGTAGGATAACTGTAGCTGTGCACCACTCAGTGGGCATGAAGCCAGAGGTGAGGCCATGATTAAACATGACACTTAGGTGAGGTGCCAGTTCATTTTGTAGCTCATGTAGTACACAGCCCGGGATGTCATCTGGTCCCCTGGATGCTGTATTCTTAGCTTTGGAGAGTGCGGTTTCTACCTATGTGGCCTTGATTACCGGAACTTGGCAATCTTTTGGTATTGAGATGGGCCCTTTAGGGGATGAGACGGGCGGTGAAGTTGGCACTAAATTGATCTGCCAGGATATTGGCAATATCCTTGGGATCAATATATTTAATGTCGTTCTGTCGTAGCTCAGAGCAGATCTGAGCATTGCCATTTAGATTCTTGACATAACTATAGAATGCCTTGTGGTTGTCTTTGGAATCTTTGGCAATTTAATTTTCGTAACTAGCTTTAGAGGATTTTATGAGGGATCTCAGCTTCTTACTGAGTGTGTGTGTGTGTGTGTGTGTGTGTGTGTGTGTGTGTGTGTGTGTGTGTGTGTGTGTGTGTGTGTGTGTGTGTGTGTGTGTGTGTGTGTATGTGCCTTTGTGTGCATGTGCAAGTGTCTGTGTGTTCATAGGTTCATAGATTTATAGGTAAGTACTAGGCTATCTGCCCGAGGGCATCTATAAGCCTAGCCAGAATGTGTTGGCTTTTGCTATCCCCTTAGATTAGTTCCCTGTGCCTTGGTCCAGCAGAGCCATTAGTTCCCTGTGCCTCTGTCCAGCAGAGCCACTGCAGTGATCCCTGGGGTAAATTTTCTCTTTAGCATCCACTCATCAAGGTTTCTCTTGAAGAGTGTTAGTGAGGAGTTCTGCCTAATGTAGATTAGAATCCTGTTTCAAAGCATGGGGATCTATCCCTCCAGCATGTCCTATTTAGCTCTCAGGGATTTGTTTTTTTTTTTAGGTGGAGCATGTCCATCAATTCTCGGTTGGACGTGGCCTTATATGTCAGGCAGAGATCACCTCTGAGTAAGCGGTATGCAACAGAGTACAGTTGGAGTTTCTTCAGTCAGGGTGCATAGGGCATATGTTTGAGGCCAGTAATCCTCTTGGTGAGGTACTTTTGTGGTCTTTCTAGCTGTTGCAGGTGTCTTGTATGGCACATCCCAAATGGGGCATTATACTCTATGATGGGTCTGATGAGTGATGAGTAGAGGGGCACAATAACCTCTTTTGTTCTAGATGCAAACCCTTTTCTGATTAGGTGGGCCACTTAGAAGGATTTTCTAATCACCTTGGCAATATGATTATCAAAGGAGAGATTACTATCTACTTGGGTCTCCAGATCCCTTATTACATTTTCTGTATTTAGGGGATTACCACATATGTGGTAGTTCCCGGGTGCTTTGTTTTTTCCAAAGGGGATGACTGTGCACTTTTTGGCATGTAGCTTGAGGCCATGATTTTGACACCAGGTGTCCGTCTCAGTGAGACCCTTCTGGACGATGTCTGTATCAGCTGGAGAGTCAATTATGGCCCCCAGTATGCAGTCATCTGTGAACATGGTCAGCCATAGTCTTCCTGTGCTTGCCTGTACCTCTGAGAAGTATATACCAAACAGGAGGGGTCCCAGGTCTAAGCCCTGGGGGACGCCACTTGTAACTGGTTTATAGTCAGACCTAAAGCCCGTAACTCTCACTGTGTGGGTTCTATCCGTGAGCCAATTGGCAACCCATTTCGTGACATAGGGGTTTATGTTCAGACTGGTGAGCTTGTCTATAATACCAGAATGGGGAATGGTGTCAAATGCCTTTGAGAGGTCTAGGTAGGCTTTTCCTCATCTAAAGCCTTGGTAACTGTCTCAAAGAAGTTCACCAGGTTTAGGAGGTGTGATCTGCCCTTAACAAAGCCAAACTGGGTAGCATCCAATGTTTGAAGGTTCCCAATGTCCCTGTTAATGAATTCCATGATGATGCGGTCCATAACCTTGCAGACCAGGCTAGTCAGGTTTATAGGGCGATAGTCCATTGTGGCTCCACCTTTGTGAAGCAGGATAACTGTTGCTGTGCGCCACTCTATGGATATGTAGTCTGTAGAGAGGCTGAGTTTGAACAGTGTGTTTAGGTGAGGGGTTAATTCATTTTGGAGCTCATGTAAGACACAGCCTGGGACACCGTCTGGTCCCATTGAAGCTGTATTTTTGGCTTTGGATAGGGCTGTTTTAACCTGTGTGTCAGTGATTGCCAGGGCACTACATTCTTCTGGTATGGTTATGGGCCCTTTAGGGGGTGAAGGGGGTAAGGTTTGCACTAAACCTGTCTGCCAGAATGTTGGCAATATCAGTCGGTTCAGTGTATTTTGTGTCATTCTGCACTAATTCAGAGCAGATCTGAGAGTTTCCACTTATGTTCTTGACATAGCTAAAGACCGCTTTTTGGTTATTTTTGGAGTCCTTGGCAATTTTTCTTTCAAAGCTAGCCTTGGATGATTTTATGAGGGATCATACTTTCTTGCTGATACTAATCAGGGATGTCTTTCCTTCTTGGGATTTTACTCTTTTCTGCACTAGTTTCCTCCTTCTATTGTATAGCTTGTTTATGGCAGGGGTCCACCAGACTGGTTTCCTTTTCTTGGAGGAGTGAGTCTTGGTTTTGCTTGGGATAGCATGATCCACGCATTCTTGCAGGTGCTCATAGAGTGCCTTTGTAAGGGATTCAGCAGCTTGGACAGCATTGTCCTTTATCATGGGGGCTGTGAACCTTTCCACCTCGGTCTTAAGTAATGTGAAGTTTGCTTTTGAAAAGTTTTTCATAGTGGTTTCCTTGATTGGGGGTGGGGGCAGAATGTGGATATCCAGAGTGATTAGTCTATGGTCTGATCTAACCAGTGAGGGTTTGACCTCTGGTGTAGAACACTGGTCCCCCATGTTGGTGATGACCAGGTCCAATATGTTGTCACTTCTTTTGGGGGTGTTGACCAGTTGATCCAGGGTGTTCGAGTTTATAAATTTTAGGAAACGTTGGGCAAGGGAGTTAGTACTTGAGTAGTTCTCCCATTTAATGTCTGGGTAATTGAAATCACCCAATATTAGGGCATTTGGTAGGACCTTCATATTTTCCAGTGTCTCCAGAAACGTGGAATGGGGGTCCTTGGTCATGGTGGGTGATCTGTAGCAAGCTACAATTTGAATTGAAGTTTTTCCCATTGTTAGGTGCACATGGATGATCTCCGAGACATTGTGCTGTGCCACTAACCTGGAGGTGTGGGTATCCTTGATGAATATGGATACACCCCCACCTTTTGTGTTTTGGTCCAGGTTCTGTGGCCGAAAAGTATGGTATTAGTTATAGCCTGGTAGTGCTGGGGTGCTCTCTGGAGCCGTAAACCAGGTTTCTGTTACTGCACAAATATCGATGTTCTCCATACTGAGGAATGCCTCGAGTGCATGCATTTTGAGAATTTAGACTTCTGGCGTTGAGGAGCATTACCCTCAGTTTTGGGTACATGTGCTATTTATGGTGGTGTTTTTGTCTTTTGAGCCTTGTCTAAAAAAGGTACTATGGGGGCGGCAAAAGCCTTGGCCAGTATTTGAAAGCCCAAGGGTGACAGGTGCAAGCCATCTCTTGCGAAGCAACGTGGCTTATCGAGCATGTCATCCTAGGTGGACAGATACTGGCTCCCCTTTGAATGACACCAGAAACTTAGCCAATTGTTGAAATTGATCATTTTTTTCTTTATACTGTGGCATCATTCTTGGTGAGGGCAGGATGCTACTCAGGGTCAGGGTCATACCAGCCTGGGCTACATGATCAGAGTGCCCTTCCATGTCTCTTTTCATGTAGTCCAGGGAGGTACTTCTCAGGTCATTCACACCAACATGGACAATGACAGAGTCATATTTGTACTTGTTCTGGAGTGACCTGAGTGCATGTGTTATGTGGCAGATCCTGGCGCCCAACAGACAGCTAACTGTAACCTTCTCCTTGTCCAGCCTAGTTTGTGGGACATCAGTGTGCCTGACTATAGAGTCACCTATTACTAGTGTGCTGGGTATGTTATTTTGCCTTAAGGGCTGTGATTTCATGGCACACTGATTATGTGAAGTATGTGTTTCATGGTTTGTGTTGGGGTGTGGAGGTTGCTTGGGTGTCTACTTTGGAGGTCTCTGTTGCTTTTGCAGATTTTTATTTAGAGCCTCCGAGTATGTTTTTGTGTATTTATGTGTGTTATTTGCTGGTGTTGCTTTAGTAGATCTATGTGAGACTAGTGGTGTGTTGCAAGTATTTTCCTTCTCCTCTTGACTGTCAGTTCAGGCTTTGGTTGAGAGAGCTTTGCCTCCAGTTTGGCTGTAAAATTGCATCTCTCGCATATATTAGTGTTTTGATGGTAGGAGGAGAGGGTTGTCTGTGTACATGAGGCAGTTGTAACATTGCCTCAAAATGCCCAGATTCACCAGTTGAACTGGAGATTACACCTGAAACTGCCCTTTCAACATGCCCGAATAGGTAAAGTGAGCTGTTTTACTGATTAGCTGGTAGGGATGAATAGAGAGCCTTGTCCTTCTGGACAGTATAAGGGGTCTAGTGCTAGGGTTAATTAGTGCTTGCTATGAGTTTTGAGTAAGTGCTGGGCTGTTAAATGAATGGTTTGAGTGCTTAAGTTGAAAGATTGTCTAGTTCCAAGGGAAAAATTGAAGAGCAGACTTTGTGGACTGGGAATAGTTTAACCATAGCTAACCGGCACTGCCCAGCATGCAAAAAATGTGCAAATGTGTTCTTTATAGCAGGGAAATGAAAGAGATATAAATTAGCCCAAAATGGCCAATAAACTACTAACTTCTGGGCTACAGCAAACAAGGTGCACAAATTTCAGAAAGAAACAGATCAAGTAAGCAGGCACAATAAGCCTTTAACCAGAAATTCCCAGCTCAGAAGGGCAGAATCTAGCCTCTCCTTCTGCAAGAGTGCAGACTACAAACCTTCTTAATGTAAAATAACTGGCCTGAAGCCAAAGTGCCTAAACCAGAACTAATGCACTTTTAGAATAACAGACACTGAGCATTCAATCAGCAATTCCCAACTTAGAAGGAAGTAAGCTACCTGTCCTGCCACAACAATGCAGTCCACAAACCTTCTTAATGTAAAACAACTGGTTTGAAGTCCAAGTGTTTAAACCAAAAAGCTTAGAATCACAGTTACAATTTAAACAGGTTACTACCAAGCAGTAATAACTGCATCAGAATAATACAATTGAGTACTTTTAAGAAGAAGCACATGCAAAATAAGGTACTAAAGTGGGAAGAAACACAATTACAGTAAAAGCAGATGAATAAAGTGCAATTGTGTATGTATATATATATATATATATATATATATATATATATATATATATATAAAACAATAGAAAACGAGCAAACTGATTTAAACAAATTACCCAATTAACCAGTAAAAAAACTCAAAACTGAGCCCTATTCCAGCAGTCTTTAATCTGACAAGTTCTAACTGCACACTCTTGCCACGAGGGTGCAGGGGAACCTTCTCCAAAAATGATGGCCTGGATTTGTGCTCAAGTTAGACAAACAAAGCTAGATTCAGCAGACCTGAATCTAGTCTATGCTACAGCAGACAAGGTGCACCAATATCAGAAAAAAGCAGTTGAAATGAGCAGGCACAGTAAGCCTTTAAACAGAAATTCCTAGCTCAGAAGGGTAAAATCTAGCCTCTCCTCCCACAAGACTGCAGACCACAAACCTTCTTAATGCAAAATAACTGGCCTGGAGCCCAAGTGCTTAAACCAGAACTAATACACTTTTAGAATAACAAACAATGAGCCTTCAATCAGCAATTCCCAACATAGAAGGATGTAAGCTACCTGTCCTACCACAACAGTGCAGACCACAAACCTTCTTAATGTAAAACAACTGGTCTGAAGCCCAAGTGCTTAAACCAAAAGACTTAGAATAACAGTTACAGTTTAATCAGGCTACTACCAAGTAGTAATAAATTCAGCAGAATAAACACAATTGAGTACTTTTAAGAAGAGGCAAAAGCAAAATAAGGTAATAAAGTAGGAAGAAACACAAATACAGTAAAAGCAGATAAAGTGCAAATGTTTTTTTTTTTTTTATAGATATAACAATAGAAAACAAGCAAACTGATGTGAACAAATTACTCAATTAACTGGTAAAAAAAACTCAGAGCTGAGCCCTGTTCCAGCAGTCTTCAATCAGACAAGTTCAGGGCCTAAGTGGGTATGCCTACTCAAATGTTCTCTCTGTATTGGGCAGGATGAGCTAATGAGGCTAAACTAGGATAGAGCTGGGATAGGGTTGAACAGATTGGAATGGTAGGAGTGTCTGAAATCAAAATATGATCTCACTGTACTCGGTTGAGTGAGCAAATGAGATGGGCCCAGGAGGAGTGTTCAAACACAAATTTACAGGAGGGGCGGTCAATTGTAAAGCCAACAAGATTAATACCACAACAAGAAGACAGAGGTTGGGTGGGGAAAACTAACTGCAGACAGGTAGAGGCAGAGAGGAGCTTCCAGTTTTCAGTAAACAAGCAATAAATGCAGTACTATTTTTAACGCAATATTCAATTAAACAATAAACAGAAAAAATAAAATTCAGTACTATCTTATAACACTGCAAGTTTGTACTTATCTCAGCTTGTAATAAAGTTAATGTAGGGTGTGCAAAAGCTAACCAAACAACTCCAGTATGCAACTATTCAGCAGAATGATGTGTCTTTGTGAGTGTGTGTGTGTGTGTGTGTGTGTGTGTGTGTGTGTGTGTGTGTGTGTGTGTGTGTGTGTGTGTGCGTGTGTGTGCCTGTATGTGTGTGTATGCGCGCAAGTGCATATGATGTGTCTTTGTGAGTATGTGTTTGTTTGGGTGAGTATGGATGTGTTGTGTGTACACTCATATGCATTAACATATATGTGTATGCATGTGCACGAGTGTGTGTGTGTTTGTGTCTGTTGTGTGTATGTGTATGTCTGTATAAATTCTGGCACATTGAGGCAGAGACTTCAGGCTATGAGCTTTAAATGACCTTCATGTGTTTTTGGGTGGTTTGATTTCCTCAGGTTCTGCTTGCCTACTGATTAAATTTGAACAAGTGACTTAACCAGGAAAGATGCAATCTGCAATTCCACTGAAAAATTAGCCTCATCTCAGTTAATAAAGTATGCTAATAAATTAGCCTAATCTCAGTTAGTAAATTATGCAAATAAAAGTTAGTACTTCAAGTTCTAAAGAAACTGGTTAATGTCATATACAAGTTACAGGATGGGTATGGTTATTTAAAGAACAGTGTTGTATGAGTATCATCACATTTTTTTCTTGATTTCACTTTTCATTGCAGGGCCTTCTTCCCATTCATATTAGATATTCAAGCAACCATGCAACTGATTCTTTAATATTTGGACATCATGTTTTGTTAGTTGGAAACTAGTATAAAAGTTTCTTTGTTAAGGTCCTTGTCATCATCACCCCTTTTTCCCATTTTTATATGGGGTCATGGTAACTTCTAAATATTAGTTGTTGTGACCAAATCGTGCAGAGCCAGTGTTTACTCTACAGCCAAAGTTTACCGCTCCCAGTGGATAGACTTCTTTGTCCTAGCAAGCCATGATCACATGATCAGTGAGCCTTTAATTTTGTAAATTATTATTATTATCAATATTATGGTACACTCAGATTTCCATTCATAGGACAAACATCTGTGAGTCTATCAATTTCTTCAATAGTTTCTGGTTGCTCCAAGTATGTACTCATGTCACCATTCTGCATCTCTGGCCACTTTGGATACACACCTGACATTAATGTGAATTGAACTGTCACTAATTACATTGTATCCCCACATTTCTTATAGTAAATTCCCACTGGTTCTTAACCATGGTCTGTCATCCATTAATTGTGATCCATCGCATCCTACACCTTAGATATTAATGTGCACATCCAACGTAGCCTCAGAATTGCATGATTTATGTATTCTTCCCCAGGTAACAACTCATTTTTATTGTAATCAGAAGTCATGAGTGCACTCAACAAATTTATAGCAATGTGGCGAATCTTAAATTAGAAATTACTTACCGTGTACCAAAGACAGAGAATTATTACTAGCTTTCCATTTATAACCAAGCTGCTGTATATTCAAGTTAGGGTTGTCAATAAATTCATCTGAAGAGCACAGTGAAGTGAAGCTGGGAAGGTGATTTTTTAAACAATCAAGAATGTATAACAACCGCATACCTCTCAGCCTCTTAAAGCAAGAAATCTGGGCAAAGCCATAAATAAAAGTGGGACAAAGGCCCAAAAATAAGGACACTTTTTAACTATTGCTCTGACAAACTTAGAAAGTTGATAGAATAACAGGTTTTGCATTAGCATGAATCTTCTGAAGGCTATGAAATCTGAAACTCAAATGTCTGTCATTATTTTCTAACTTCAATCTTTAATGCTTTGCCACAAATTTGTCAGAAACCCACAATTTTATGAAAAACAACCCCAAAATATGAGGCAAAAATCTTGATATTCTGCGGAAGTCTCTAGAGTTGAGTGGTATGCAGTGAGTTATGATCAGAGATCCCCAATCATATTTCAATGCAGTACGTGAGGCTTTAACTGTACCAGTATGCTGCTAGTTACATGGAAAAACAATGTGTAGGAGAGTGCAAAGTGTTTAAACCTTTAAATGCCATATATTTCTTAGTACTGCCATGGTGTTGATGTAATTATTAGTGAAATAAAGCTGCTAAACTGCCTGTATACTACAATTGTTACTTCTGTCAGAGGGTTTCATTACTTTAAATTATATGCAATTCATAATGTACTGGTATCTCCTAGGCACAATTTGTTTGGTGTTATATTCTTGGTGTGTTATAATCATTTTCACTGAGCTAAATGAAGATTACTCATTTTACCAAAAACTTCTGTCTTGGTGCTCTTAATATATGAATTTAACTTGGCAATCACAAGGCTTATCCCTTTATTTTCTTCATATCTTTTGGGTTTCTAATACCATGACGGGAATGGACCCCATTCCTAAGTCAAAGTACGATTAACGCTCATGAAATTAGTATAGTTTCAATCTCTAATGTCAGCCAAAAGTGCTCTTCACAGCACCTGCAATGTACCCAGAAATGACTACTTCTGCAATTCATATGGAGTTGCATGGATTGGTAACATATAAAAATATGATTGTAGATTCTTTTTATTAGACCCATTGCTCCTACTACTTTTGGAATGGACTGCTATCTCCTAGGCATAATTTGTTTGGGGTTATATTCTTTGTGTGTTAACATCATTTTCATGATTTAAGGATCCAGCATTTTCCCCAATATGGAAATTAGATATGGCTGCCAACTGACCATTGGCAGTAGAAAAACTGAAAAAAAAACAAAACAAAATTCACAGCAGCTTCCAAATAAAACTTGTAACCAACAAAATGAAGCAGCTTTCCAGGCAAAACAATAAAGCCCTGAGCAGGGTAAGCTTAGAAAATTGTGAAAAAAAAACAACAGATGGCTCAGCACACTTCAGTTCACTTTATTCCACAGAAACACAGCATTTGCTGTATTTCTGTGGAATAAAGTGAACTGAAGTGTACTGAGCCGTCCATGGTTTTTTTCGCAATTTTCTAAGCTTGCCATGCTCAGGGCTTTATTGTTTTGCCTGAAAAGCTGCTTCATTTTTGTGGAGTAGAAAAACTTTCCCACAATCACAAGGCTTATTGGTGCAACATTATCAATTATTTGAGAGATTACTGGTAGTTCTGCTGTAACAGACTGATACAGCAAACTGTATCTACCTGTATTGGTGGCAATGATAGAACCAGTCAGGATAACAACAGTAAGCTTCACGCATTTAGTGTTTTTACATGCTATTTGACCTTAAACCAATACTATAAGAGAAGTCTGATGCTTGTTTGCATGATGTATTCTGATCAAAAGGAAAGGCTAATAACATTGGCACAAACACTGTAATTCAGTTGATGAGGAACATCCATGTAGCTGAAGATAGGAAGGTATCAATATAAAAATCAGACAGTAATACTTGATATGCTTGGGAACAAGATAGAAGAAAGAAAGTTAAGTAGCAAAACCCAAGTAAACATTGTAGCTTGCTTCATGTTGTCTGGAAGCACTGCAGTGACAAAACGCCGCTAATGGTTGTGACTCATCTCACTGAATTAGGTGCTATAAGAAAAACTGTAGCTTTGACAACAGCTTTCCCTTTTTTGGAATCAGAGAAAGACACAGTTGATCATTTTTTCTAAAAGATTTTGTTCAATCCAATTAAAAGTGCAACTGTCTATGAATGTCTAAAAGGTGCAACAGATAGTTTCCCTTATTCTGGAAATTTGGAAAGAACACCGGGAGACTGATGGATTGATTAATTGCATTTACTGAAGTAATCTTGAGTAAGAAAGAGGGGTTATTAACTCTGTCATTATGAAAAATAAGGTAGTGAGATTTGGAAGATAAGACTTGAAGCTCCGACACCCTTTTGGCAGAAGTAATGGCTACTAAAAAAGCTGTTTTCCAGGACAAAAATTGTAAATCTATCTTTGCAATGGGTTGAAAGGGAGCTAAGATCAGAGCTTGAGGAGCCAATGAAAGATCGAACGAAGGGGTAGGATCTTTGATAGGGGGACGAAGAAGAAACTTACCTCTGAGAAAAGCTTTGCAAAGCCTAGAGGAAGCTAAGGACCCAGCATTTTCCCCAATATGGAAATTAGATATGACTGCCAACTGACCTTTGGCAGTAGAAAAACTGGCTCCAGAATGAAACAGGCCAGCTAGGAAGTCCAAAACTGCTGAAACAGGTGCAGTGAATGGGTCAATGTGATGCTGTTGGGCCTATATGGAAAATCTTTTCCACTTACTTTTATAAATCTTCCTGGCAGAGGTCTTATAGGAGGAAATCAAAATCATGTCAACTAGAGTAGAAAATCTGGAGTTTCTAGCCATCATCACAATTGGAGAAACCATGAGGTTAATTTCATGTTGTGAAGATCCGGATGGATTTACTCTGAAACAGGAGATCTGGAAAGGTTTCCAGCATTCACAGTGGGAAATCAGATGAGACCACATGAAGGTGAACCAGACTTGTCGAGGCCGAAAGGAAGCATGGAGGATCACTTTGTTCTTCAACCTGCATGCTTTCTGAAGAAATTTAGGGGTCAGAATAAAAGGTGGGAATGCATAAAGTAGACTGGAGGGCCAAGCATGGACTAGAGCATTTCTTGTTGACTGTCCATGTGGAGGGATCAAGGCAAAGTACCTGCTGCATTTGCTGTTGAAGGGAAAAGTGAAGATGTTGCAGCAAGGTTGACCCCCATTTGAGGAAAATTTTGTTTGCTACTAACTGATTCAAAGACCATTCGTGAGGCATCACTAAAACTCTGCTTAGCCTGTCTGCCAGTATGTTGTGCTCCCCCAGAATGTGCATTGCAATTAAAAAGCAGTTGGTAGAGACAGCCCACTCTCATTGCTTCTCAACAAAGTGGGTAAGACCTGGTTCCACCTTACTTCTTGATGTACCACACAATAGACATTTTGCAAGTTTGAATTGCAATTGTCCCAAGAGGGAGATGGGAGTGAAGTGCTTTCCACACTAGAAGCAACACCCTCATCTCTAGGATGGTGGCATGCCATTTGGTCTCCCACGGAGTCCACATGCTTGAACTCTCTGTCCCAGATAATGCCCCCCCCAACCCAGCTGGGAGGTGTCCATGGTCAGTGTGGCGATGGGAGTGGGAAGAATGAATGGTCAACTTTGTGCAACTTCTGGATCATGAAGCCACCACAAAGGAGAATTTCTGCACACCCAAGGCAATCTTATAGGATGATTCAGAGATTGATGTAGAAGGGAGCATTGAACTGACAATGTCCACTGAAGAACTCTCATATGTAAGCAAGCTGTTAGTAGTAATGTTATTGTTGCAGCCATAGAATCCAGTGCCTTGAGGGCAAGATTTGCTGGAGGAACTGGAACAGCTAGCTTTTGTCTGATATGCATCCTTAGTGAAAGAATATTGTCTGGTGGAAGATATGTCTGGGTTTTCCAGTTTTTGCACTGAACACATCACTCCAAAAAGTCTTACACAGTGTGACTGTTTAGCTTCCTTATAATATGTTATTAACCTTCAGTGCATTGGTTTAGATTTCAGTTTGGCAGAATAATCTAGCAACAATTTAACTTTTATAACCCCATAATCACTGAACATCAACAGTGGCAAAACAGCACTGCCAAAACTTGACAGAAAGTAATTCTCATTTCCTTGAGAACATAAACAATGTCTAGTATGTTCCATTCACTCCTAGGCTTTTTTACAATCTGAAGTAATTGTTGCAAATAATTTCCTAACTAATGTTGCTGAACCAATACTATTCCACTCTATCTCTGATCTTTTTCTAGTAAATTATATTCCCAGCCACTATTATTTTTCCTTCTTGTACTTCATGTAAAAAATGTATGAATTCTTCTAGATCATCATCTGTTGACTTTGGTGGTTTGTACACTCCAGCAATAGTTATATATTCTAGGGCTGTCTTTATTGTCACAGTTACATAATCTACAGCATTGGTATTATCAATGAACATGCAATGATAACATGTCTCGATATGGGTCTCTTTAATCCCTTTTATAACACATCCACCTGATTTTTTTGTCAGAATATCTATTACAGTAAAAACATTTATAGCCTGACAAAACTGGTTTCCAGTCCTTATTATTTAACAATGTTTCACAAACAATAACAAAATCAGTCTTCAGAAAGAGTAACATATTTCCCAAAAAAACCCAATATATCTACATATATATATATGTATATATATATATATATATATATATATATATATATATATATATATATATATATATATATATATATATATATATATATATATATATATATATATATATATATATATATATATATATATATATATATATATATATATATATATATATATATATATATATATATATATATATATATATACACACACACACACACACACACACACACACACACACACATATATATATATATATATATATATATATATATATATATATATATATATATATATATATAAAATGCAGTTCCACTTCATAACGTCAAAAGCTCATAACATCTAATTGCAAAACAGTGAGACCAAATGATCGAAAATTCAAAACATCTAAAACTCATAACATCGAATCTCACAACATCGAAAAATACAAAGCAAATATAAATAACATCCCACATACTTTTTACTATGTTTCTGCAAGAGGCTTGACCCCCTCCACACCCCAAGTGGGGTGCTCTGCCCCCCACCCCCCCTGTAAATTAAATATACCAACTCTGAGATTGCACTACAGTCAAAAAAGTTAATTTCCTAACCCCACTGTATCACGATCACCATAAAGAATGTACACATAATGTCTATAGCGCTATCTGTATGGCCTAAATACATGAACGGAGTGTCATAATAAACACTATATACAGATTAACAGAATAAACTATAACATTTACATGTTTGATGATGCACTACTCAATTTTATACATTTTCAATCTTGTGAGATTTGATGTTATGAGTTTTAGATGTTTTGAATTTTCGATCATTTGGTCTTGCTGTTTTGCAATTAGATGTTATGAGCTTTCAATGTTATGATGTAAAACAATATATGCATATACTATTGTTCCTAGCATTAACAACCATCAAAGATGCACCAAATATTGCTACCTGTGAACTGTTAAATTTTTGGTCTGACAAAATCCTGTCTTTTGCACATCCACAAAGCAAATAATATCAGAAATATCCATTCTAAGGAACAAAACTTTGTCTGTGACATAAACAGACATGTTGGAAAGACAGGTATGTTTCACAGATTACCACTTATCTGGAACATGCTTCTTATTCATGTGAAGAAAAGCTCATCCTAATACAAATGCAATATGGACCAGTGAATGGAAAATCAAAAAACTTACCCCTGGTGTGGCATCTATGTCTATAATGAACAGTTGCAACCTATGACTGCAATCCAAATTGTAGCTTGCTACAGATCCCCCACCATGCCCCAAGATTCTCACTACACCTTTATAAACATACTGGAAAATGTTAAGATACTGTGTGTTTTCAACTAACCTGCCATTAACCGGGAAAACTACTCATGTACTAACACCTTTGCCTAACGGTTCTTGGAATTCATAAATTTCAATGCCCTGGATCAACTAATTCATAGTCCCACCAGGGGCTGCAATATCCTAGACATGGTCATTTCCAACATGGGAAATTGATGCTCCACACCTATGGTCACATCGTCGTTGGTCAGGTCTGACCATAAGCTAATCACCCTTGACATCCACATCCCTCCCACAATCCCCAGTAAGGAAACCTCCGTAAAAAACTTCTCCAAAGCCAACTTCATGCTACTCAAGTCAGAAGTGGCAAATTTCATGACATCCATGCAGATGGGAACTGAAAGTTCGACTGCTAAATCCTACACTAAGGCACTGTATAAGCACATCCACTCGTGCATGAATCGTGCCATCCCAAATAGAACCAATACATTCTCATCCAATAAAGGAAGCCAATCTGGTGGTCCCCTGCCATAATCAAACTTTACAAGAAAAGGAAGAAACTGTTGCAGAAAAGAGGAAAATCCCAGAATGCAAAAAAGTCCCTTACCAGCCTCAGTAAGAAACTGAAATCCCTCATAAAATCCGCCAAAGCTAGTTATGAAAATAAAATTGCCAAAGATTTCAAAGACAGCCACAAGGCATTCTATAGCTATGTCAAGAATCTAAATGGCAATGCTCAGATCTGCTCTGAGCTACAACAGAATGGCATTAAATATACTGATTCCCAAGGATATTGCCAATATCCTGGCAGATCGATTCAGTGCCAACTTTACTCCCCCCTCACCCCCTAAAGGGCCGATGTCAATACAAAAAGATTGCCAAATTACGGTAATAATGTCCACACAGGTAAAAAATGTACTCTCCAAAGTTAAGAATACAGCATCCATGGGACCAGATGACATCCCGGGCTGTCTGCTACATGAGCTACAAAATGAACTGGCACCTCACCTAAGTGTCATGTTTAATCATAGCCTCACCTCAGACATTGTGCCCACTGAGTGGTGCAAAGCTACAGTTATCCCATTCCATAAGCGGGATCCACCTTGGATCCTGGGAACTACTGCCCCATCAGTCTGATGAGCCTGGCCTGCAAGGCCATGGAACGTATTATCATGGAACTTATAAACAAAGACATTGGCAACCTTCAAACACTGGAGCCAACCCAGTTTGTGTTGGTGAAGGGCTGATCTTGTCCCCTAAACCTGATTGACTTCTTCGAATCAGTCTCCAGAGCTGTGGACTATGGTAAGGTGGTCCACACAGCCTATCTGGACCTTGACAAGGCCTTCAACACCATCCCCCACTCTGGAATCATAGATAAACTTGCTAAGCTGGGCATTAATCCCTATGTCACGCGATGGGTTGCCAATTGGCTTACTGACAGAACCCACACTGTAAAAGTAGCCAACTCCAAATCCAGCTCCAGACAAGTGACAAGTGGAGTACCTCAGTGTTCAGTCCCAGGACCACTCTTGTTTAGCATCTACTTCTCTGAAGTACAGGCCAACATTTAGGGACTCTGGCTAACAAAGTTCACATATGACTGCAAAGTGGGAGCCATTATTGAATCCCCAAATGATGTGGATATTCTAAAAAACAGCCTTACAGAATCATTTGCTTGGTGCCAGTGCCATGGGCTCAAGCTCAATGCCAAGAAATGTATAGTTATCCCCTTTGGGAAAAACATGTACCCGTGAATTACCATATAAGTGGCAGTACACTAAACACCAAAAGTGTGATAAGAGACTTAGGGACACAGGTGGACAGTTGTCTCACCTTCGATAACCACATCACCACAACAGTCAGGAAATCCTTCTAAGTGGCACACCTCATCACTAAGGGCTTTTTGTCCAGAAAAAAGGAGGTCATTGTCCCACTGTACTCATCCCTCATTAGACCCATTATCGAATACATTTGGTATGTACCTCTCAAGACATCTACAACAACTGGAAAGGCCACAGAAATACCTCCCTAAAAGAATTACAGGCCTAAAGCAGATGCCCTATGCTGACCATCTAAAAAAACTCCAGCTATACTCTGTTGCATATCATCTACTCAGAGGTGATCTCTGCTTAACATACAAAGCCATGTCAAACCCAGAGCTGTTGGACATGCTACACTTAAAGAAATCCCAATTCCTCAGAGCCACATGCTCCAGGGATCCAAACCTTGTCATCACAATGAATAAAACATGCTGGAGGGATATGTTCCTGACCCAGAGACTCCCCAGACTCTGGAATAGACTGCCCATACATGTCAAGCAGAGTGCCTCTTTGGCCTTCTTTAAAAGGAACCTTGAAGAGTGGATGGGAGATAGGAAATTCACCACGAGGATCATGTCAGTTGCCCTCTTAGACAGGGGTCCAGTGAAGTAAATATTGTGGGAAGAAATAGCCAGGGAATTGTTATGGTTAGGCTTGTATAGGCTCCAGGACCGATAGCCTAGTACCAACCTATGAACCTATGAACATTTGATGTGTACAAACCTTTACTATAACCACAAAATTCCTTGAAGCATTGAGACAAGTTAGCAGTATTTTGGTAAATTTTGGGGTAAGTTTGGTTAGGCCTAAAATGGCAATTGAGTTGATAGCCTAGTAACCCACCTATCAGCCTGTAATAGATGATTATTTGTTAGCACTCTAAACTAAAACTTTATATATTCAATTTATTTGTAAAGCTTAATGTAGTAAGCTCCATTATAGATTACCATGTAGGTTATAATAGTTACTCAAAGCTCTGTTTGGCATTAGATGCTCAATCATAGTTTATGACTCTGAAAAGAGTGGTCAGACTAGTTCACATTAACAAATAAATAAAAGTTTGAATGAACTTGAGGAAAGTTGTTTGAGTTATTATCACCACTGTCTGATGGATTAAAATAAAAAAAAGCAGGCCTTTGTAGTGTACCTATCATAGTATTTTGAAATGTTTATCTTTTCTTTTATATTGGCATGGGCAAGAGATTTGTTTTATTTAAATCATCATTCTCATCACCAGACCCCCCTTTTTTCCATTTTCTATATTGTGATGGGGTGTTGTGTCAACTGTCTACCATCTTTGTCTATTCAGTGCACCTCTCTTACCTTCATTGATGCTCATGCCTGTCTGTCGCAGGACTTTCACACAGTTCATCCACCTCTTTGGTAGATGCTGTCATTTCCTCTTGACTTCTGTCTGCCTGTCCCAAATCTTCTTCAACAGATTGTCTTCTGCTTTGCTGCACATGTGCCCAAACCACAGTTTTCCCTCTTTGAACTTTTCTGCAATTGGAGCTTCGTTGTCTACTGCTCTTGTGTCCTCATTTCTTTGTCTGTCCCACAGTGTGCATCCAATCAACTGTCTCAGGCATGTAATCTCCACCACCTCTAGCTCCCCAAGCTGCTCTGCCATTACTGCCCAGGTTTCTGTACTATACAATAGTACTGGTCCCAGCCCTGTTTTGTACAGCTTACTTTTCAGCTTCTTTGGCATTCTTTTGTCATATACTGTCCTTGGCACCTTGTGTCAGTTGGCTGCAGCCCCTCTGATTCTATATTTCACCTCCTCATTCAGACTTCCCTTCTACTCAATCACCATTCACAGATACTTGAAGCTGTTAACCTGTTCCACTATTTTCCCTTCTATCCCATTTCACAGCCGCTTCTGATTTTCCCCATTTGCTGCCATTGCAACTGTCTTTAACAGTACAGTTTCTTCCTTTGTGTCTTCAGTTTTGCATTCTATTCCCCTATCCTTTATTGAAGTTCTTGTTCAGAGTCTGCCTGTGATGCCACATTATCTGCATACAGCAACTCTGTTGATCTGTCATCTCTGACCTGTTTGCTAATGTAGTCCATCACCAGTATAAACAGCAGTAGGCTCAGAGTCAAACCGTAATGCACACCCACTCCCACTGGGAACCCCCACTGTGAGACCAAACACTGTTCGTATTTGAGTCTTTGGATCCTTATACATAGCCTGCACTAATTCTACTCATGTTTCTGGGACTTTGAACCACCGCAGGACTGCCCAAATCAGCTTTCTTGGGACCTTGTCACATGCTTTCTTCAAGTCTAGGAAAGCAAAACTTGGACTCTATCCTCATCTCTAGCTTCTGCTCATGTATCTGCTTCATTGCAAATGTCAGGTCAGTTGTGCTGCATCCTGTTCTAAATCCTAACTGCTAATCTCCCATCTTACTTTCTATTACTCTGCATATCAATTTATCAGTTTCCCTCTCCAGAATTTTCATGCAGTCTGATACGAGTTTGATATCTCTGTATTACCAAAAGTTGTAAATCTCCCCTTTGTTCTTGTACACTGTCACTGGTATGCTTGTTCTTGAGTCATCTGGGCTATGCCTATCTCTCCATACTGCTATGAGTACCCTCAGGAGCCATTTCTCCCCTATCTTAACCAACATCTTTATCATATCTGCTCTGATCTCATCTGAGCCTGCTGCTTTCTCTGACTTCATTTTCCTTAGTGCTGTTCTTACCTATTCTATGGTGGCCCTCCAATTCTGTCACTGTAGGCTGTCTTTGGGGTAGTACAGCTTCTGTGGGGTTTTCTTCATTCAGAAGCTGCTGGAAGTACTCCTTTTATTTTCCATTGATGTCCTGTTGACTGGTAAGCAGATTGTGGCTGGCTCTCTATTTTATCTTTCTGTCTACGCCTTGCAACTTGATATAGTTTATTTGTGACATCTGTTGTGTCACTTTCCAGAAGGTGGGTAGAGTTCCATTGATGCCACATTCTTTGTTATTGCCACTACTTTCATAACTTTTTTGTTAGCCAACCTGTATTCCTTCCTAGCCTGGTCCATTTTTTCTATCTCCCACTTTTTCATACACCCCTTCTTTCTTTTGATGACTTCCTGGACTTATTCATTCCACCACCAACTTTCCTTATGTACCTTATTTCCATATCTGGCTCGGTTGCATATCAATTTTGTAGTCCTCACACATGCTGTTTTGAGGAGCTGCCATTTTTCTTCAACCCCACCCATTTCCTGTGAATCCTGAAGTACTGGAGCCCTCAGTAATGCCTTCAACTGCTGTGCTTTCTCTCCAGTTAACTTCCTGGTTTCTGTTGACTTTACAGACTTCTCTGACCACTGCTTTCAGTTGATTAGGGTGATCAGTGGTTTATACAATGGGCCAACTGTTTCACAGGACATGACTTTGCAATCACTGATTTTCCCCCACTGTCCTTTCCTTATTAGGAGGCAGTCTATGTGAGTTGCATGTTGGACACTGTTGTATGTGATCTTGTGACTTTCTCTATTGCTGTACTATGTGTTGGTCACTATCATGCCATTTGCCAGACAAAAATCTAGACTGGGCTCACCTTTATTGCCGTTAGTTGCCCCACCCATATGGACCCAGGCACTCCTCCTAACTGTTCTGTCTGTTCTGATTTGTACATTCAGGTAACCCATTATCAAGACCAATTTATATTGTCCTGCATTATCTACTATGTCCTGCAAATACTGTCTGAATGCACTCTTTTCCTCACTATCATAACCCTGCTGTGGGACATAGACTGAGATTATGTGTAGTGTGCTATTGTTACACTGTAGTCTGATTGCCATTTGTCTGTCACTAGTTCTGATGACATCCCTCACTGTCTTCTGAAGTCTGTTCCTCACCACAATTCCCATGCCATTCTCAGTCTGTCCTCCTCCTGAGTAGTGGACTCTGGAACACAAACCAGATAACTTTGCTTCACTGCCATTCTGTCTTATCTTCTGTACACATAGGATGTTCAGTCTCCTCTTTACCATCATATCATCTATTTCAAAGTTCCATCTTATCAGTGAACCTGCACTGAGTATAACAATTCTCTCTTCATGTTTGGCAGGATGACTGATTTTATGCCGAGCATTTGCTCAACAAAGATAACTGGACACTGGTTGACCAAAAGCTTATTGATCCATGGTTGGGCTTTATGGAAGGCAGACACTGGCCAATAGGGCATATATACCCCTTGCACTATTAATACATGTCCCTGCCTTAGGTTGGAGTAGGCCAGATGCTCAAGCAACTTGTCACCGGCATCTAGAGAGATGCATCCATTTTATTTCCCCAACTCAACACCTTAGACTTCTGGTGCAAATACTCATGCCCATTTGGCAACATTAGTCAATATTAACTAATCACCTAGTGCCATATTTTACACTACTAAATGGCTAGCTCTAGCATGACATGCAGTCTGTGACCTGTGTTCTCTTATCATGAGGATAGTGCACACATTCTGTGATCCATGTTCTCTTATCTTGAAGATACTGCACACCAAAGTAGGTGCTCAAGTAGTTGCTCTGTAGGGCACCATCTGGAGTCTGTGCTGCTGCCCACAACTCCATTCTTGGATGAGTTTGAGATGGAAACACTCATGATATTTTTGAGAGGTTGGATATACCCCACAGTGACACAGGGAGAACATACAAACTCCTTGCAGGCATTGGCTGCAGGTCAGGATTGAAGCTTGTACGTTAAACTTGGGAGTTGAAGACCTTAACCATTATAACAACTAGCATCTTAAAACCATCCCCGGGATTCATGAAGCTTGCGCCAGGCGCAGGCGTAGCATAGGTGGTATAACGCCAAACATGGCCGCTGAGCGATTCAGGTATGATCCAATTTCACGTGCACTACCGGCATACACCAGATCTGTGCAGCCCTTGGCTTAGGTATGCTAATCACCCCATGCGCAGTGCCGCACCATGCAAATGAAGGTACATAGTGATTCATGAAGTGGTGTAGCATAAGCCCACAGAAATGTAAACCAAAAAACACAGTTTACATTTTTCCAAACAGAACATTGGAGCTATGAAAGCGGACCAGACTCATGTATTACAAAGATAACATATGCCAATGGCTAAATATACAGCCAATGACATAAGAAAAGATGCACAACACCTAAAAAACAACATTTAATGTCTAGTCCACAGTAACGCAAAGTACAACCGCAGGGCATGTGTGTGCAAATGGGAACACAAAGAAAATATATACAAATGTCATAAAATCGCAATGTAATACAAATCATGATTTCACCATAATATTCAACGGTATGCATGGTACACCACAACCAAGCTGCAAGGGTTGCTAAGGGTGTGTGACAGTGTTCGGCACAGTAACTAGGAATTAGTAGTCAATGCCATGCAAATGAGGCAGGCAATAGTGAATTGCAAATGTCTCGCCGGACTAAGGATGTACCATAAGGCGCAGCACTACAACACTGAAGAGTGGCTTAGAGGTATACATTACATCAGCAGTGGGGTGTGCCACTGTAGCTGTAAGCACATTGGAGCAATGCAAATCCAGCCTGGCCATTGCTAAGCAAAGCCACAGGACAGGGGTGAGGAGGTAGGTATAGCATAGTTTAGCTGAGAGCACACATGGTGCCCGAAAGCGCATGTGTACGGGGAGGAAAATGTGCCCGAAACCCGGTACGTTGACACACGCGCCGCACACCATAGCTCAACAGGAAGGTCAGGGGAAGCAAATAAGGAAATGCCGCAGTAGGGTAATTGGAGTACAACTGAGCAATTAACACCTATTAACTAACAGTAGGCAATCGACAGCAGCTGACAAGTCTGCTTGCAGAAACCTGCAAAACAGGATAGGGGAGGTGTCAGACTGCAAAGAAAAGAGAACTGTCATAGCAGAGCAAAGCAAACCTGCAGTAGATTGGCCATAGAACACATTACACAAGATAAGCCAGGTATAGGAAAGTACAAATGAAAGCAGGCTGCTGGATGCATGCCAGAAAATGGGAGGTGAAACGTGAAGAAATGTAAAGGGAAGGGCAAGAGGTAATCCACGGCAGCCAAATGTAATTCAAGACCAAAGGCACCACAATAGTGTTCCTGTCATAAAACACATAAGATACCCTGTAGCTACGATCGTACATACACACCCTATGACATCATCAGTGTTCACAGCACAATAGTATAAAGCGTGAAAGCAGCCCACACACACCTGTGTATTCCCAAGCACTGCACCATAGGTGTAAACATACGGGGAACTTTTACAATGTACATGTTGGGAGCTGCCATAGCTGTGGTTCATCACCATGTGTTACAGACTGACGGTGTTGTGGAGGATGATGCTGAAAACCACCGCAGGCCCCAGAGGAAGAGAAGAGTGTTCAGACCAAGGGTAACCTATCAGGGGCTACATGATCTGGAGATAGTAGAGCATTACAGGGTGGATAAGGACATCTTACAGCAAATAGTTGAGCTGTGCCGGCCATGCCTGAGATCCAGAAACAACAGGGGGGAACCCATCGCAATGGACACGAAGGCATGTGTAAGCTTGTGAATACTAGCCACAGGTACCTTTCAAAGGCCAACTGGAGATATAATGGGGATCTCACAGGCATCAGCATCCAGGGTACGACACCAGTTTCTGGATGCCATGTTACCACATGCCAATGAGCATATATACTTCCCCCGAACTCAGGAGGAGCTGGACAGCAATATGCATCTCTTCCACCATATGGCACACTACCCGGAGGTACTGGGTACGATAGACTGCATGCCCATACATATCAAGTCACCACCCGGTGAGCATGGTAGGCTCTACATAAACTGCAAGGGATACCACTCCAACTGCCAGGTCGTGTGCAATGCCAAGGGCATTATCATGGATGTGTCTGCTGGTAGCCCTGGAAGCTACCATGTCTCCCACATCTGGCATGCCTCACAGCTGTATCAGGTAATTGTCAGGGGGGACATCCCACATGGCCACCTTGTGGGGGATGCTGGCTATGCACTGGAGCCATGGATGATGACTCCCATCAGAAATCCTCAAATCTGAGGTGGAATCCTTCAAAGCCCCTGGGCCTGTGGAAAATACGGCCCAGACCGCAGAATCCTTTATAAACGCATTCTATGAACACCTTCAGGAATGCATGGATCATGCAATCCCAAATAAAACCAAGACCCAATCCTCCAAAGTTAGGCATCCTGTCTAGTGGACTCCAGCCATAAACAAACTATACAATAGAAGGAGGAAGCTACTACATGATAGAGCAAAATCCCAAAAAGGGAAGGCATCTCTGATCAGTATTAGCAAAAAACTACGGGCACTGATAAAATCGTCTAAGGCCAGCTTCGAGAGAAAAATTGCACAGGACACTAAGGATAATCACAAGGCTTTCTTTAGTTATGTTAGGAACCTGGGTGGGAATTCCCAGATATGCCCAGAATTAGTCCAAAATGACAAAAATACACCGAACCTACAGACATCTGTCCCAGCAGAGTGCTGCCCCCCTGACATCTCAGATGCTCAGGTAAGAGCCGCCCTCTCCAAAGCAAAAAACACAGCATCAATGGGACCAGACTGTGTCCTGGGCTGCGTCCTACATGAACTCCAAGAAGAACTAAACCCAAACATAAAACTACTGTTCAATCTCAGCCTTACTACAGGATATGTACCCAAAGAGTGGCGTACAGCAACAGTGGTCCCTCTCCACAAAGGTGGTGCCTCAACGGATCTGGAAACTATCGCCCCATAAGCTTGACTAGCTTGGTCTGCAAAGCTATGGAAAGGATCATCATGGACCTCATAAAGATATTGGGGACCTACAGACACTGGATCCTACCTAGTTCGGCTTTGTTAAGGGCAGATCCTGCCTCTTAAACCTGGTTGATTTCTTTGAAACAGTCACCAAGGCCATTGACGAGGGGAAGGTGGTCCACACAGCCTACCTGGACCTTGCAAAAGCCTTCGATACAATACCCCACTCGGGCATTATAGATAAGCTTGCCAGCTTAAATATAAACCCCTATGCCACTAGATGGGTTGCAAACTAGCTCAAGGACAGAACCCACATGGTTAGAATTGCTGGAGCCATGTAACACTTCAAACCAGTTACAAGTGGTGTCCCACAAGGCTCAGTCCTGGGACCTCTCTTGTTCGGTATATATTTCTCGGAGGTACAGGCTAACACGGAAGGACTGTGGTTGACCAAGTTCGCAAATGACTGCAAACTGGGCGCCATAATAGACTCTCCAGCCGACACAATCATCCTACAAAAGGGCCTCATAGAAACAGACGACTGGTGCCAGAGCCATGGCCTCAAGCTAAACGCCAAAAAGTGTATAGTCATCCCCTTTGGCAAAAACAAAGTGCCCACAAATTACCACATAGGTGGTAATCCATTAAGTATGGAATAAGTAATTAGGGACCTGGGGTCCCAAGTTGATAGCAATCTCTCATTTGACAACCACGTGGCCAAAGTGGTTAGAAAAACATTTTATATAGCCCACCTAATCATGAACGGATTCACATCTAGATCAGGGGAGGTCATCGTGCCTCTTTACTCATCCCTCATCAGGCCCATAATTGAGTACAATGCCTCTTTTGGGATGTACCTTACCAGACACCTGCAGCAACTGGAAAGAGGCCAAAAGTACCTCACCAAGAGGATCAAATGGCTCAAACAGATGCCATATGCTGCCCGGTTAAAGAAACTCCAGCTCTACTCAGTGGCATACTGCCTGCTCAGAGGCGATCTGTGCCTGATGTATAAAGCCATGTCCAACCTGGAATTAATGGACATGCTGCACCTCAGAAAATCCAAATCCCATCAAGCTACGCGCTCGAGAGACTTGAACCTCAGCACTGAAATAAGTAGGACATGCTGGAGGGACAGATTCATAATCCAGAGGCTCCCTTCACTCTGGAATAAAATCCCAGTCCAGGTTAGGCAGAGTCCCTCATTGACTCTCTTCAAGAGGAATCTTGATGAGTGGATGGGAGATAGTAGGTTTACCCCAGGTATCACTTCTGTGTCACTGTTAGACAGAGGCACAGCATACTAACCTCAAAAAAGGGCATAGCAAAATTCATTTAAAATGGGTGGCAAAAGCCAAACACACTCTGGCTAGACTTATAAATGCCCTAGGGCATATAGCCTAGTATGAACCTATGAACCTAAATGCACACACACCCATGCAAGAACGCCATAATGAGGCACACACACAAACCAGAATCATCATAGAGCATGTGTTCAGGATGCTGAAATCACGGTTCCATTGCTTGGACATATCTGGTGGAGCCTTGCAGTACTCTCCAGGCATGTGTGCCCATATCCTCATAGTATGTGCCATGCTACATAATATGATCCTGCAGAAACAGCTGCAGCAGGGACAAAATGGTGAAGGCCCTCACAGCCCACCACAATTGCCAAGGCCATCACAGGCACAGAGGGATTCAGACCACAAACACCCTGTACCAGCCCCAGTAGGCAGAAGGAGGCATGCCCAATATGCCTATGCCTTGGCAAAGAGGGAACGTATAGGACATATTCTGACAGTGTAGGCCCCCACGGACTGACACACCTCTCCACCTGCACACACAGTAAAATGGATGGCACACACACATGACCACCTGTAAATTGTAATGCATAGGTGGCCTACTGTGTGAATCCTACATAGGCAGCCTTCAACCATTGTACACACAACAGCTATTGGAACAAGGAATGTCAACACCTGAACAGTACACTCACCTATCAGCATATGTTGGCACTGTGTGTATAGGTTCCTAGGTACATCGGTAGGTACACGCCCGATTGTCAGAGGCCATTCATCAATCAAGGCAAACAGTGTCTGCTGTCACCACCACATCGAGTAACCATCTGTCGCTCAGTGGAGCAGAGCCAATTGCGGGATCCATGTGTATAATCACTGTTCCCCACACACTCTGCATGGATTCCCTAGTGCGTTAATGTGGGGCTCTGTATAATGTAATCATGGATGTAGTGGCAAAGCATGGGGTGTACCCATGACAGGTATCTGTCACCCCAGTATGCTCCACCTATGGATGTGTGAAGGTGTAGCACATTACAGTGTGTGACTCACTGTGACATACATACCGAATGCTGGAGCACATTCATTAAACATCACTTGGACATACCATTAATAGGTCTCATCCATATGTAAACTAACTGAGTTACCCATTTGATCGCAGTATGGAGTAACAGCCGTAGTACAGTCCACATACAAAATGCCATAACACGTGTACAAATCCCAGATGCCCAAGTGGTAAATACAGTCACTGTCGTACATGTTCCCGGTCCCACGTCCTGCAAGGGATGTAATGTAATCCCGAAGGCATGAATAATGCATGTTGGATGCAGGTCATCTGAACATGTTTAGCACATGTTAGCGGGAATATGTGTTGCCCAGTGCTGGTAAGCGTTGTTTAAATATGATTATACGGATATGCGCGAAACAGGGCTAAGCTTCTCTGAATATCACGCAGATCACAGTCAATGATGTGCAGAACAGGTGAAACCAGCATTATTCAACCCTGTACTAATAGTGCCTGCTCTGAAGGGTAAAATGACCACTGCCAGGAGTAGAACACACAATCATGTACACAATCACCTAACACTAAGCTACCAAAGATGTACCAACGGCAGGTGTGTAATGTGACAGGTTCAAACACAAACGTGCGGAGTCCAGGTAACAGTATACACCGACATGTACACAATGAAAGGTGTATTCTGCCTGTCAATCTCTCTGTCATATATATATTTATATATATATATATATATATATATATATATATATATATATATATATATGGGTGTACCTAAGATGGTCGACAAGCCATTTGATCGACTTTCATTTGGTCGACAATTCATTTAGTCGACAGGCAGATTTGCCCCCCTCCCCAATGTTGTGCAACCCTGGAGTTGATATATATAGTTAGGGGGGGGTTTGGGGGGGCACAGCCCCCCACATTGTCGACCAAATGAACTGTCGACCAAATGAAAGTCGATCATATGGCCTGTCGACCATGTGATAGGGATCCATATATATATATATATATATATATATATATATATATATATATATATATATATATATATATATATGTATATATATATATATATATATATATATATATATATATATATATATATATATATATATATACATATACATAATAGAGATAGAAAGGGTGATAGAGAGATATATGTTGATATATACAGATTCACCTATATCTGCAAATATGTAGATAGGTCAACGACATGTACACAACCATGGAGGTACAAATAAATAGGATACTGCCAACTATGGAATGTGTCACATACCAACACACTTAATCACAAGGCTGAAAGTCCAAAAGAACACAGTACCAGAACACTAGAACCACGTGTAATATTATCACGATATTAAGGGACATTTAGTTATCGGTGCCGGTGTTGCGGTCCACGTAGGTACTGTGTTCAACTGTGTTTGTGATTGCCGTAGTCTGTGTATGTGTGTGTTGGGGGTGCTGTGTACATTTCCATGGGACTGTAATGTGTGCGTGTTTACATCGTGTGTCTGTTAGTGCTAACTCGGAGGTAGATCATTACGGTAGGTGTGGCTATAGCTGGCCATAGGCATACGGTTACCACCTGTCCCATTTTAAGAGGGACAGCCCCTCCCTGGGCAGTTGTGTCCTGACAAGAAATATTAAAAAGGGAAAATGTCCAAGATTGTAGGACATAATTATGTCCCATATAGTATGTAATGGTTGCATTAAATAGTTATGCCTGTATCTAAAAAACGTAAATGTTACATGAAACATGATAAGTAGCTAAAGTGCTACAAGAATAAGTATGTATTCAGGATAAAAGTATGTCCTATCCTGTGTACTGACCGTGGGTATGTGTCGGCCTGTAAACACTGATGTGTGTCCTGCAAATGTCCCACTATGGCCATTTGAAAAGGTGGCAACCCATGCCAAAGAGGTTCAGTCACCAACACAACTGCAATGAGTGCAAATATCTGTGACAGAAATACACGGGACAGCTGTCATTTAGTAACATTCCTTTACATATCGCTGTATTTCCGGAGGTATGGAAGTATCAACCTCACCTGTATGCTATATAGAAACCAATTAACAATGGCCCAATGTATAAGCTCGTAACAACCATAGTTTCAGTCTACTAACTGATAGGTCTTCAATTAGGGAAAGAGCCCACACACATATATGCAATAAGTAGAAATGCAGTCCCCACAAACCTGTATATGCTATGTACACCCACCTACATCTCCCATACACAAAACAATAGCAATGCAGACTGTAATAACATCACAAACATCCACTCATTCAATTACATCTGCAGAAGCATTAACATACCTTGTGAGAAACACATTTGTAAAGGTGCCATGTGAAATCGTAGCTGTTGTATAATGGAACAGACGGCGATGTTACAGGTTTTGTTTGCAATAGTCCCTTATCAGACGGTTGTGATGACAGGTACACTCACATGTAGAACCACATACTCTAGCCATCGCACACAATCCACGGGGGACATGAATCCAAAATAGCCGTGTCTCTACAAATCGCAGTTGCAATTCCACATAACAAAACACATACAGGTCTTCTCCCCGAAGGTAGGGCAAAAGGGCAACACCCAAGTGGAGAATTCAATTATACCTCACTGTTGACACATAATTGGCAAATGGAGTAGCTGCACAGCTGATGTGCATGTAATAATCTACTCAGGAACACCACTTGGCGGCAGAAAACCACATGTTACAGGTATTGACGTATATAAGGATGACTTGCCAGACATTCAAACTGTATGCTCATACCATAGAACCGTTTAAACAGTAAAGGTGTAAGAGAGATATGTACAAAAGTTCGGAACGCTAACAAGGTATGTAGAACACTTCAGTATGTTAGTGTATGTATAGCCTGTTTTGTATTAATTAAAAGTGTCCGCAATGCATAAAGTGGGAAAAGGTATTATGTAGTGATGTCTTGCTGAGCACAGTAATGCTTGTAGAAATTGTGTGTCCTGCTGTGGGCTACAAGGTAAACATCACAGACACCACAAGGGATGCTACTTGAGGGCTTTAAACAGAACAATTCCACACCACCCGCCGTCAGTGGTAGGGTATGTCCAAAAAGTACGTGCCATAGCAGGGGATAGTATATGTCGATGTAACTGTCACAGTAGGCATGTGTATGGGCATATAACGACAATAACATGCCTAAGGTGGTCCTGCTGAGCAAGTATGCTTTTCTTTATGGGATAATATGTAAAATATGTGTAATGTACAGTATTGTAGGTAGATATGTCAGATATTCTACACAGCATAACAGTTATATCATGCAAACAAAAGGTATCGTCTATTGGCATGTACAATACACAATAACAGGATACATATGGCTTGTAGTCACGGGACACTGTAACAGCATGATAGCTAATCGAAATGGAAGAGCTACTCAATTAACCATGCACAAAGGACATGTAATAGCTTCACAGGTTCATAGTGAGGTACTATGCTGTCTGGCAAGTCTATGTGTAAGCCTAACTACAATGTTTACACCGGCGGCACCTCTCTAGGGTAGTATCCTGTCTGTGAACAGCAGAGCCATGTGTTACCTGCACTTCTGCACAGTACAGTCACTGCAGTGATCCCTGGCATACATGTGTGTCTCCCATCCACCAAGTAAGGTATCTCATAAACAGTGCTACTGAGTGTCCCTGCGTGATATACATAGGAATCATGTTCCAAAGCATGGTGAGTGTCTGGTTTGGGAATGTAACCCTCAAGAACATCCCACTCATCATTGCGTTTGTGCACATATCCATGAGCATGTTGCTCTCAGTGGCTTTTGCTTATGTCGCTTATGTGGAGTATATCCATGAATATTGTTGTGGACATGGGCCCTGTATGTTCCACAGAGGTCACCCCTGAGTATGCAGTATGCAAATGTGTACAGTCGTGGTGTCTGTAGTTCTGCCGCATACGTCAACCATTGGAGCTCAATAATCTTCATGGTGTGTTAATGTTGTGGTATGTAAAGTCATTGCTATTCTGTAAGGTACACCCTAAATGGGGTGTTGTACCCTTGAATGTGTGTATACATCAGGAGTTTAGAGGTACAATGGGTGCCTTTGTTCCAGCTACAAACCCAGTACAGATAAGGGTGGCCACATAGAAGGATATCCATGCCACATTGGCAATATGGTTATCAAAGGAGTGGGTGCTACAGACATGTGTACTAAGATCCCGTATAATGTCACATGTATGTAGGGGACTACCACCTATGTGATAGTCAGTGGGTGATTGGTGCAATCCAAAGGGGATGTTCATGCACCATGTGTCATGCAGCTTGTGGCCATGTTACCGACATCGGGTATCTGTCACAGTGACACCCTTATGGAGGGAGTCTGTATCAGCTGGTGAATCAATCATGGCGCCTTGTATGCAGTTGTCTGGAAACCTAGTCAGGGGAAATCCCTCTGTGCTAGCCTGTACCTCAAGGAAGCATATACCGAATATGAGGGGCCCTATGACTGAGGACTGTGGTATGCCAAGTGTAACTGAAATACAGTAGGTACTACGGTATGCTACCCTCATTGTGTGGGTCCTGTTCGTGAGCCACTTTGCATAACATCCTGAGACATAGGTGTTGATGTGCAGGTGGATGTGTATGTTGTCAATACCAGAATGGAGAACGGTGCTGAAAGCCAATGAGAGGACAATGTGTGAACCCCCTTACCATCATCAGCTACCCTGGTAACTGTATCAAAGGAGTCCACCAGGTGTAGGAGCCATGGTCTGGCCATAACAAGTCCAACCTGGGTAGCATCAAAGGTCTGGAGCCCACCAATGTCTCTGTGAATGACTTCCATGATGATGTGCCCCATAGCCTTGCAGAACAGTCCAGTCAGGCGTATAGGGCAATATTCCCTCTAGTTCATTGTGGCGCCACCTGTGTGGAGTGCGATAACTGTTGCTGTGTGCCATTCAGGGGCCACAATGTCTGATACAAGACTATTAGTGAATCTGGGGGCCAAGTGGGGAGACATGTCATTCTGAGGTTTGTGTAAATCACAGCCTGGGATGCTGGACGGTCACATGGAGTCTGTGTTCCAGGCCTTAGAGAGTGCAGGTTGGAACCGTTTAGTTGTGATCACAGGGACCTCACAATGTTCCTGCATGGATTATGGCCCTGTAGGGAGTGAGAGGGTGTAAAGTTAGCATTGAACCCATCCGCCAGGATGTTGCCAACATCACTCGGTTCTGTAATGTTCCTGAGTAACCGTCGTATCTCAGCGCAGATATGGGTATTGCCATTGACTACTGACATACCTCCATAATGCTTTGTGGTACACCCTGGAATGTGTTGCAGTAATGTTTACATAGCTAGGTTTGGAAGATGTGATAAGGGATCCCAGAGCCCTACTGAGGCTGACCAGTGAGCTACCCCACCCATGGGATTGTACTCCACTTTGCAACAGCCTCCACCTTTTGTTGTACATTATGTCCATGGAACTGCACCCCCAGAGTGGTGTCCATTATCTGGTGGGTACCATCATGGCTCTGTTTGGAATAGCATGATCCATGCAGTTGTGTAAGTGCTAATGAAATGCACTGGGGTATGTTTCAACATTTGTATGTGCATTGTCCATCTGCACGGGTGTCATGACGTTTACTACTGCTGTCTTAAGATGTCTGTAGTAGGCGTTGTACTAATCTTGTACTGTGTATGCCGTGAAGGGTGTGGTGCCGGGATGTGGATAACAAGGGTAATTAGCATATGTTCGGAAACTACCAACGAGGGGATAAACACAGGTGTGGAACACCAGTGACATGTTGATAATGTCCATGTCTAGGATATTGTTGGTCTTTGTGGTGGTGTGTATGGGTTGATCCAACCGAGTGGAGGATATGAATCCTGGACAGCGTTGGCCTAATGTGTCAGTACATGAGTAGCTATCCCAGTTAAGTGTGGGGTAGTGTCAGTCGCAAATCAGTAGTACCTGTCTGAACCCTACTGTCCAGTACACCAAGAAATGAGGGCCGGTAACCGTGGGGTATGTTGTTGAATCCGTAGCATGTTGCAATGTGTATAGCAGTTCTGGCCACAGTTAGTTGCACGTGGATCACCTCTGATGCATTGTGATAAGTAACCAGCCAGGAGGTGTGTACAACATAGTGAAATATGGACACACCTCAGCCGTGGGTGTTCTGGTCCAGGTTACATGACTGAAAGGTTTGGTCTGCGTATAACCTGTCAGTGCAGGTATGCTCTGCAGATCCTATAGCCAGGTCCCAGTCACTGCAGAGATATTGAAGTGGTCCATTATAAGGAGTGCCTTGCCTGCATGTGTCAGAGATGATGTCAAGCATTGAGACACATGACCCCATATTTTGCTTGCCTGTTCCCATTCTGGTGGTGAATGTTATTGGAAACTGTGCAAGACAGGCAGTATAGGAGCAGCAAGAGCCTTACATGTTTCTGTACTCCCAGGGCTGACAGGTGCAGTTCATCTGTGCCAAAGCATCGTGTTTTGTTGACCATGTCATTCAAAGCAGACAGATACTGGATGCCTGTAGAATGACAGCAGAAGCATAGGCAACTGTTGAAATGTAACAGTCAGTTGTTGTGCAGTGGTATCTAGTCTGGATGAATGCAGAATGCTCCCCAGGGCTTGGCCTATACCTTTTGGGCTACAAGACTGGAGAGCTATTGCATGTCCCTGCACATGTAGTCTGGAAAGTGACATCTCAGGGCAGTCACACTTAACATGGAGAATGACAGTCAAATTGTACCTGGTGAAGTGTGGCATGGGTGCATAGGTTATGTTGCAGAACCAGTTACCCGACAGCTAGATGTAAGCGACTATCGCCTTGTGTAGCCTGCTGAGTGGGACATCAGTGTGACCGCCTACAGAGTCACCTATGACTGGTGTGTTGGGTATGTTATAACACCCTATTGTCTGTATTTGATGGGCACACATGAGTCTGTGGGCTATAAGTAATTGTTGTTGTGTTTGGTGATGGGGGCTGCCTCTGGTGCCTACACAGAGTATGGAGAGGTTCTGCAAATGTCGTACGCATACTATGTGTGGCCTGTGGTGGTGGAGATCTTGTGAGACTATGTGATGAGTGGGGTGTGTTGCAAATGTTCCACATCCCCACATTAATGTCAGGTTCAGTCTGGGTTGGTGAGAGCATTACCCCCAGCATGGCTACATATGTGCATCTCCCACAGGCTGTAGTGTCGTATGTTGGGAGGTGAGCATTGACTGTGTACATGAGACAATTGCTCTATTGCCACATGTTCACCATATTCATCATATAGACAGGCAATAGCACTGGTACGTGACAGTTGGATATGCCTGTATATTCAACCATGTCTCACAAGATATGTGAGTTACGTGTGTACAACAGCTGTTGTACTGTAAGCAAGCTGGAAATGTAAGGACAGACAGTGTACTTGTAAGAAATGAGTTGGAATGGGTGCTATAGTAATTAGTAGCTCATGAAGTGCTCACAAGTTCTGAACAAGTGCTGAGCATGAATATGCAATACAGATAGGGTGTTGGATAATATCAACCCACTGCAACCCACAAGTTGGGACGACAGTCATAATTGGAGGCACTGCACTATTACCCTGCTGAGTATGGTCTGCAAGTCTATGAACCTTTACAACGTAGATGTTAGCAGTACAGAAGAAGATGACAGTACAGATGATTTCACACTGCATAGCATACCTGTGACAGGTCATAGGACATCATCGCCCATACCGTGTTCCAACTACACTGAGTATACTAGATGTACCTTTGTATGTCACAGGAGTGTTCTACCAGTGGCCTGTTGACAGAATCAACACTACAAAAGGTGTCAGAGGGACATGTGCATATCACACCAGTGGCAGCTACAGTAAAACAGGGTTAATGTTTTGTACTCCCCCTTCATTGTAGCCCATACCACACAGACACATGGGAGGCATCTGTGTATCTAAGGATGTGAATGGCCATGACCTAGGAGCAATAGCTGTCTCAGTGTTGTGGACAACATACAGAATGGGCTTTGTGGGTGAGGTGTGTGACATATGTGCACAATCTGACAGCTGATAATAGCATTGTCACCGCTAGGTGAATAACCCTGTACCCATTAACTACCACCTAGGCAGCGGTCAACATTATGGACACTGTGTAAGGGATGGTGCTGTGCAGTTCACCTCCCTGAGTTGGTGACGTCTCCAGGCCTATTAGGTAGTCATACGACGCACCCATGTCATGACAGAGTGCAATCCATGAGCATGGAGATCATTGGACAGGCATACTCATCACTCGGATGACCAATATCGGATCACATATCACCTTTAAGGGGTATTGGCCATGCGTGGATGGGCGATACAAGTCTTCACAATCCTCACCTCCACTATGCAGCATGCTGGCTACCTTGCATAAAGACATGTGCTACACTGTGATGTTGGACATGCTACACATACATATCCTGATCTGAAAGACATATGTCATGGACAGCCACCATCCTACTACAAGGATTGCCACATGCTGGACAGATCCCTGTGCCATACATGTTACATACTCCCACCATACCATGCAACCCTGTCCATCAAAGCTGCACATGTCACCTCTGTCATACATGGTGTGATGACCGCATGGTAGCTGTATTATTAACTGTCTGGATCAGTAAAGTGGCACTGATGCACCTCACGGTAGCAAAGTGGCTGTCAGATACAGCTAGGAAACCTTGCCCATACATGCTATAGTTGATAACCATCCCTGCGAATGACATCTGGCTAGCCATTGTCCCATGTCTAACACATGTGCAACACAGGCAATCCGTGTCAGGATGTTGAACTGCTGTACAGTGCCGTGTAGATATATATGGCAAAACACATGCATGTAAAGATTCCATGCGTATGTGTGCATTGTCACTGCTCATGTCCATTAAGGCAGTGTATGTGTTGCTATGTTACATATACACAGCATTAAGGTCAACAGCATTACTGTGGACACATCCAGGCATGTGCTGATAAGTAAGAACACCAGTACAGGCAAACAGACATGCCCACATAAAGACAGCATTCACATGGAGTATGAACAATGTAAAGAGGTGACACACATATATGGTGATGATATCCAATGCATAACGGGTGTTACATGTGTGTGACACAAACATGTCAGTCGTGTCAGTGTCATGATGATTTGCAAAGATAACTGTGCAGATGTACTAGATTTAATACAAATGTATGTGCAGCAGTATCTCTGTACATCTCTGTAATACTACGACCTGTCACCATCATTATGTCTTCCAGATAATGCCTCGTTCACGCCTGCCAGCGTACAACCACCAGGAGGATAATGTCCTCATCCTGTACCTCCATGAGAACTACGAGGTGTTGTTCAGCCATGTGCCACAGCATGCCCAGCAGCATGACGACCTGTGGCAGGACCTTCGCAGGAGAGTTAATGATGTAGGTGGCCATAACCACACATCTTGAAAAAGCCTGGTATGCCTCCAGGCGAAAGCGCTTGATGTGGAATTTTTTATCATTTCATTAAAACAGAGTTTTATTTAAGTAATTTTGAATTTTTTGCTCCTGTTGAGCCTTTGGATACATCATTTTGTTCTTGGCCATAACCACACCCACCAGCAGGTGCGCAGACACTGCACGGACTTGATACGACATGAGAAACAGCATGCCACTGCAATCGCCAGGGAACAAGGTGGAACAGGTGGTGGGCCACCAACCCAGCCCCCACTCACACACACTGAGGAGCTACTGGCCAGCCTGTGGACACCCTCAGAACAGCATCCACAAACACTAGCTGCCATCGTGGAGGTGGGTGTCTCCCAACCAATGAGCCTGGAGTTGCCTGGTAAGTCACTACTGCACATATGACTATTATATCCCATTTAGTTGCATGTGTCACTGTAAAATATGTAATGTAACATCATATGCAAGGTATGTTTACACACATGCTGCATACTACAGTATGCTACCCTGTGTATGCACACATGTGCATACTATATGCTATTGTACAGGTGAATGTGTTAACATACACAGTGCACCCTGTGGCTGTCATACAGTCATGGATAATGGTCAAACTGCTGTGTCACCCCTATGCAGGTACCACTGGCATGCCGCACAGACATCAGTCCGTTGCAGGTAAGACTGTCATCAGTATCAGGCATGTTAATGCATATATCTATTCACCATGTGGCCAGTTAACACATGTATACATGATTTATGGTCCAGTCATGATATACAGGTCGTATCTCCCATCATTCACACTGGCTACCCATATGCAATATATACAAATGAAATGAAACACCGACATGAAACCACCATATCTGTCATTGCTACATGTGTGGACAGCTCTGCATACAACGGTGGAGGTGTTGTTCAATGTAGGCATATGTACTATACATTGGAACAACACATGTGTGGTACGCAAACAGTACCACACAGTGAGCTGGGATATGGGCAGCCCACAGGAGTCACCATTGTGTTATATGCCTCTGCAATGGGTGCACACATTGTGATGTGCCATCTGACATGTCCCAGGCATGTAGTGTTCTGGCTGCAATATTGTCACACTATCCCATAATACATACCTCACATAGCAAACATACACCCCGTTGTCTACATAGCCCTGTGGATGGTGACATATCTGACATCTATGGGTGTATGTCATATGGGACTACACAGACATGTGAGATAGATGGCCATCACAAACATTTGGCCAACACATGTTCACACATGGCCATGGAGGATGGCCAGAGACATGTAGCCACACAGTAGATGTGATGTGTATACACCCTGTTGCACATTGTCCACACATGGTCCAACTATAGTCTGAGTTGACTGATTATACGGTTGATGTGATGCACTGGATATCCTAAAAGCCTGTGCACAGCTAGTGGAGGTGTCACGTAAGTCGACCATATACGATGTGTTGAACATCATGACTGTGTCATAGCATGACAGTAGTCACCTGTACAGCTTCCACAGACATTGACACCACATCAGGCCACAGATACCGTACATTTCCCTTGCTGCTGTAGGACATCACAGTCAGCCGTACACCTCGTGTGTGTGGTACATCAATGTCATGTGGGACATGGTGTATTCACAAGTCTGCCATGTGTGGACATGGTTGCCAGGCAGCTAAGACTCTGTAGTAGTTGTGCAGGGGTGTCATCCATAGGTCTTCCAGTGACCTGTCACATGACACCGCATGGTTTGGTGTGCATACACCTCAGCAATGTGGGTCACAATCCACAGTTATGTCATATGTATGCACACAGTTATGGCTATGCAATGTGTGCATATTACACACTGTATAGCAATATATATACCTTATGATGCCGTGCAATGGTACAGTGTCTGTACTTCACACTGTATAGCAATGTAGATGCCACACACTACCCTTCCATGCTCATGCACATTTGCTAAACGTGCATTCTATCTGTAGGGCATACAGACAACACTGCAATGTGATACACATTACAACGCTATATATGTGTCAGAACACCATTGTGTCAGACATGTATGCATGTCAATGCACACATCAGCAGATTACATGTCAAGGTCACTTCAGCCATGTGTACTATTAACCTGTGCTGGTCCACTTAGTGTATCACAGGGATGCATGCTTACTACCATGATTGTGTGAACTGCATGGCTACTAATATGACACCTGCTTGCTGTTGTGTGTAACTCAGGGAGGTATGCTAACTACCACTATTAATGTCTGAGCTGCATGCCGTCTGCTGTATCACATGCATGCTGCATGCCGTCTGTCAAATCACATACATGGTGTGTGTCTGTGTGTGTGTGTGTGTGTGTGTGTGTGTGTGTGTGTGTGTGTGTGTGTCTGTGTGTGTGCGTCTATTGTAATTTAGAGTCTTTCTTTGCATTCACAGGTGATGAAGGTGCATTACCCTCCTGCGGTCCATCTGATGTTAGTGTCCCCACAGATACTAGCTGTGATGAACATATGCATGAGGTACAGGCAGGGTTGTCAAGGGCTGAATCTGTGCCAATGGTTGCCATCCCAGCTATGTCCCCCTCTTCCCTGCACACAGTTCTCATTCCAACACATACCCCATCACCAGTGGCCATAGAGGAAGGACAGTCAGTGTGTGTTAGACTGGAACAGGAATGTGTGGTGGCTACAGAAGGTGTGTCTCCACACCATGGTGTCATTGTAATGACTGCAGATGTGCCACACAGGCATGTGGACAGTGCTGCTCATAGGAGGACCTCTGGCAGACATGCACCTGCAAGACAGAGCACAGCAGCTGGTGTCACGAGACGCATGTTCCAGACTGTAATGGTGGCCCAGGCACATGCTGAACGGCAGAACAGAGAAGGGCAGAGGCTTCAGAGAGCTGCTATTTGTACTCTAAATGACAACATCCAGGCATTGGCAAATGCTCAACAGCAGATTGCTGATGTTCTGGACAGGCGATTGGGTGACATGGTCAGAATCCTTGACCATGGCATGGCAATCCACGAGCATGAACTGTCTGTGCTGAAACATCTGGTAGGAGTGAGGTGTAGGCCACGTGGACGTAGGCCAGATACACCACCTAGTGCAGGTCAACGTGAACGAGCCACCTCACATCCCCTCTTCCATAGTGCTGGTAGCAGTAGCAGTACAGCTGGTGCTGCGCTGTCCACACCAGGACACAGCAGGCCACATGGACATGGCCCTGGACATTCCCAGTGGAGTCACGGTTCCAGTGGACATGTGTCATCGGACAGTAGCCAATCTGTACCTCCGCCTGGTAGTGCCCGTGCAATCCCTGGCAAGCACAGGTCACATGGCCGTGGCTGGACACAGTGAGCTGTACATCCTGGTCTGTACAATCTGGAGCTGTCAATAATACCCCTGTGTAGGCCTGGCAAAAGGCAGAACTGTGTGCACTCATACACGCACACAGCAAAAACATCTGTAGGGCACCACAACACCCATATGCATAACTAACACACATGTCCAATCAGATCACCGGCCCTTACCCACACACATGATGTCAACCACTGGTGCAGCCTATGCCCTGGCAAACATTATCACCCTGTGCATGTGATGATGCATGTGCTGCATCCCTGTCATCCACACCATCGGTGCAGGGACATGCTCAAATGGTCTGATGCACAGGGTGAACAGAATAGTGAGAGAAGTGTATATTACATTAGTTGTGTACTGTTGACATGCACCAGACATACCATGTAGTACAGGTTTATAATGCATTGTTATATGTTCACAGTATGTGTCTTGGTAACAACAGTAACAGCATGTTGGTAATGATGCCTTGGTTCCCTCCTTATGGTCTACTTGCATGTGTCAACAAGTAGCAGTGTTTGCAGTTTCCCATGTGTAAATGTGGAGGACTCACAGGCATGTATGGCAATACCAGCATGCTATACATAGCCTCAATCTGACTGTTAGAAAGGCTACCATACCACAGATATCCACACATCTACTGATTAGGAGGGATTAAGAGGGACAGAGTTAATCTTTCAGTCAAACTCAGGGACGTACCTGACATTCAGGGACAGTTGAGTGGTATGGACAATACTCTAGCCATTGCAACTGTCTTGATTAGGGGACATTCTCATGTTGTACATGTCTGTACTGGTTGCTTGTTACAGGTCTTGTATACCTGACACGTCGATATGTCATATGTAGTAGCATGAGCAACTTTACTGCTGCTAGACTACGCTTTGATTTGTATATTTCTGTACTATGCATGGCTGTAGGTATGATCTGCCCTGGTACATCTGACATTTCTACAGCGCAGGTTCCACTTTGGCCATTTAGAATGGTGGCTGCCCTATAGACCCTATATGTAGAGCTATCACATGTGTCAAGGCAACACATACCCACAGCCAGTAGTAAACGGACGACTTCCACACGTTTGCATACGTTAAGGTTATTCATGTAGCATTATAATTGATAATACTGTTTCTTATTATATATAGCTGTTACTGATACAACAAATTGATGTCTGACACCACTACACACACTATATAGCCTCCATTACCAAACTCACAAGCCATGTGCCATAACTGTCATTTTGCAGGACACAACTGCCCAGACGGGTGTGTCCCTCGCAGGCGTACGGGTGTTGAACCTCATCTATTATGCTATCATCTACCTAAGGTGGTCAGAAAATTATGCACTTTCTGTCAGTAGCAGAACTCACATACCAGTGGGTGTGAATGAACACTGTATCAGGAACAATGCATAACACCCTGTAGGACACATTTAGATGATTGGTTCTATTAACCAGACACATTCACAGTCACAGAGCATATGTATTCATTCACGTTTGTCGCGGTACATGCTGTTTATGACTCATACATCTTGTCATCTGTCATTACCTGTATTCCGCCACCTGTTCACCTAATATCACTAGTTCTGGAAGTGTTTAGTTGGACTTTGTTACATTCTGATACATAACAATGGACGTCCATGCTAATCGGGTACACGGCACTGATTTGGTCTCTATGTATTCCCCCGATGGCTTACAGACTATCCGGTAGATGTGCTCTTCAGGTTTGGGAGGTATAGGCGTATGCTATGCCCATATAGGAATATTAATGACTTCCACTGGGCGGGCCTACTACATCTCTGCCAACCAGCACCTGCACACTTAAGCCCATTAATGCATACCCACGCTCCACCTACCTGGCACCCCTCTACAGCAGTTGTGACAAATACTGTGAGCAGAGCTGGGGTATTAGCACACCCCTACACATTGCCCACTCTCCCCATCTCGGGACACATGTCGTACGTTTTGTCAACCCATGTATTATCACACTTGCACAACCTACTGTTCCATGTACACCTACATCCTGCTCATATTGGTGTCAGCAGATTCACACGTACCCTGAATTTTTGGGGTCCCGCAAGGGACCGTTATCCATGTTTAAAGTGTAGACCTTGCAGAACTCTCCCACTGGTACTTTCCTACCGGTGTTTTGGACAGCGGCAGTGTATTGATCTGTATTGCCTGTCTGTATGTCTGTCCGGCCTAGCTGGATGATGTGGGGGGTACAACGTTTATTTATTGGACCTCCCAGTCACATATGCCCGGGCTGTAAATATGTTACCCCTAATTGCTGTGAAGTAACCTATTTATGTACATGTGTATATTTACACTGACATATATATTTTGTTTTGTGTGTATGTGTATATCACTACCTGTTGTTTGTGTATATATATATCTACCTATATATATATATATCCGTAGTATATCCTTGTGTGTGTGTGTGTGTGTGTGTGTGTGTGTGTGTGTGTGTGTGTGTGTGTGTATATATATATATATATATATATATATATATATATATATATATATATATGCATGGACACTTACACATGTGTATTGGGTTTTATCTCTGCTTCAACAGCATACTCTTGCCTTAGTCATTATGACACTGACACTTCACTCCGGTGAACTTGTGCTCAGTATATTGCACGTTATACAGTGGACAGACGTCGCACGTTTTTCATGTCTGGGGTGCTGCTGCTAACTAGAATGTGATACAGTGTCATTCGACCTATTACTCGTAGGCGCAGCCTAGTATTCCTACTACTGTGTTTGTTTCTGTGCACATTCATATTATTACTGTTGATAGGATGTGCGTTTGTCTTACTGTGACTGTACATCAACATATTGTTGTCTTCATGTAGTTGTGTCTTTCTGCTTTTCCTGGTTTGGGGTTGTCACAGCAGAACTCCGTTCCGCTCATGGGTGGCGTATAGGTTTTACGTGCTGGGCTGCCAGACCTGACGCACAATGTCCGACAACGATACGCCCATTCACGCATGTCTCCATGGAAACGACGCTCTATCTGGGAATCGCACCTACATACTAGCTGACCTCCACGGGCCACTCCATTGCACCCAGCGCAACATACCCTAGCACTCCTGTGTCCATAATCACATATCCATAGTTTCTCCTGCACACCCGTGTTTAGTTTCCATGCATAACAGCCATTATACACCTGATATCACAGCCATGACACACCTTTACACATTGCCCTCTCATGAGCGTTGGGGCCCTACACACATTTTGTACCACCGTGTGTATTCACAGGCTCACCATCTATTCATATTTGCACATACATGCCTTTCCTGGTGTTATGGATTACGAACGATTTGTGGGTTACAAGTGTAGGTGGTCGCAACATGTACTACATTCCATCTGTTTATAATGCTGACGTAGCACTTCAACGATGTTATGGCCACTGGTATAACCCTGCCTCTGGTGTGAAGAGCGGTGCCCTACTCATACTTGTGCAGCTTTATGTGACATACGCTGCGAGTACTTCATAATTCCTTACTTGCTCTGGATACCCTTCACAACCCTTATGTTTGTTTTCATCTTTCGGCGTTCCTTACATATATATGTATATGTATATATAGATATATATATATATATATATATATATATATATATATATATATATATATATATACATATATATATATATATATATGTATATATATATATATATATATATATATATATATATATATATATATATATATATATATATATGTCTATATATAGATAAATATGTAGATATATAATTGCATATTTCTGTTATGTCTGTGGATATTTATCTATACACACATCTATCTATCTATATATATAAAAGTTATAGCAACAACATACATTTGCTATGCTAATAGCTGCATACACCCGCGCAGGTGCACTTGCATCTACTTATTCTGAGTTACATATTTTTACAGGCACTTCTTTGGGATTACATGTGCCTTATTTCTTATGAAAGTACCACTTTGATGGAATCCGGTTAATGGACCCATGCGAACACGATCACCTTTACATGTATAAATGTTGGCTTTACAGCACAGAGGCATTCATTACACAATTAATATGTGCTATAGTCGTACTTGAACCGGGAATGCCTTTACTTTGGGCGGATGCTGTAACCACTACACTATTGGTGTTCTGCCTCATTTATATGTATACCCATGGTTCATAGCTACTCTGACATACGCCTCACCGCTTCCCTTACACAGCAGGCATCCATTATCCTGCTGGGAAAACTGCAGTACTACAATTAGGACATTCCCTGTTGCCTACTGCTCTGGACCCTTGCTGCAAGTCTACTCACTCCAAGGATATTCAGAACTCCTATGCTTATAGTCCTCGCACATACGTCTGTTTGATTGTCAGGGTGTTCATGTGCTGGCCTGGGTTTAGGCTTGGCTGATTGGTGACAAGAACTACCCTGGCACTGTTCAAAGATTAGATGTAGCACATGGACAGATTAAGTTCAGATTTTAACATTCTACCTGTGTTTACAGATGCAGGTGTTTGGGCACCTCTGGCCATATTATTGGGTCGGCGGTACATAATTTAGGGCAGGGAGTGGTTCCACTACATAAATCAGGTTGGAGGGTGGTTTCCACATGTTTCCCTTCCCATTTGACTATTTTATTTATTTATAGATACAATAAATATTATTCTGGACATCTGTTATAAATTCACTACAGGTATGCAATAGTCCTGTCAACAGATGTGACAGTTGGTTGGTGTACTTATGTTTACAGACCTCTGTGATACTCGGGGACTCATTTCTACAGTGACAGGGAAAAGGATATGACAACTCCAGGACAATCAAGGACACTTCTACCATATTAGTACTATTAACTTGGAACGTGTTGACAGATTCGTAATACTACTAATTTTCTGCAGTTAAATGCATCTATTACTCTTCATTGTTGTCAGTAGTCATTCTCATTCAACACCTTTCCCCCAAAGGTCACTGGCTTTGTGAGTGGTTAAGAGGCTGGCCAGTTATTGTGCGAATGCTCTGACGATTGGTAGCATTGATATTGTCATATGTACAGGTTGGGATGTATTCTGGGGACTAGGGTCGCCAACATTTCAAATGGCCATGTTGGGACATTTTCAGAACCCACATCAGATTTTACAAGCCGACACATACCCATGGTCAGTACAAAGGATAAAACTTTACTTATTTGCCTACATAAAAGCCTATTGTTGTAGCGGTTTAGTTGCTTATTCTGTTTCTTGTAACATTTAGGTATTTTAGATACTGAAATAATTATTTTCTGCAACTATTACATAACATATGGGACATAATTATGTCCTACAATCCCAGGACATCTGCCATTTGTAATGTATTTTGTCAGGACACAACTGTCCAAAGAGGGACTGTCCCTCACAAACTGGGACAGATGGTAACCCTACTGAAGACACCAGATTGTTTGTGCCAACACATAGCCATGGTCAGTGCAGGTTTAGAACATTCATTTGTTTCCTAGCTGTAAGCCTTATACCTTTGGCACTTTTGTTGTTTGCCTGTTTCTTCTATGAATTACGTTTATTCTATCCTGATGTGACCGCTTCAGGCAACTGTTACTTGCAGTATGGTAGATAGTTATTTCCTACAATCACAGGACATTTGGCATTGTATTATTGTTGGTCAGGTCACACCTACACACATATTAATTGCCCCTCACACAGTGGATCAAGGGGTATCCTGTTTACGTCAGTGCCTTCATCACCCTTATACCATGTGCCACTATGCGAATGTGTGCAATATATTCTCTTGCTTATTCGTGTTGGGACACGTGCGTCACGGGCAGGTGTTTGATCCTGGGTAGTAGATTCTGTAGGGCTGGACAGTCTCGTGCACCACTACTGCACATTCCAACTTGTGTCCAGATATCTACTGGACTAGATTTCATGTCTTCATGCCCATTCTAATGTTTGCACAGGTTACTTATCCCATGAGGGATATCCCAAAAATTGAACAAGACCAAACCAAGACAAATACTGAACATTCTTCTGACGTTATGAAAATGTGCTGGGGGTTTTACATGCAAGGGATACATAGTTTGCAACCCTGAAACTGCCTAGGGTGACACTACCTACTACATATGCGTAGTGGTCACTATGTGTAGATGTGGCTGCACCAAACCAGTAGGCTAAGTATGGCTGGATTTGGTGGACGTTCAGGTATGGGAGCGGGTTGTGTGCTGTGGAGGGGATGCTGGGTAGTCCATTATGCATCCAGGTGTGTTGCATTTGATATGGCCAGTTCCATTAGGACCAATCTGTGCGTATGTGCCAGTGATATATCTATGCATTTATATCGCACATTTTAATATTCATAAGTTTGTGGGATTGTGTTCTACAGTATGGCCTGTCTGGTTGTATTGCAGATGTGTATACATGTTTTTGTGTTTCTTTTTGCTTCACCCAGTGCTCCCTCATACACCTCCGGTTCACCTACTCTGCATACGACACCGTGTCACCTTGGAGGATTATACCATTACCCACCCCCCTCCCCACACACATATTCCTGACACTCCATCCATCACTGCTTTGGTTGATGGCCCATGACACGGTCAAGGTAACACATTGCATACCCTACATATGTCAGGTACCTATATGGTTGTGTGGACTACCCAGCCATGTTTGACTTTCCACATGCTATACCTCACGCACATAGGTACACGCCCATACTTAACTTTCATGACATGGTTGGTATACCCGGGTAATACCTGTTCAACAGTGACACATTCTGACAAGTTCGGCTTGGACCGCTGATGTGCAGATTTTGGCCGACTGTTCTAATCATTGGTAGGATGCCACCTTTTCCTATGTCCAGGATGGGATATATTCCAGACACATATCCGACTGTACTGGACAACATGTACCCACAGTCAACGGTATGGATAATACTGTTCCTTTCAGCCTAGATGTTGTCTTATTGTTGTAGCAGTTTATATGCTCCTTCTGTTTTGTTTACATGCTTATTCTATTTCCTGTCACATTTGGTATGTGAAATACGGACATACCTATTGTATGTGACTATTACATGCGTTGTGAGATAAAATTCGGTCATATGGTCGCTAGATATGTACATTTATCGTGTTTTTTGTTATGGACACATCTGCCCAGCTGTGTACCCTCCCTCACAATATGGGTCAGCTGGTGTCCCTGACCATTGGGCTGGATGTACCTCTTGGTGGCGCGCTAACATATGATGTGTTTCACTTCCACTTTGTATAACTATCTACACTGCGTTGGACTATGGGCACATGGTTTTCAAGTCATTTGTTCGCAGGATAGGGACCCGTTATTCCCTACCGTGCATTTGTGTTTGCTTCTTCATTTTGTGTTCGCAGGAACTGTCTTGCATGCTTTGCATACGTTTCAGTATCCATGGACACTGACAGATGTGATTACTATTGCTTGCAAATTGTTATATGCAAGCATTTTAGGTTGCACGTCAACAGCTGACATTTCCACGCCTCTGTGCGGCACTTCGACATGCCCTGTGCACTCACGCTCCTTTCCTATGCACATGGCTGTGGCGGCAGCGCACCTTCATTAATATGCATTTGGCACTACTGCACCATCTTCACGCCACATGGTTGGCGCAAGCCTAATGCCGGCCTTGCTCCAAGCTTCATGAATCCCGGAGCATATCTTTAACTGGTCTTGAATATTTTCTTACTAAAGAAGCACCATTATTTTCCTATACCTGCCATGGAAAGATCACTGTACAAAAAATAAATAAAAATAACTAAGCAAAGCATTTTGAAGAAGGGGCATTCCCCCCTGCACCTCCATATGTCCCTGTATCCTATGACTTAAGTATCTTAACTATCAATTTGATATATGCTGGGGAAAAGATAAATCCCAGAAAAACCCTAATCTTAATCTTTTAATGAAAAGCTTTAGAATCAAGCATTAGTGATTGAACATTGATATGTGTACTACTAATGTGTTTTACTTAAACCTGACCATCTGATAATATGTGCAGTAAAGCAAACAGTTTGTTTATGGGGTAGTAATAGCACCTATGATCTCATCTTCAGACATGGGGGGATGATATTCAGAAAGCTTTGGCTTTTTACACAAAGAGCTAATTCCCACAAATAATTTTTTTTTATATTTACCAGCTTTTACAGAATGTGGCTAAAGTGGCAAGTTTGAAATGAGGTTTGGAACAGACCATTTTGTCCAGGGACATCTTCAAGGTGGGGGGTTAGTTAGAGTACTAGGATGTGGGAAGAGAGGGGGAGGATAGGGTTAAATAGGGATGGATGAGGTTTGGGAGGAAGTGAGGTAGGGATAGGGAGGGGTTTAAAGGATGTTAGGCAGTTGTAACTGGAATAGGAGTCACATTTTGGCGTGAACTTGCTACCCGCCCTCCCTCTCTCTTTTATTAGTGGGGATATGGTTATGTTTAGTTTGGACAGGGCAGAGAAGAGGGGCAGGCTTGCCCTCTTCTGTTCCCCCTCTGGTGATGGATGGTCAATTCAATAAGTTTAAAAAGGAAAGGGAATGGTTATGCTGTTTGAGTACATAAGTAAGCGGAGGAAGCTGCTTATTTGGTTGATGGTATAATGCAATAAATGGTAATGAAAGTGAGTGGTTGTGCTGATTGATAAGTATATAAGCAAACGGGTGAAGCTGCTTATTGGATTGATGGTATAATGCAATAAATGGCAATGAAAGTGAGCAGGTACGCTGCTTGATAAGTAATTGAGTGGAGGTATGGACATTGCTTACTGATCAGAATGAGCAGGTTTATGCAGTCCTGTCCTATGATAATGTTACATGGATGTTATTTCACCTGTATCATGTTTGGTTGAAATGAATGAATATTGATTAACATTTCTGTTTATGGAAATTTAATAAAGGTCGTCAAATGTCATTCAGTGTAATGTGTTTCTTGATAGGGACCTGGACAAATACCTTTGAAACTGTATTTGAGATGCAGAGCCAACCACATTCCATAATGACAGTTAAAAAATGAATAAAACAAAACAAAAAAAACAGATTTTTCAGTCTTAACACTTCATGTAAGCACTATAGGTTTCTGTATATCCACCAAGAAGTAAAATTAAAAATAGCACAAGTAAGCTATGAAGAAAATGACTGTGTCCAGAGAGACAAATGCAGTTTATTTTGTTAGTTAATTAATGAATTACTTAATTAGCAAAAAATGCCCCTATCAACTTTACAATCAATCATTGCCTGGTAAACTTCCTGAATCTGAGCAGTAGGTGTTACAATGACCTTCACATTAAATAAACAGCTTCCCCATTCAAGTGGCAACCTGCCTCACTGATGGTCTTTTCTGCATTTGCAAACACCACACCATTGCCATCTTTGTCTTACAGCTTTATGTGCTATGCTATCATGCTATTCATGGTCATCCTTGGCTGAAAAATGCTATTGCTGCACAAGTCACTTACTGAAATGTATTCTGTACTATACACTGCTCAAAACTATAACACAAATGTACACAGTAAACTATCATTTGCAATGTTAAAAACAGTTTTTCATGGTATGTGAATTAAGATACCTGTTGTGCAGATTTACTCAAAGAGCATAATGCTTACTGTAAGGTTCCTATGAATCCTTACCGACATCCATTCCCCTTAACTGTCCAGATTTTCACAGAATGTCCAGATTTTTGTTTTGGCCTGTTTGTCATGAAATATGTAGTTTTTTGGTAAATCGTTGAGGGTTGAAGTCACTAAATAATGAAAAGCATTTGTGTTTCAGACCTCATATCATTCAGAAAATGCATGCTAATGCATAACCTATTATCCTAGGAACTTTCTAAGTTAATAAGACCAATATGTAAAATCTATCCCTATTTTTGTGCCTTTGCCCAGGTTTCTTGCACAAGAAGTTGAAAGGTATGACCATATCATATCTCTGAAATGTACCTCATTCTGATGAATGTTCTTCATTGTGAGTCTTAAAAAGCCTACATTCCAAACTATTCCATACTGAAATGATATATACAAGTTCATTGTTATTTTGTTTTTAACTAGAATTCATGGTAAATAATGCAGAATGAAATTAATATATAAATATGAGCTTCCTAATGAAATTTTTTAGTTAGTTGTTAGTCAGTGTGTTTCACATTTTTCCCATTCATTCCACACTGTGACAGCCAGTGGGAGGTTGGCAGCTATGTGCTACATGCAAGCTTGGTTCAGCCTCATCCATAACAATAACCAGAGGACTACCTCATATTACTTTTCTTTCACTTACAAAAACTGAATTAGATCACTAGGAGTATTTACCATAGCATCTACAACATAAACTCAGAAGGTGCTTTATTAAAAATCTAGTCAAACATGTTACATTTCCATGCATAAAGTTTATTTTTTATCAATTCAATCAATCATAAATTATTTGATAAAAATCCATGATCCTTTCGTTCATGCTGAAAGTCATCATTGGGGAAATGGATTTGATTAAACCGGAAAGTAAAAAAAACAAAAATGCTTGTCATCGATTTGTCATGTAGAAGGAAGGGTGCAAAGTGGCTAAAACAGATGAATATAAATACAGCCACTTTCTCAAGTATCTCACAGTTTGCTGTAGAGATTGCTTTTAGAGCCATATAGTCTGCATTTATGCCACAAGTATATAACTTCTGGCAAAGTAATGGCACCACATGATTTGAAATATGCATCTTAACACATTTCTATTAAATCTATAAAATATGTACATTAGCATATATCTCTTTCTTTTATCGGGTTTCTAAATAAAGTCTGCATTACAAGAAACAGCCCTTATTTTATATACGTTCATAGGTTAGTACTAGCCTAAATGCCCCTATGAGCTATTTTAAGCCTAGTTAATTACCCCGTGTGAAAATCAAACCCCAAACCTTGTATATGTAAAGTAAACATCTTAACCATTAACCTTATCTTTGTTTTTTTCTTTAGCTTTTTGTGCTAGATACTTAAAGCAAGAGGTTGAAACCCATGACTATCAGTTTAATAATGTTTTACTTCAGACTGACTGCTTATGTTTGCACTGCTTAATAAAATCACTATTTGATAGAAAATAAACCAAATAAGGGTCAGTCTGAATAACATAATTCTGAGCATTAAAGAGAGAATAGAGCATGCATTCCAGTTGGACTGCTGGTGGCCAGTGTCATTTTTTCTATCAGCATCCGAATTCCACAAAGAAAAGTAATATTTGTTTGTCTGTACAACACAAATCACCGGGTAAACTCCTTTTAATATGAGATGTTGCCTCAGGTTTAGAAGCCTAATGTAATTTATTTATACAGAATACAAGAAATGGACAGCAGTTGATGTAGCCTTTATGCGGAATTAACAATGTGAATGGAAAGTGAAACATACATTCTACTTGAGATGCTGAAGTTCACAGTTGGTGGTGGGACAGAATTCATACAGGAAAGTTATAGTATTGGGACAGCATACAGATAATGTGTTAATATTAACTGGCATTGCTTTCAACACTAAAATGCTAAAGATGTGTCATACAGCCATGCATTCCAAATCTCTGACAAGTTCTGATTCCATTGATAAGTGTAAGCAGAGGCTTGGGAGATGAAACATTTACAAGCTAGGGCAGGGAGATGTACCAGTTACAGGTTGCCTGTGTCTATTAGAGACATAGGTGCCAAAACATGGATGAATTTCCTGTTCCCCATCCAAATGTCCAGCTAGCATTTGAAATGGGTTAGGGAGGAACTCTGCTTGACATGGAGTGGACCCTGTTCCAGAGATGGGGTAGTATCTGGGATACATACCTGTGTCTTCAGCAGGTCCTATTTATATCACAGGTAAGGTTCAAGTCTTTAGAATGAGTAGTTCTGGTGCTGTTTGTTTTGTGGACATGCAAGAGGTCCATCAGAGTAGGGTCTGACAATGCTATGTATGTCAGGCATAGATCTTCCCCCAAAAGCCTATAAGAGACAAAATACAGGGATAGAGCCTTGAGGTGATCTGCACAGGACATTTTACTTAAGCTCTGCATTCTTTTAGTGAGGAACTTCTGTGGATGTTTCCAATTGCTGGATATGCCAGGATAGGCAAGATGCATCCACATTTGGAAAAAAAAATCTGTCTCATTCATTACAGTGTGCAAAATATTTGCAAAGATTGTAAAACACTATGACTTTTTAAAATGTCAAGCCATGAGGCTTATTCTCCCTCATTCATATAAAAACAGATTTCTGTATTAAGACCTCTAAAAATCTTATATGACATGCTTAATAGATTAGTACAGCATAACCTCTTCCCTCTGTCAATAAAGATGGCATCTGTGGGGTATCAATATTTAATAAATCAGCCACACATATTACTTGAACTGTACAAATTATCTCTTTATATATATATATATATATATATATATATATGCAAAATACATATTCACACAGATATGGAGCTCTGCAGAGACAAAGAGAGATTGTTTCACAACATATGGCACTTCAGTTTTCCAAAAGTATAAAGCCCAAAACACGTATTATTCAAATTTTTCATTATTTTTTACAACTAATTTTTCTAATGATTTCCACTTTGCCTCTCTATTCTGACTTGATTAGAGATAAAACAATTTAACTTCTAATATTTGTAACACAATTCTAGATCTGGCACATTTAAACCTCCCATTCCTTCGAAAATATCAATATCAACTTCTGTCAAGAAGCCATAGACTTGTGTCCTTCCAAGATATAATCCCATAATCATATTCTCAACTGGTTTAAAAAATATCATCTGGCATATTTGCATGAAAAGCCTTAAATGCATATAATTACAGAGTTAACACAAATAACAGACTGCTTGCACTTTCTGACAGAATTCTAAGCCTAGCACTTTAATCATTTTAATCTTCTCTTAACCTATTCTTCAAAATACAATATGTTTTTCTAATTAGCATCACTAAGGGATTTTACAATGCATTTCCTAAATATTTAATATATTGATGCTTCCATATATATTCATAACCCTTCTTCAAATACTGCAAATATGCTTAATTAATTGCCACCAGTCTATATATATATATATATATATATATATATATATATATATATATATATATATATATATTGTTTTGTTTTCTGTGTTTTATTCACCTTCTCTCCAAACATCTTTCCAAAGTAATCTAATAGCTGAAAAAATCTCCAAGTTTTGAATTTGAGACCAATCAAATAAACAAATATGCCAGCTGCAATCAATGGAATTATAATCTCTGAATTAAAGGATTTACAGTCTTGCAAATTTGAGCAACCTATGGTTTTAATGCAAGACAACACCTTTTTTTAGTACACTTGGATATTCTCAGATAAGGAGAAATAACCACATTTATATTAACTCTAGGCTTATGAAAATTAAATCTGAGTACCTCAATAAACAAAAATCCAAAATTCTATAAGGTCTGAATAATGTATTATATCACCACACCAAAGACTTTTTCTGCTACAAGACTCAGCACCACCAACATCCTTTATCAACAACAATATCAAAAGTCTGCTTCCCACTAACAAATCTGCATCAGTCACTGCCTATTCCCAGTATTAATTTAGCCACTTTTGTTACCAAAAATATTATAAATAATTGATAATTATGAGTTGACAGTAATATCTGCCTGTGCTAAAATAATAAACTTATATCATTTCCATTTTTGGTGTCATTAACAGAGTCTTCAGTTTGATCCTTGGCTAAGGTATCTTCTGCTTTGAGCCTGCATGCTCAACTTGTTTCTGCGTGGGGTTTCTTTGGGCAGTCCAGTTTCCATCCACCTTCTAAAACATGCTACAGTTTGGTCAGTAGTCTTCCAAATTGTCCAAAGGCTATTAATTTGGGTTAGGTGAATGTATGCATTCTTTAATAGAACGGTAGCCTATCCAGAACAAGCATAAAACGGAATGAGCCACTGTTTGTTGGGATAAGCTCTAGAATATCTATGATTCTATGAAGGATAAAGTGAGTTACCAGAAAATAGATGGATATGAATGTTGTTTCACATGCCTCATCTGTGCATGATCTTAATCTACAGCCACTTGAATACCACAAATACTGTCTAGCCAATAAGGTAATCTCTGTGACTGGTGGTAACACCCATTCCTTTATCACAGTTAGTAAAATACCTATACATTAATGACAAAAAGCTCATTCTATACCCTCATTTCACAGTTATTATACTAGTCACTATGTTCTAGTCACAAACATATGCTGCAATTCCCTGCAGAAATACAATAATTTGTTTTGTATATTCTTCAAAAGTCAGCCTGCATGCATTTTACATGAACTTAAATACAATATAGAATCAGTAGTTTCTCCAGTATAACCACTCACTCTTGTGCAGCAATTATGCTAATCTACTGATAAATGTTTACATATAAGGAGGTACATACTTGAGAATAATGCCATAATTTCTCTCTTTGTAGCCCCTCCAAATTATTGTGACAAAAAGTTGGGACCATTTGCTTTCCTTGGTTATTAGCAAAAAAAAAAAAAAAAATTAGGAGGTACATACATAATTTAAAATAATATTGCTGATGTGAAAGAAGTTGAGACTGACATTGTAACATTAAATGATGATTTCTCAAGACAACTTAATTTTGAGAATAGGAAATATCTTACTGATTACATGGACTTTAGCAAATTAGTGTCTTAAATTATGAATGAAAACAAAAATAACCCTCATTCTAAAAGTTATATAAGTGAAGATAAGTCAGTGGATACAAATGAAGAGAAAATAGAAATGATAAGAAAAATAGAAGAAGAGCACTGGGAGAACGAAAGATAACAAAGACAATTCATGTTCCAAAAGTTCAGAAGATGACATGGATTTGTTAACCCCCAACAATGAGAAATAAGAAGTAAATAGTAACCTGTCACTATTGGTCTATACGTAACCAAAATACTAAATACGTATTATATGGGATTATCTGCTTAGAGGTTTAAAAAACCTAGTCACAAGATTAGACAAAGCGAGGACTACCATTATTCATCCCTGGAAGTAGTAGTTAGAGAAGCTAGGGTTACAACTGAGTGCCTCTCTGAATGTTCAAAATGATATGATATATTTTGGCTAAATAAATGAGCAGATTTTTACTCTATAAATTAACAAAAATATTTCATTAATTATAGAAATGCAGCTTCAGCTAATTTTAACAATCATTTTCCAGTACCACTGTACAATTATGTTATAACCAAGGTAACAAAGCAATTTACAAACATTATATGATGGTCTTCAATAAGGAAGCCCATAAACGAACTGCAATTTTGGGAGAAATGTTTATGAGACAATCATTATTGGCTTTGACTAAATACATCTCATCCATTATGGAAATAAATTATTTCCAAACCTAAAAAGCGAGTACAACATTTTTGCTAAAGATATGCAAAAAAGAAATAAGGAATCAGGGCACTTCTTTCAAATGAGATGTATATTAATGAATGCCAGTTTAAAGAAATGTTTGTAAAATTAAAGGCTAAAGTACAAAGAGGAAACTACCACAATTTTCATTAATGGAATTTGTTTTAATGACCTAAACAACACTCTTGTGCTGCAGGGTTTCAAGAAATATCACAACTGTAGGGAAAACATAAAAGATGGAGGTGTATCTGTATATATGCTCATTATTGTTATATAAGAAGTGGACTCTGAAACTATAGAGACTTAAACAAAATAAAGAAAAATATATGTCTACAATATAAAAGGAGCCATATTAAAAATAACTATGAATATCATACATTTAGGACATTTTTCAGGTGCTCACTAAGAAAAACTATGAACTTCATTTAGCATGTTATACTTTAGACAATATAAAAAGCACTTGATTAAAAATATCCAAAAAAATTACAAAAAAATTATATAAATAATTCTACTACTGCAATAAACGATAATGAAATAATTACTTAAAAGATCAGTCATTAACTCTCTTTGCAGAAAAGTTCTCTGCATTGGACAGGACTAGAAAGACAGATAAGATTTAATGTGTATGTCATAAAGATCAGTGTCCTGTTATTACTAACAGTACAGTGCAAGATACCCTAAATAAAGTATTATAGACAATGGCAAATCAAATCAGATTTTTTTGGCTAAAGTAGTATACTCTGCTATTATGTAAGCCCATTGTATTTTTTTCCAAATTGTTTTCCAAACAGGATTGTTCAGTACATATGGAGGTGAGCTTTAGTTACTACTATACCTAAAGGAGGTATTAAGAATACAGTAGACAATTATCATTACATATATGTATCTACTCATGTCTGAACTTTAAAGATAGATTTGAACATTTGCTAGTTTGACTATTGTGAGGGAAGATCACACATGCCTAATTCAATAAACTTTTTTTCAGAATATTCAGGAAGTTGTTGGCATGCATTTTAGAGTCAAGATTAAAAAAGTTAAATTTAAAGGGACACCAATCTCTGTGGGAGTGCCACAAGGGCCAGTATTGATGCTGATTTTGTTAGCCTTATTCATGCCTGATTTTCAGGTTAATAAAGATATATGACTTAGACATTTGCAACTTATAGCAAAATAAAGGCATGTGGAAATCTGGTAAAAGCTCATTGTAAAATACAAGAATATGCTGATGATCTGTATTTGTGGTCACAAAGGAATTATATGGAATTCAAATGCCAGTAAAACAAAGGTGTTGGATTTTACCAGTAATAGTCCTCCTAATTACCCATATGATATTGATATTTTGATAATGAATTTTTAGAGGAT